>NC_089652.1:15242500-15555416 GCF_037042795.1 Molothrus aeneus | reverse complement strand
ACAATAAAATATTGGCTTGTCAAGCACAAAAATATCTGGCACCTGACTGATACACTAGAATTTGTAAAGCTTCAGTTCCCTGTGAGTATAATGTGTATTTGATATCCAGCAGAGGAAGGAAGGGTACAACATTCATAGACATCTTTAGTTATTCATAAACTAGTGAATGAACACGAGCCCACTGAAGAGGTGAGGTCTTTTGGTTTGTGTTTTGGGGTTTTTTCCCCCCATAAAAATGCATTCCAGAATACATGTTGTGTTTTATGCTTTTGCCTCTCAGTTGTTGAATGCTGTTCCATGACTTTGATTAAAAAAATAAGAGACAGAGTCCAACCACCTGTATTTAAAGAGTAGAATTAGATATGTTCTCAAAACGACACATTCACTGCTTCCAGCCTATACAAGCACAAGTTTGTTCAGTCAGCTTCTGGCTATGATCCAGTCAAATAGTTAGATGTTTGAATGAAGTCAGAGAGAATATTTTTACAGTGTGAAGAATTTTGATTCTTGGCTACAACACTTACCTTAAATTGCTTAGTCATGTGAGAGTATAATTTCACTAGCTAGCAGATATCCCACTGAAATTTCACTTGCAACATGCTATAGCTCACTGGCTGTGACCTTAGGTAAGGTCACGTACGCAGCTGTTTAAATAAAAATATACACCATGATAACTCATAGTGTGCTCCAGTCATGCAGAAATGTGAGTGAACAGCTTATTGATTTTAGTGTCTGACATGAACTGCTCATAATTAGGAAATCAATAACCTGAGTTCTTGCTCTCTCCTCCACCACCCACCTTTTCCCCAAATTCCAAAAATATCTCCACGTTGACACAGTGCTGATATTGGATTCCCATCCCAATTCCTCAAGCACTTCTATAAAAGTTAAATGATTCCTCACATTTTACTTTGGTCCAAAGGTCTGGATGAGGAAGAAATTTACTTAATAGTACAAAACAACGTTCAAAAGAGACCTTAAAATATGGCAAGGATATAGCAGATTTTTTCTGATAATAAGATCATAGCTACATTAGAAGAAAAACCTGACAACACTGGTCAAAACATTGATGCTTCATCGATTGTCCCAGTTGACAAAATAGCTGCAGAGTGTGATCTTCTCCCATCATCACCCCATGGCAGGGTGGCCTTAGCCCTTTGCAAGACGCTTTTGACTTTAGCACTGCTGTACCCAGGTGACATTTCCCAGTTAGCTCCCCACTATGTACTACTGGTCTTTCAGCAGATTTACAGAATGCTACAGGGCTTGAAAACACTTGAGGTTATTGCTCTAGAGCAGAACAGGGCATGCAGACAAACTAATGGAAGAGATCAAATATTGAAATGACACATATAGAAGACCTCAGGCATCCTACATGGCATCCCAGAAAAGAGTCAATTATGGGAAACAGGAAGAATCTAATAATAACCAAAGTAGGCCATATGCAAACACTGTCATCCTGGCAAAAATTTGAAAGAAGCTATACAAATAGCAGTGAAGGAAGACAAATATGCACACTCAGAGCATGCATACCCCAGAGTACCCTTTCTGAATCACCTTATGAGAATACGATCTACCAGGCTGGGGGAATCCAAATTCAGATGAAGCTACATTTCAGCTGAAAAGCCTGCCAAAGCCAAGCTTCTTTGCACTCCCAATCTGCCAGAAATACACTCAGAAAAAAAAACCAACCCAAAACAAAACCACATCAAAGATTTTTGTACTTGCCCAATTCTTTATACTGGCTAAGAAAGGAGCAATGCACAATGTTACATCCTTTTCACTAGGCTTAAAATGCAGAGGCAGCATGTAAAACTAGCAGGAATTATGATAAGAGGAGAATAATGCCACAGGAAGCCCAAAATAAGGACCTGAGATTCAGCAAGTCTTCAAAAATACACAATTTGCGCTCTTGCAGCTTCACATACTGAGGGTTTTGCATGGATATTAGGGTGCTGACAAAACAGCAATGTATTCCAAGACAAAGCACAAGCACAAAAACCCTCAGAGAGACATATTAGGAGTTATTCAGTGAATACTGAACAATAGGGTTGTCAAAACGATTATTTTTCAGTGTAAGCTTCTTAAAAATAAACATACATTTTAAAAACCAGCATTCCCAGAAAGAATTCAGAATGTAATTCAGAACGAATAAAGTTCTAGCACAACAGGTGTAAAGCTTCCCCCTCCATTTAAAGTACTATTCCCTAGCCTACAGTCATTTAAGCACTGTATAAATGACCACATTGGTGTAAGAGGATATACTTTTGCTTTCACATCAAATGCCTACATATTAAACTTCAGCAAGGCACTGGTACCATTTGAGGCTTTTGTGATGAAAAAACAGCAACTCCAGCAATTTTTTTCCACAGACTCAGTTGTATTCAGTATAAGACTTCCCTTAACTCTAGCTTTTGGAATAGGTGTGGGTACATCTTAACTAGATGCCACTAGCATGCTCTCACTTTCAGTCTGCAGGGCCTGGGCTGGATTTTGGAGGGCTCTGGCACATGCCCAGGCAGTGGTACTCTCTCTGCCTCTCCAGGGGACATTCCAGGACTTAAACACACCATTTCCCAGAACTCTAAGGTTTATGTGCTGAGGGTTTGTAATTTAACACATAACATACACACATTGCCCTTCACAAAGGTTTCTGTGATTTTTCTCAGAAACTTAAATATTCTTGTGGAATCAGTATGGTAAATTTGTTCAATTCAGTGATAAAATTTAGGGTATGAGGCTACTCACAGCATTTTTGAAGCATAGCTAAGGAGGAAACAAACGAGTAGAAATGAGATGACATTTTGAAAGGAGGAAAGGAATGTGAGAATTTAAAGTGGGGGAAAAAGTATTCAGATTTGTAGCTGCTCTCCTCTCAACTCAGACAAAACCCAAGAAAATATTCCCCCATCTTTTCCTTTGTACTTATCTTCAGAGCCCACAGAGCAATACAGATTGTTTCTCTTTCTTATCAGGGAGTCTGTTTACCTGCCCCAGATTTATTTCCTCTGATCTTCACATCAGCAATACTGTGGCTGAACTTGGTAGTCCTGCTGCAAAGAACCTCTTCCCTTCTCCTCCCCACATTTTCATATAGTTAAGAGAATCAACTTGGTCATTCAGAAATCATTAAAATTTGAAAATAAAAATAAATCTCTCCACTTATGGGTTTATTAGTTATGCTCACCTGCAAAACAGCAGAAACATTTATCTCCCTTTGCTTCTGCCCCTCAGTGATATTCCACAGCAACTAAAAATACAAAGTTTCTTTATTCTAGACTGGAAACCATAGCTCTTCATCACAGCCTTACTATGAACTGAGGTATTAAATGCTACAGCAATCTGATTCAATTGTGCTGTAAAAACCTCAAACCACACTATATTCTAATAGCGGAACTAAGTATGCTTTTTTTTTTCCTTTTTTAAAATGAACCCAGAAAATACTAAATTTCTTACTTCTGTACAGCAAAAAACCCACTGTCATAGTCCAAAGAAGTCCCAATCAGATTGCAGCAAACACTTCAAAGTGCAGCACACCACAGACCCTCCCTCCTGTCCCACCACCTCCTCACACTGACATTTGACTGAAGCTTTCCAGCATGTGCAAACATTCTGTTTCAAATGTGCTTCTCATCTTTCAGTGAAAACCAGATGCTTTGGTTGTCTTTTACATTTATTTAATTGGTTTTCAATTAACATGAAACTGACAAAAGCAAATCTCCCCCTTTGCAATAATTTCTTTTGAGACACAAATGCCTGTGCCTCAACCTGGCTGGTTCTAGAACAAGCAGAGACTAGAAAGAGCTGTTTGTTTCCTGGAATAATTTTTTTGGGAGAGTGCAAATTTGCATTCACTACCATTAATTAGGTCAAGAAAATTAGCAATTAACTCCATTTAAAAAGGAAATAAATGTTTAGTCCAAATAAATCCTGGTCTGCCTATGTGTGTCCTTAGGAAACTGGAGTTAACTTCTATGGGTGTATTTTGTCAGGTAGAAAGAAAGTGAAGAGTGATCACTGAGAGAATTAAATAGAACAAAAGAGCATAGCAGAAGTGCCAGGTCCTGTATTTCTCTCTTTGAAGGTGTCTATGGCTGGCTTTGCACTGTTTGCACTTTGTAACGAAGGACCACTGGCACCCAAGGTCCTACAGAAGCAGTGAGTTTGGAAGGAATGCTTTCAAGGAGCAAAGTTTATCAAAGCTGGGAAAAATGAGTATTTCTGTCAGCAGTAATGCCAACTTGTGCATCCCCTGTGCCCTTCTTAACTCCATGCTCTTCTCTCTGGTGTGGCTGCATGGTAAATGATATCAGCAGTGATCCCATTCAGGAAAACTCCTTAAAGACAATAACTGCTATAGGCACCATTGTAAAGGAAGGACTTAGATGGAGAGAATAGAATACAATATAAATGGGGTTTTTTTCCCTAGAGGTAGTTCTGGGAAAGCCTTACTGTGAGGGAGGCTTCACTCTGGCCCGTGGCTGCGCAGCCCCACAGGCAGGTCTGGGGTCGGGGCTGTGCTGGCAGCAGCAGGGTCAGGGGTGACAAGGACAGGGGTGACAAGGACAGAGCTGTGCTCCCAGATCCCCTCTGCTGCCTTTCCCAGCTGAGCTGTAGCGACAGAGCAGCGAGCTGCCTGCCAACAGAAAGAGGGATTTTTTTCCTGCCAGTTGCATAAGGAAGCAGTCAGACCTTGCTGTTCTTGTGATTTGTCTCCAGCTCAGCTGACTAAGATGTACTAGTCAGAAAACTAACATCTTTCTTATCAATTTTCCAGTCACTTTTTATGGGTGCTGTAAACTACACTGAAGCTATCCCTTCTCAGTTCACTGTGGTGAGCTGTGAGTCTGTAACAGAGCTCAGTCTGTGTTATGTAACCAATTTCAAATATTTGCTACAGAGGACCCTTACCTCATAATATTTATTTAACACCTTGATGTAGCAGCAATAGATTGTACCATCCTACTACAGAATTATTAACAGTCTGGAGGATCCTTTAATTGTTAGTGACAGAGAACAGCTGAATACTGCAGCAGTGTTACTTGAATGACTCTTTCTTTAAAAGCTGTATTGTATCAGAGACCTGTTTCAATTTACATTACCTCTGATGGTCTCTCTTCAGTCTTTACACAGAATTCCAATTAATGTCAAAGAGGAGTAATCACACATGAAATGAATGGAGAATATATCCCTTAAAAGTTAATGTGTACATGATATATTAACTATCATTTTACTTTTATACTAGAATATTAACTATAATTTGCAGAATAAGGATTTTCTGAGTTCCCTCCCCCAGAGAAAATGAGGAACTTAATGTGTAGTGCACTCTTGCTGAGCTCAGAGATGGCACTGGTGCCTGTTGAGAAAATGATGCTGTGAATTCCCCAAACAACTTTAAAACAACTCTCAAAGCATCTCACACTAAACCCACACATGGGATTGAATTTCCAAACTGAGATTAGCTGCCATGAAAGGTGACATGATATAGACTAAATGAACAAAATACTGCACCAAGTTAATGAACCAGTTTATTAAGAATTGAGGTGGAGGCTTTGCTGTCTGTTAAGAAGGAGAAAGGCCAAACAGAATAGAAGCAGAATATTCTACTAATAGAATATTAATAGGCCAGTAAAAAGCTTCATAAAAGGCACATTTTTTTACTTTAATGGGATAAGCAGGAAAAAACCAGAAAACATCGTGATTTATATATAAAAGAATAATGGCAATACAGCTGTAAAAGGTGTGTAATTTTACTGAGACAGCTTATGTGACATCTTTTCACTTGATGACAAAAAATGTCAAAACAACCCTAAAAGCACCACTTTCCTGGAACTTACTGAACTAAGGCCAAGTTTAAGGTGAAAGTCCTTCAATGTTTCACCTTCATAGAACTGCTTATTGCATCTTAGCTGCTTTGCTTTCCCTCCATTGAAGGCTTTGGCACTTTTCTTACAGACACAGTGAATGATTGTTCAAAAATCTCAGCACTAAAAAGGCAGCACCCAAGGCCATGCTCTCAACATCTACTCTCAGCAGTGTGAGCTGAATCAAAGCCT
This sequence comes from Molothrus aeneus, assembly GCF_037042795.1. Classification (NCBI taxonomy): domain Eukaryota; kingdom Metazoa; phylum Chordata; class Aves; order Passeriformes; family Icteridae; genus Molothrus; species Molothrus aeneus. The sequence goes on along the minus strand of NC_089652.1, from coordinate 15,549,360 downwards.
CAATAAGATGGCACAGGTACAGAAGTGGCTGGGAATGAGATGAGGAAAAAAGCAGCATTGAAAGGCAAATATCTGTTAAAGAAATATTGATTTCTACCAGGGAGAAACCAAACCAAACAAGAACACCTGCTGCAGCCCTTATCTGGCTTGTTCTCTTATCTGCATTTGGTCTTTAAACAAAATTTGTACCCTCCTCAAGAGAACTTCTAGTACAAAATCAGTGATAGTGGGGTGAAGCGCAGCATCCAAGAATTATTTTTAAGTGCTTACTTAAACTCATCTAAATCTAGAATGCCTTGAGCATTTCTTTTTTTTCTGTGGTTTCCAAGTTAAAATGTAAAAGCATAGGCAGTAGCCTTCAAAGCCTGCATAAGTAGGGAGAAAATACATTTTGGAGAGGACTGTGCTGGTTTCTAGAATCCTTAAAAAAAGGTAAAAACCTTACCAATACTGCTTTTAGGAACTTCAGTCCTAAAAGATTGGAGTGTTTAATGAAATCCTGTCCTTCTAGGGAGGACTCACTGGCCACTACAGTTTTCTTAGATTCAGCACTAGGACAGTGACTCAGTCAAGGAGCATTGCATCTAGGGGAAGAAAGAGAGAGAAGGCAGGAAGGAAGGAAGCAGGAAGGAAGGATGTCTGCTGAAGTTGAAAGGGTATATTAGGCTTGGTAAATGAACAGTCAGTATGCCGTGATTACGGGTGTAACTTAAAAGCAAAAAAAACCCCACAGAAAATACTTGGAAAATAAGATGGGGAAAGAAGATCAGGGAAACAATGGAGAAACAAGAGCAATTCCTGTGTGGCAGACCTGACTCAAAGGGCACCAGTAAGGTGCCCTCTCCAGAGCACGTGTTCCACCTCCATCCCGTGGTCAGGCTGATATGAACAGCCAGTGGAGCTGTGTGTATCATAAAGAGAGCTTCATTATCTACACCCATGGCAAATGTCTGAAGATGGATAGGGCAAGAAGGAGATTGGCATCCACAGCAACACCAAGCACAGTAAAAGGAAAAAAGAAAGCATGAACATATCCCCATCCATAAATTCCAGCTGTATAGGGAGCTTTCAGGAAAGTCAGGAATACTCTTGAAATTTACACAGATCACACTTCACAAAATGAAGGAAAGTTCTGTCACAGATTCCCAAATGCATTGTAGGCTGATCACATGAAATAGAAGAACACTGTGATTAATGACAGAGGAGAAATGGATAATAATGTGGCAAACTTTTCAGAAAAATAAGGTTTGCCAGAGAAAAGTGACAATCATACCATCTCAACTAGTCACAAGTTTCATTAGCCACAGTGAGAATGGATGTCTTTTAGTTGAGGTAATTGTGAGCATATGACCACTGACTGAATTGAAACAACTGAGCTGAAAGAAATTATGTGAAAATGGAAGGATGCAAACCAAGTTTCCACAGCAGAGCCACGTGTTGCACCAAGCAGGAACTGCAACAGGCACTGCAAGCTCCAGCTCAGCAGACAGTAGGAGGGAGGATGGTTAGGAAGAGAGATAGGTTGCAAGGGACCATGGAAGAAGAAACATCCATACTTTTACAAATGAAAACAAGTCCCTATATAGCAGGCAGATATAGTGAAAATGTGGCTACAGGAGCTGATGCAGTCAAGAGTCAGCAGTCATAATCTATATACTCTGGTCACATATGAAGGCAAAAAAAGCAAAACACAGGTATGCTCCCAAAATATTCCAGAACACAAATGCACACACAGAGAGGAGTGTACTTGCAAACTCATCGTGTTATGGACTGAGATTAAATGAACTCACTCTTAATGCCTTTGATGTTTTCAAGACCCGAAGAAAGGAACTTAGGGAGCAAGTGCTGGCAGTCCCTGCTGCCTGTGCACTCAGCATGTTGGCAGGGAGAATATCCTTTGATCACCTGAGTACTGGTAAAGATATCTGGAAGCTTGTCCACCCTGCAGCTTTTGTTCTTTAAAGGTTTATTCTGATAGTCTTGCTCCTCCAGAGTGTATTCAATTGCCACATCTATGTGAAGCAGTTGCTAGCTGTTGGCAAGCCACTCACACTTTATATATCCCCATAAAACCTGGCAAAAAAAAGATGCAAAGAGAGGAGCTTTTGCTTGGCTGAAGAGCACAGAGCAAAGGTACTAAATGCTTTGAAAATGCAGTGTCTGCATAGCCCTCATTGCTTCACATGGGTGCAACTTTAGTAGCAGAAATTCATCACTAGAGCGAGAGGTAAGGATGTTTATTTTGTAGTTAAAGAATAGGCACAGAAACTTATAGATCTCAGAGAGAAAGGCACCTTCTGGAGCAGCCAGTCCTGGCACTCTGCACCCATGAAATACACCTCCTGGAACAGGATCTTACTTCACCATGCAGTGGGTTTAAAGAATGTGGGCCCAGTTTTCTCCTGGCTGGGTGTGAGCACCATCCTCTGAGATCAATGCCATTACATATATCTGCAGAGCAAGAGTTGGTTTCTATGTGATTTGAGAACCCTTGCAAAGAACACTAACAGCATATGAGAGCTCTCAGTTATCCTCTGAAGACTAGGCTGTCTGCCAAGAGAACAGCACATTAGGCAGATCCATCAATAATTTCCATGATCTATCCACCAAAGAAAGAGATCCATTCACCTTAAGATGCATCATATGTGGATTTTAACATGCTGAAAAGGGCAGAACTTGTAGTATTCTGAACTATGTTACTATAACAGGATTGGTTCCCCTTAGTGTTGCTCAGATGTAGCTACTGCCTCAAGGAATTTATATTAATTCAGTGAGTCCCATCCCTTCTGTGACAGGAGTGGGCTATTTTGCCATAAATTGGCTAAACTCCATGGCTATAACAGATCAAATGAGGTGTGCCCATACATAATGTTTAACCATAAAATTTAACTAAAGAAATAAAATTTGAACACTGGCCAATAAAGTGGATGGAGAAGTGGCAGAGATGGTCTCAGCAGCAAACCTATTCCCAGCACTGAGTGTGGGACAAGCGTTTCAGAATGTAAAATCAGGTGAGCCACATTCCAAGCTTTTGATTTCAATACATCTTTTAGAAGGTAAAATTTAAACTGAATGCTGTTGAACATGCTATTTCAATGTCACTTGCTCTTTTGCTGTGACTATTTCAGAGGTCTTGCCCAGCTATTCAGCTGAGAAACTGCCCAGCTCTGTTCCGTGCTGCATTTTGTTGCCTACTGGGTCATTTTGGCTAACACTGTGTTTTCAGATGATTATGATTGTTTGCTGAGGAGAAGCAAACAATGCTTGCCTACATCTGAAAAACATTTTGATCAATACAGAAAAGAAGCATTTTATTTTGGTGTGCTGTTGTTTGTCTAGGATTGGAGTTAAAAATTGAAAAGAAAAAAACAAATTCCCACTCCCAGACCCTCCTTATGACATGTCTAAGTATTTTTATGTCTAATACTGACTTAGATCATCTGATAATTGGGTTTGCATTCCCCAGCCCGGTCCTGCCTTGTGAAAACTGGAGTCTGGAAAGATCACACCTCTGTGAATGGGGAACAGAAAGTTGATGCTCCTGCCCTAAGCAACTATTCCTCCTCCTTCAGCCACCACCTGTTTTTCCACATTACATTCTCTATTATACATCCATTACCTGTCTTTAAAAAACACTCAGCCTTGGCAGGTAAGTCCCCTGTATGGCAGGAGAGAACAAAGGCACTGTAACTCTGTCCACAGCTCCTCTTCCTACCACTGGTTCTCTCCTTCCCAGGCTTTTGAGGGCTTTCCTTAAATACTCCACTGACAGGCCACTGGCTTTACCTCCTTAAGTCTGGGATTCCAGTGGGGCGGGGCAATTGGAATTTGTCCCTAAGGCTACCTGTCTACTTAGACTTCCTGGCCAAATCTCAAAATAATCCCAAATCCTTGAAAAATGCTTGGGCAACAAAGGCTGCAGCCACTTGAAGAACAAGAACAAAAGGAAAGAGACACAGCAAGTCACAAAGTCACAACTATAGAAAGGGGATTTATGAAAGCTTGTCCCCATCTCAGCCACTGTAAGTTGCTGGGGTTTAAAGTCCTGAGGGAAGCAGGGCAGCTGCTGGAGCCAGCAGCACAGCAAGTGTTTTCTCTCTGGGATATTTTGGGTCATTAAATGTTGCTAAAGACATATTTGTCCTTGGAAGACTTAAAAGCAAACCTTTCAAAAAACTGGCACGTGGGATTCAGTGAGGTAATGAGTGATGTGAAAGAGCCAAATATTAGATTCCAAGCACTGTAGTATGACTGAAATTTCACATCACCTAGAGGATAAAGTAAAATTCAGTTACTTATTTTGAAACAGCAAAAAAGATTTCCTGATTTTATCAGTGCTGTTTGAGGTCTGTTTGAAGCTGGCATGCAGCAGAGGATAATTTCCTAATATCACATTCTCTTTGAATGGCTCATTTGTTTACCATAAGCAAAATGAAATAGGATTTCAAATAGGCTGCTTCTCCATTGACTGTACCCTGCCAAGGTCTAACACACAGACATGGGTGGGTGATTTTCTACCCAAACAATATTTCTATTTTTTATCCAAACAATAGCCAAAACTTCAGATGCTGGCTTCCCCAGGAGGCTGCACTGGCCTCTACAGCCTGTGAGACTGAGCGGCACTAGAGCAGGTACAGTTGTCTGGCAAGATAACAAAGGTTTGAGTGATCAAGATGAGAGAAAGGCTAAGGAGGCAGAGAAGTATTTTCTCCTTTCTTGCGTTTGGCAAAGGATGAAAAAGACCTTGTCCTTGTGGGCAAAATGAAATGCAGAGGTAAGAGAAAATGTTTGCTACAAAAATCACCAAACAAGACATAATATTTCTCTTAGTTTCAGAGGAGATAAGACAAGTAAAAACATCTGCTGTCACCTATAAATGTCTTTCTTGCAGAAATGATGTAACTGGGACCAGTTACAGAGGCTTATGGCATTTGCCTCTACTGCCCCATGGGAAACTCCTGCTTGGACCTCCTGGAGCTTTTTACAGCATCCACAATTCTGGGTGAAGGACAATGATTCCTTCTGGAGAAGGACACGTCATGTTCTCGCATTAGACTAAACATTCCATTTATTGCAGATGGATTGTAACAGACTCCTGATGGCATCTCTAACCTGGGCACTCTGTCATGCTGCAAGTTAATTCCAGCAATGTACTGAGATGGCTTTGGTGCTCTTAGTCTCAAATCTCTTTGGAGACAGTCCAGGCAGGCTTTCCCTACTTTTTGACAGCTCTTGGCTTGCTTCTTCCAGGCTCAGCAGTTCATTTCCAAATTTCCCACACTCCTGACATTGCTCCTCTTTGATTCAGCCATGACCAAACCATGCAAAAAAAAAAAAAAAAAAAAAAAAAAAGCCAAGGAAGGAATCCAGCCCTTCTGCAAGCCTGGAGTCTGGTCTCCAGATGGTGAACATCCACACCTTGCTTCATTTTTCCCCAGGCCCTAAGACGCCCTCTCAAGAGGAAGACTGAGGTGTTATTACATTCCCTCCTTTGCCTTCTGTTGGCAGCAGTGCAGGGAGGGCCTTTGCTGAGCACCACATGCAGCTCCTCAAAAGTAGATCTAAAGCAGAATTCCACCCCACAACAGAAGTAATCAGAGGAAAGCCCAGAGAGCATCTCCTAAACACAACATTTCCTCCTAAGGAGAAGGCCTTCGTGCCCTTCCTGACTGAAGTCAGCGATGTTCAATGTGTTACACAGATGGACCAGAAGTTTTGAAAATCCAGATGGTTATTTCTGATGCTTTTAGATGCTGGTTAACCGTTCTAAATATTTGCCTGCTATTGGTAATCATCCAGGTTTGTGAATTACTCAGAAAACTTTCAATTAGCAAGAAATTAATTGTGTTTTTAATTACCCATTCTTCTGTGATGAAATATAGCATAAGCATAGATCAAATGAACAAAAATGCAGAAGATGATGCACACAGAGTTGGAAGGAAGCCTTCCCTGAAAAGTCCTTTTGTAAATCCTGACTGCAGTTAATAAAATAAGATGGGCAATAGTAATGGGAACTGGGGAGAAAATGTCACATTTAAGGTCACATATGGGTCTGGATTCAAACTCAGGTCTGTCAAAGGATGTGCACCATCCATAATTGTTCAACCATTCGATCAGCACCAGGTAAAGCATGTTGGGCTCAAACATCCCCTTGTCCAGCACTTTCTGTGAGCATTTCTGAAGCCTTGAAGCAGCTGATAGAACATTCTTGGCATAAGGATAAAGGAGGGATGCAGGCCATTTGAACACAACACTGGCAGAACACACATTCAGAACATCCTGGTGTTGGACATCGATTACCTTGCAGAGGTTCAGGGCAAGGGAATGAAGAGATGCAGGACAGGCGCCAATCCTAATATAGGCCCTTCCTAACACAGATGTGCCAGCTTGACTGCTTGGCCCCTTTTGCTGATGCACTCTTGCTGGTGTTTCCAGCAGCTTTGAGACTCTTCCACCTCCTTAGTGGGCAGGAACTCCATCTCTTGACCCTTGAGGAGGAGGATATCTCCTGTGGTGTCTTATGGACACTTAAAGGGGAAGTGGTTGAAAGTACAGATATATTTTCCTGGATAGTGTCCAGCGATGGAGCAGTGTAAAACAGCATGCCTACCATGGGAAGCATCAGATGGGGTTTGAACCAGCACTAGATTTGCCACTGAGCACAGCTATCAAGTTGCCAGACTGGTAATGAAGGTAGCTGCCTGCTCCATTTCAGAAATCAATGACACATTGTCATCCTCTGCAGGATAAACTGAGAGCTCTGAACTAAGGTCTTGACAGCTAAAGTGCCTTTGATTTTGCCTTTAATTCAGCAAGCACACAACATTACTGGATTCTCTGTATTAATAATAAATACATCCTGAAGCTCATGTCAGTGGCAGAGTTTCAGTTCTAACCTGAGAACAGCATAGCTCTGCAAACAGCGTGTCTCCAAAAAGCAAGACACTACTCACAGTGTAGCCAAACACAGGAAACCTGGCAGCTGTTTAATAACACATGGAAATAAAATGATAGTAATAATATTCATAACTAGATTTATAAACTCTTATTTTCAGCATTATTTGTTCAGTCAAAGGCCAGTAATTTATTTCCTTCAGTTTTCTTCCCAATAAAAGAGCTGAAATAAAGCCAGTCCTGAAGAACTGTTTTGGACCCCAGAGCTCTCTAGGGTAGAAATTTTGGGTATATTTAGGTGCAATATATATCCTGTGATTGCTCCAAATGACCAGCAGACCATGTTCTGCATGCCCACAGTGCCTCCTACAGAGGCCAAGTGCACACCCCTTCCCTGCAGCCCAGGCTCAGGACTGTGACCCTGGGCTCAGGGTTTGGGATGTGTGGAGGGAATGAGCCCTGACAAACAGCACTGGTGTGTGGGTTGGCACACTGGTGTGTGGTGAGCACAGCACAGCATGAGGCTCAGCTGCAAGCAGGAGGAATTACCATAAAAAGCAGAACAATGAGCAAAATGTGACATGGAAATCTTCTCAGTCTTTAAATGCCAGTCTGAGGGTAAATGGTATCATCCTCCAAGATAAAGCTTGTGTTTCCCTTTGTTTGATGAAAGACAGTTCAATTTCTGTATTTTAAAAAGAAATAAAGTTGTCTTTCATTAGCAGCCTAAGTTGAAGACGGAAAATAATGTTGTGTTTTTAAGGCCAGATTCATTTATTTAAATAGTTCTTTAGAAAGTGAAAAATTTACATATAGGTTTTAACTGGTATTCATGGGTACACAACACCAGCTGCAGGCACAAAGTAAATAAGCATGCCATGATTGTGGCCATGCCATGGCCACAGCCATGATTAAGATATTTAACATTATACAATTATTGTGACTTGGTTTGCTCTTTATATCCACTCAGAGCAAACTGGATTGGACCAAATAGATTTGAACTACATGATAGCCCAAGTTGAATCTTTTTTTTTTCAATGTAAGTAAGTTTGAACCGCAAGACCTTTGAATTGGTGTTCTCAGAGGAAAGCTTAAGAACTGTGTTTGAATGCTGATAAAAACATACACTGGACTTCTACATAAAAAGAATGCCTTTGAATCTCTATTTAACAAATCACTGGGTAATACTTACATTGAATTCAGTCTTTTAGCCAAAGTAACATTAATGTAAGCTCCATCTCTTATCTCAGTTGCAGAGCAATTCTTTATTTACTGTACTGTATTTAGACTGAAGGATCATTAACTCCATTGAGGGCAAGAACCTGTAGATTTTTTCTAATTTACAGTTTCTCCATTGAACATTATTTTCTCAGTGCTGGGAATGATTATGAAACTGAGTGGTGCCAAACCACTACAGCCCTCATTGACTTCAGCAAGAACTGCAGCTGGTCTGCAAATCACAGCCTTTTAGTGCATGTTTGTGGCAGGGCAGTATAAGATGAGGTGAGGGCTGGTGGTGTGGAATTCATGAAAATATTGTATTGGAAATCTCAGAAAATAGTTTCATCTCTCTTCCACATCTTTAAACCTACCTGTCTTCTGAATAAGGACTGCAAATTACTCTAGCAATAGGCAAACATACAGGGATGTTGCAGGTTGCCACAGAGGAGTCTCTAAATATTTTAATACTAAATAGATCAATAAAAGCAATGTCAACAGACTGAGTTGTAATAGCCCGACACGGTATTAAGTAAGATTCCTCAGATTAGTTTATGTCTTGATTTTGTTTTAGTATTTTTATTGCTATTCAGTTGTGCAAGTATTCAGTGGCACCTCACTCTTTTCTCACAACCTTCAGCCGTATAAATTCAGGTATTGATTTCTTCAAATAACCCAGTGGTCTTGGTGAATTACTGGCAGACTATGCTGCACTTGTCTTGTTCTGGTTATCAGCACCCACTTAATCAAACATTTAAAATTCTTAACAGAACATAAGGATGGTTACCAATCTTCTTTGAAAGACCTAAAAGTCAGCACCATCACCAGCATCAATGCATAGGTCTTTCATGGTAAAACAGACTGGATGGCGGAGGCTTGGTAAAGACAGCTCAATATGAATCTATTTTTAAAAAGATTATTTAAAATCTAATACATGGCAATAGCCTAACTAGAAAAGTCAGACTAGTCAGACTAGTCTAGACTAGTCACTAGAAAAGTGACATAAAATCAGAAACCAGTAGACCATAAATTACAATTGGAGGTGATATAGAGTCTAACCTAGATCAGGTCAACAATACCTTGCACATCTGTGACAGTGACACAACCATCAAGGGTGCAATCTCTCTCCATTAGGACATGAAGAATGCCACTAAGACCTCAGCAAGAAATTTTGGATTGATCTCACATACTACAGCTAGACCTGTAGAAAGGAATGTCATTGATGTTCTCATTCATACCCCAAAGATAAAGATACAAGCAATTCAATTAGCACGACAAAATGCTAACCCAATAATCACTACAGAATTATGTCCTCCTCCCAAAATGAAACTGGAAGATTTGTTACAAGTAACCTGACCCCAGGAGCCTCTGAGTGCACCTTCATCACAATTAGCTTGGGAGCAGCCCTAAGAGCACACAGGCAGTCATGAGCCCCAGTGCTAAATCCATGGAGCACTGATATAGCTACAGCTATCTGATTGTCACTGGTACGGATCTACAGCATCAGTGCTTTCAAGTGAAACCTATTCCTGTGCATATGTTAATATGCAATAACCAGTTCAGCTATTGTTTTGGTATCTTAAATACACTGCACTTTAAAAGAGGGTCACTTTACAATGAGCCCATTTTTTCCCCAAAAATGGGGAAATTTTTCAGCTATATTATTTTTATTAATAGATATCACGAAACTATTTTCCATTAGTAGATTGTGAAGTACTGTTTTTACACTAAATTACACCAAGCACGTAAAAAACACCTGTCATGTTTAACCCCAGCCAGCAATTCAGCACCAGGTAGAAATTCACTTACTCCCTCCCGGGATGGGGAGGAGAAACAAAAAAAAGGTTCTACTGAGCCACAACCAAAACATCATGGTGTTGTCAACATTAATTTCATCCTAAATCCAAAACACAGCACTGTACAGGCTACAAGGAAGAAAATTAACTCCAAACTAGCTGAACACAGGACAACATCAAACACTTCACAGTATGTCTGTCAGCTCAGTAACTGGTATTTATTCACAACAATGATTTTTTTAACTGCACCCAGTCATATCATGATTTAGATAGTTATTGTCTCTAAACACAACTTCTGAAAAAAATGTTTGAATACCTTTCAAAAGATGCAGAGTACTTAAAAAATTATAGAAGGAGTGGCATTAAATTGTGGTGGGAAATCTGACGCAGTCTCCTGATTAAAAGTTACATGAAAATAACAACTGCAAGAATGAAAGTTGACAGTTCCTGCATCTAGAAACGAACATCAACTGAATTTACTTAAAAGTTATATTCAAGGCGAGTATGTGCAAAGTACAGAAGGTGTCCAATTTGATAGAAATAAAAGCTAAAATTTCTTTCCACTATTCACTAACAGAGAAGACAGATGACATTTTAATGGTGTAATCAAGACCCTGATTGCCACTGGTGACAGAACATGCCACAAGATCTGAATGGATATGACGGATAGGAGCACTTGCATTGCATTGGATGTTTCTGCTTGAAGTATCCTATTGGGTTTTTTTCATTTTTTTTCTCTGCTGACAACAGTCCTTTCAATTCTTCAACTTTTTAATAGAGCAGCAAAGGCTGTGATGGAAGTTTGTGAAGATAGGAAAATTGTGCCCAAATGGCAATGTAATTACCATTTTCGTGTTTGTCTTAAAAGTTAGTTTTGCCAGCAGAGAATATGCAAGAGTTTAACTGTTTACATGAAGAATTTACAGCTAATTGCTTTGTGCTAAGAATCACAACTAAACACTGAATGACTCTGATATATTTCTTTAGCATTAATATTTGCTTTCTTTTACTGTTAGCAGAGATATTTCCAGGATTGTGTTCTCAGATTTGTAATTTCAGAGGTCCTTGTGCAGCAATGTCTGCATTGGCATATGCCTATATCTCTTCTTACACATGTACCCTATGTTTTGGGGATTTTTTGTTTTTGGTAAAGCATAATTAAAGCACCCTAGATAATTTCTTCTTATTGGAATGTTTACCCTTGGCATACTTGGAAGGAAAATATTCTGTATATGCAGCCTTTTCCTGTATCACTGATGTGCTTGTGTCTCAGAATAAGCAGAAGGAAAAATTTGGATGCATATTGAACATGTGGTGGGGCTCTTGGTCCTAACTATTTACCCAAGCAATTATAAAATTACAAAAGTTCAAAAGGCACACAAGGAAGTGTCACAATCAGAAATGTAAATGAATTGCAATACTTGTAAGAAGCTAATTAACAGCCTAATAAATCCCTGTAGCAATGGATTAATTCCACTAGAGCTCTGGAAAAGGAGAAGCAATTTTTTCATTTACATGGAAAAAATACTTTCAAGGATACCTTGTGGATCAGACCAGTGCTCAAGTTTAGAACATTATCTGACACTCTCCATCAGAGGTATAAATTGCAACCTAAACATAATTTTGATGTTTTATATAATTACAAAATGGTTGGTGTGGATAAGGATAAACTGATGGAAGAAGTCTCCTTCAGGAAAAAAGAATAAATGCTACCTCTCATTTTCCAGAGTCTACCTCTTTTTCATATATATGTAGTCAGCTCAAACTCTCTGCTTTTTAACAAGCCACACAAGGATGTTCTAGAGAATTAGGGCCATCTTTTCAAACCAAATTTTAAAAGGAGCTGTGCTTGGTATCAAGTCAAACACTGTCTGAAAGACCTGCTGGAAGGGCCAAGTGAGGTTTCCCTGTGGGTACAGCAGTACCTGGTGGCCATGCTGGCACTTGGGATAAGTCTGGCCTCTATCAACTTCACTAGAATTCAACATGGAAAATTTTATCATAGTTTAGCTGCCAATATCACATTATGCAAAACTGCTGCAATTTGAAAGTAATCAATATGTGCAATTCCATTATTTATAAAAATTACTTTAACTACAATGTGCTTAAGGGAAGAGTGACAGGCTAGTAAATATCTCTTAAAAAAGAGAACTTGCTCTATATTAGAAAAAGAAAGGATAGCATAATCCAACATCCCTTTCTTAAGTTTTATATGCTTAAAATGTGGTAAAAACATTTGTTTGATCTGCATTCCTCCAGATGCACTCATCATCCTGGTCATCCTAGAGCATCTTCAATGGATGGTAGAAGTTTTTGGATGAGCAGTCTCCTTTAGCTGTATTTGGTCACTAGTGGCTGTTAATGATGCTCCACCACCTCAACAACTTATTCCAACACAGCTTATTGGTGATATTGGCTGTTTCCTCAGCTAGTTGTTTTCACACCAACCATTTTGTAATTATATAAAAGCGCTCTTCCATGAGCCAAATTTATAAAACATAATTCTTTCTTCAACTTCAAAATAAAGCTTTTAAGTTCAATTATTCCTTTTTACTTACCATCTTCATTGAACAATAATTATGAGGTTGAGCCTTTTTTGTAAAAAATTTTATATTAACATTTTGCATATAAAAACATTGTTGCAGTTAAATACCACAAAAAGTCTAAATTATTTTCTTCTTTCATAATATAAGAAGGGAAACCCCTTAAAAATGTGAACAGATCTTTACCCAAACATAAGAGTTTTGTAAAGGAACTTACGACAACAGAGCAGGGAAGAGGGAGTGATTTTCGCACTTACATGTAACTGCTTTGGAAAATGAAAGTGTCAACTGGTATTTCTGTAAAACTAAAAACAATTCCTCAATCAGGAGACCGATTAGACAAAGGTTTACAGTACTTTAGTCTACTTGCACTAGAATAAATCAGTTTTTCTGAAGCCAAGGTTCAGAGACAAATGGGTGGAAATGGAGGACAAACACATCAGCGTAACAACGTTAATTAGGGCTTCAATCCTTCATTAGCAATGTACATATTTTGAGCTCTTCTCTTTAAGTGCCCTAAAATTAAGAGTTCCAGTGGGCATCTTATCAAGAACTCCATGGTCAGGAGCTACGATGCCAGTGATGAGCCCACTTGCAGGTCACAGTTTTAAAGATTGCCAAGATTAACACTGATCAGCTGCTGAAAGCTTTGTTCCTGGGGTTAAGTGATGAAGAACAGCCCCAGCACACGGTTTGGGCAGAGCTGCTGGTGGGAGGCAGAGGGGCCCAGGGAACAGGGACATCCTTCACAGGCAGCATCCTTGCGACCTGCAGTTACCTCGCCTGCTATGATTGCACTTTTCCCATTCCAGAGCGGGTTCAGAGCTGTAATTACCAGTACAATGCCCAGGCCTCTTCTCCACAGCTGACCCTGCACTGCTGGGGTTGGGTTTTGAATTAACAAAAGGTTAACCCAACTGACACCTGCTGAATCCTTAAAGTTTCAGCAGGTGCCAGTTTATTTAATCTCAAGATGTGCTGCCATCCTCTCCAGGGCACTTCTCTTCCTCTATCAAAGACTTTGTTTCCTACTACGGCAGATTTTAAAAAGCAGGATTTCAACTCAGCAGGTGCAGAGGGCACCATACAGGTGCAATGAGAAAACAAAGACTTGGAAAGCTTTTGTCAGCCTAAAATACTGCCTGGTTTGGTAAAACATTTGCAATGATAATAATAATAGCTGTAGCAACAGCTGAGGTTTGCCATAGAAAACCTACAATTTTAAACAACTGTGACTCCTAAATAATGACAGCTATGTAGACCTCTACATTTACCCCCTTGAGTTTGTGTGTCTGTCTGTAAAAACAGTGGATCATATTTACTGTTTGGGTAATTCCCCTGATTTAAACATCCTTATGTCCTCTGAGCACAGTGCATAGAAGCAGGGTTGGCTGCTTAGTCTGTAACCATGGTCTCAGTGTGCTCAGTTCTGATTAAATTTAATAGTTGCAAAGCCATTAAGGTATCTGAATCTGACCAGTTATAATTAGGAAAAAACTATCACAGTAACAAAGCAACATGAAAATGTACTGTTCCTTTAGAGGAAGCAACTGCAGAAGAGTCACCTAGAAGATACAGCATTTTACATGGCTAATAAATCTGATTATGGGACATTCTGTGTATGCAGGATGAGTGGAATTTAGAGATAAACAAGGTCTGAAATTTCCCTTCTGTGACAAGTCCCGCTTTCAGAAAATATTTCCAAGCAGAGCTGCAGGAAGAATGGGACATTTTGAGCTCCTCAAAACATAGTAACACTATTTCAATTTTTTTAATAATACACTTCAGCACTCCTGAAACCTTGATGATATACTGTCATGACCTGAAATGGGCTACTCCAAATCAGCTTTAAATGTAAGGTGTGTTTTTTTTATAGCAAAGCACTACTTTCAGGGAATAGTAATTTGTTAGAATGTCTTTCCCTGGTTCTTTTCTCTTTGACGAGCTAAAGACTTGTGTCCAAATATGCAACCCACTGGAAGTACTGTTAATAATTGATTACAGCTCACTGGCCAAACAAAATGAGTCAGAAATACTGATTTGAAAAAAATCTTTGAAAGCCCTGTTGTTCTAAAATATTTTTTAAGAAAAAAAGAGTGTATTTTAAAAAAATATCTGGACTGATAATCTATATAGCTCATATATTTACAAGAGAACCCATTACTCTCAAACGACACATTTTTGAAAAGTGTGCATTTAAATATAATGAAACAACTTTTTATCCCATGATAAACTTGATTAGATATGGATGAGCAATGGCACGGAACATTTTAAGATGGAAACAGAAGCCTGTGATGGGCAATCAGAGAGGCAGCTCTTTGTGGCCTTCACTTTACTGGGGTTAGGGGGACTACTGGTTACAGCTATGGACATATAAAAATAGAGCTTAATATTTCAAACTTGTTTTAACATTATTTGGTTTTCTTTCCTAATGACATTTCTGGCATCTTTGCATATTCAGAGATTTGAAAACGGGAAACCAAATCTATCAGCATTATCCCACAAGCAGCAATCCCATCCCACTCTTATCTACTCTTTCCCATTTGTCCCCTAGAGCAACAGATTGATTGTTCGACCAAAGAAAAAAATAAATAAAGGAAACATTAAAATTACAACTTCATTTTCAACAATAAAACATCAAGACCTTGCCCTGAGTGGTAATGCTGTGGCAGGGGCCAGTTTTTGGCAGTGACTACCCCAGCCCTGTGTCCTAGCTCAGCACAGCACATGGGCTCCCAGCAGGGCAGCTGCTCCCTGTGCCAGCCAAGGTGCTCAGCCGCCTGTGCCAAGAGCATTTCCAAACCTTCCCAGTGCCTGGGAATACCAGCATTAAAACGAAAGTCAGTAAAGCTCAGGTCTTAATTCCAGACCTGGCATTCACCTGCCATGTTTAATTATGTGCTGCATTAAGCATTCATGGAGAAAAAAAAATCCATAAGCAATTGCCTGTAATAAAAGGGACTATCCCCAGTCCAAGCTGCACACCAGAAACACAAGCTTGCATAGGGTTGTGACTCTGCTCATCATGATGTGCCCCAGTTACCCTCTTGGCTGAGGGCTGGTAGGAAATCTGGTTTTACCCTTATATACATAGGTACACTCTGTCAGCATAGGGGGTTTTACAAACCCATTGTGCTGTACATAGATTTCCCAGGCAACACGTGCAACACAGCCTTCAGTATCCCAGTTACTTGTGTTGACAAACCACATACCATCTGCCATTACTACAGCTGCTGTCTCTACCACTTTGAGGTTTTCAAACTTTTGTAAGAGTTACAGTCACCTATGATTTAATAGGGGGAGAAACTAAGGCACTTGGTAGTAGATCTGCACTGGTACATGGCTATTGTACATGCTACCACACCATGCTGTCTCCTTCTGAGGTTGTTTGTTTATCAACAGAAAATGTAAAAGTGATTCAGAAAAGGGTGATCAACTGCATTTCATACTTAAAACTTGGAAAAGAATCAACACATAAGTAAAAAGTAAAAGCATTTATATAAAAGCATTAAAAAAAGAATACCATACAACCATAGATTCTTACCATTTCTTAAGAAGAAAGAAAACTTTATTTTAAACCAGACTTCTTTATGGTATATCTACTATTAAAATACAGAAGGAAATTGAGCCTGCAATCTGACATGCAAATCAGACTCCAGCAAGGAGACAGATCTAATTCTGTAGCAAGCACAGTAAAACCTGCAAGCAGTACCCAGCATGTGCTCATCATTCACGTGGGCTTCTCTTCCTTGCTATATCAGCACTAGACACAAGGAGGACAAGGCACAACATGACCACAAGCCTGGCTCTGGCTCAGGCACCGAGTTTCCTTGCAGGTGTCTGGCTCTGCCCCAGCCCTTCTGCAGGGATCTTCCTCCCCAGCAGAGTGGTACCTCCTCACTAGCTGTCTCAGCAAAGGACACTGGGGTCTGTACACCTCAGGAGACAGAGAAATCACTCTTTTCCCATCTCTCTCTTTGGAGTTTTCCTAGTTGTACAGCAAGATTGATTTTATCCATTTAAGTGCAAACATTGAAAAAACAGTAGCTTTCTATAAAGGACTTAACAAAGCTAATTTAAAATTTTCTTAACAGCAATCCTAAAGGACCTAGGATAGGAAAATGAAAGGAAGAAGATGCAGTTTAGGTTACCAAAAACACTGGCAGACAGATGCTTAATCCCAGAATTGTCATGTCAATTTAAACCCTTCCCCAGCAGGGATTCAATTCTTTTCATCTCTCCTGGGAGCTTGAAAAGGTCAGAGAGAGAACATTACCCTGGTGCACACGCAGGCTTGATTGCCTTTCTAGAAAGGCATCTCTGCTTGAGGCTTTGGCTGGCAATTCAGGGAGGGAAAGGGCCAGGTACCCTAACGGGGACTGATGCTGCTCAGCTGCTGCTGACAGCACACACCACATCAGGCAGCCAAGATCCTCACTGGGCCTCAGCATCTGCCAGGCACCCACGGGACCCTGTGGAGCCACCTCAGCTGACAGGGCCACACATAATTCTGAGTGTTGCTGATTGTATTCAGTGCACATCCCTGTGCAATGTGGCCTGAAGTGGGTTTCACCCTGCTGCTACCACGGAGATGCTTTCCCTGATGTGGCAAAAAGAGTTTTACTCTTGATCTTGTGGCTTTTGGTCTCCCTGTTTCCGTGTCTAGTGAAAGAGGCCTATTGCCACCTGAAAGATCAGAGAGGAGCAGAAGAGACAGCTGATTCCCAGCTGCATTTGTTCACCTGCACCTCCTGCAGTGTGCACAAACACCCCACACCTTTCCCAGGTCAGATGTACTGCAGAGCAGGACTATCACCATGCAGCAGAATCACACACAGGCAGAGCAGAAAAAACCCCTCTCTTCTACATGTAATGGTGATCTGTGCCTTTACAAACTCAAGGCCTTATTATTACAGTTTCTCCTATATAAAAATGGAGCCATGGGAATGGCAAAACTCCAACTGGGATGAAACACAAGAGCCATCTGTTCAGCAGAAGGGACTGTGGCAGGCCCCTCATGGAGGGTTCCTTTCTCCCCACTGATCTCTTGATGCCCAGCTCTCCACAGGTACAGGGACCATATCTGCCAATAGAACACCCTTCACACCATGGAAATTGCAGATTTTTCCAAACCAAGAAAGTTTAGCTCCTTCCCAGATGTTTTTCATGTGCAGTAAAACATGCACATATATATGGGTCTGTGTTCACCAAAAGAACTTTTAGCATAATCCAGAACAAAAAATCTGCAAGGTTGCTGAGCTGCTTGTCTCTAGGGGCCAGAGAATGGAGCACAAAGCAACATGCACTGAAGTTGGGCTGGAGACCACTGGGAGGTGCTGAGGAGAGGCTGAGCTGATCCCTGGAAATGGTAGATACAGGTGTTCTGCATCCCTCCTCTCCTGACCTCATAGGGACACCAGGAAATATTATTCCAAAACGAATTCACCACAGAGCAGTCTATAAGAAATGTCAGAGAGCCCATTCGTTTCCTCGGTTCGTTTTACCAAAGGCACTGACTGCATGGCCCTCCCTCCTCTGACTTTCCAAGGAGCACTTTTGTCATTTGCAACATCTTCTAGGACCTGCCAACACTGCCAAAAATCTTCTCTAAGCACTTAGTAAAGGTTTCTGCCTTGCACCTACGAGCATGCCAAAACCAGCCTTGGCTCATCACTGTGCCATCAGAGCACAGAGCCTCCTCTCCTGAGCTGCCACAATGATTGAAAGGACATTTGGTCCCCAAACCACTTTCCTGTCATGGCTTCCAATCAGTTTAATAAATTTTCAGAGTCAATTTGAAAAATTCAGCAAGAGGATACTGCCTTTTTTTTTTCCCCACCAAGTGTGTCACATTCTTTTAAATTTCAAGGAAGGCTTAGAAAATCTTAATTAAGTATAATTTTCTGTGACAAAAATTCATTATTTCATACTTTTAAAAGCATTTGGTTTCCTAATACTTTCTAACAAGTCCAAGTACCCCCAGATGTCTGGTCATCAGCTATATTATTCCTTACACTGATCCCACATATATGGGATCACCAAAACCAGGGCTAAACAATTGAGGTTTCTGCCACAAAACCATGCACAATCACAAATAGAGCTAAAAGTGAACAGATTTATACTGGGGCATTTTTATTTTAGAGGTGATACACCTTGATCTGCTACAGTCTTTCCAGCAATTGTGAACATTTTCCTTCATTCTTTTTCTCCCAGCTATTCCTACTCTATGAAATGCAAAATGCAATAATACAGGATAGATACTTTTACAAAGTATAAATCCTTCTCTTTTCTCTCCTAAACTGCCAATTCTAGTTGCTGAATAAAATTATGATCAGTTGTGTCATAGGCTGTATATTAGCACTGGCTGATCAAAAGCAAACTTTGTAAGAGAAGTGTCAATGTAAGCATGTACATTTTAAGAAAGTTTAGACTTTGAACTGAAGGAATAAAAATTAGATTTTCAAACTCATCTTGATATTTGGCCATACTTTGAACGAAGACAATGAGGAAAAAAAATCTACACTTTAAATAGTTGCTTTGTTGTGCTTGATATTGAACTTCTGTGCACTTTCATAAAAGAAATATCAAAGCCAGAGAAGCAGCAAACAGCAAAAGCAAGTGCCAAACTGCAAAATGACTTGTAGAGAATACACTGCAGGAACTGTCTGTAAATTTTCACTGATTGAGAGAAAAAAACCCCACAGTGGAAAACATAACTAAACGATCTCATTTATTGTTTTAAGACAGATTTATTTTCAACTTGACTCCTTGGGACCATCCTAAAATTACTTCTCAAAGCCTACAAGCTCTAGAGTTGCTGCAGGAAGGATTGGAAAGAACATTTGGCTCACAAAGAAACAAAAGAATCTCTTTGAGTATCTCTGTAATACATGACTCACAACTGCAAGCTGGCTAGGCTACACGCCAAGTCTGTGTCTTGAAATGGCTCATTTATTGGCAAAGTTTGGTCCTGAATTATCTAGATCTCTTTTAACAAAACATACCAAAATAACACCTTCGGCTGCAACTGTGCTCCATGTGTGGAGCCTAGTAAAGTGACTGCTGTTTTTATTTTGAAATCATGGCTATGGTCATTCCTGGACCCAAAACTTCATAATCTTTGTGGACTATCCTAGGAAAGCTAGCTGAAGATTTTCAATTTCATTTTTTGCACAAGACTAAGAAAATTTGAATGCATTTAAGCATGCAAGAGTGAACTGAGCTTGTGAGGCTCTGATTTCTGTACATTCAAAGATCTGAGCATGAAATAGTGATAAAAGTCCCTATTTAAATGTGCATTTATAGCTCTGTGCTAAACACAATAAAGAACTCTCAGCAGACAGCATTTTTATTTATGTGTGGGTGTACTCCAGCTCTGCATTTCATTCTCCAGGCAGCACTTAGCAATATTTATCCAGTCATTCGAGTCTTTTATAACACACATATTTTTACTTCTAGATACAATATCAACTTTGGAATATCAATACTGAAATATCCTTTCTAAAAAAAACCCCAAAGTTTGCACTATCAGATTCAAGTATACCAAAACAAATTCCTGCCACATTGTTTCAGATTTTTATGGAATACTGAGACATAAATAATATTTGCTGACAGGCTTTCAGCTCTAGCCTAGGAAATGACTGTAAATTCAGCGTGTCTGTAGATGCAGTCTCTGCAGCTCATCTCAGCCAGTCCCTGTGCAGCGCAGTGGTGACTGGCCAAGCCTCTGCCCAGGACACAATCCTGCACCACAGTAAAGCACCTGTATTTCAGCCATGGGGTAGTAGAAATTGATTTACCTCGAGCCCAGTCCTGATAGCATCTAATAATAAAACCTTGTACTTCCCCCCACGGCTCGAGCAATACAGGTAAACAAGGCTGCAGCTCCAACACCAAAATGAGAAAGAGTGGTGCACAGTAAGACATCCCAAGAGCAGCAAGTATTTAAGGGCACTTTTTCTGTCCTTCTTTCTCACTGAAGAGCACATCTGAGTTCTTGCTTTAGCTCAGATGGGGAGAGAAGATTTGAATTGAACCTAAATGTACACCCTGCTGCCTCATGTTTGCTTCACATAGCAGTGCCCAGGTACACAAACTGAATGAAACAACTGGAGGATATTCTCCAGCAGTGCATCTACAATGCTCCCAACAGCACCAGAGATTTACCAACTAGACAAGTTCAGACAAGTCGAAATAAAAGAATGAAAAGTGCATAATAAGGATGTCAGGTCTTCATCTGCCACAGCTCTGCTCTGCAGACCTGCTCTTACTGACTGATCTGCAGCCTGACCAGCATGGTTTCAACCACAGGGGTATTTTGCTGCTCAATGTTTGCCAGGCAGAATTTGTATTTCTTATCATATAAACCACCAAGACTAATCCCACTGTGTGATGGACATTTGCTGTATCTTCTGTTCAGCATCATATGAGTTTCTTGGACAAAGTCCATCAATTAGATGCTGGCTAGTGCACATGCTTATTTTCAAAGGAGCTTTTAATCCATTTATGTTTAAAAGATTTATTGGTTTAATTATTGGTTTATTTTCTGGTTTATTCCTACCCTTTGATGTTACTGGTTATTACAAAGCTCCTATAAGGGGCTGTTAATTACTCATGCCATTCAGAGATCTATCAAACTGTGATTTAAGGCAGCACATACATTGCTTGATGGAGGGGAAATCAAATTCTTTTTCACTCATTAAAGAAAACAGAACATTTTGCAAAATGTTTTCATAATGGTGACATGAAAAATATGTCTGCATTGGGACTGTCTGAAGGAACATAAAGCTGAGGAAAGAAAAGAGGAGAATTTTCACAGTGCTGCTATCTCATGGCTATGGAGATATTTTTCATCTGGATAAAACCACAACAGGATACTTTAGCAGGGGAGCCCCACAGCAACTGAGGTCTGGTGTGCTGAAAGAGCAACACCCAAGGAGCTTTCAAAGAAACTTCACATTCTCACTGTAAGAAGGCAGAGAATGGTGTTTAACCTCCACCCTCAGCAGGAGAATTAGCGTTGCACACGGTGTGGAGTTACACCTCTTTCTTGGGAAAGATGGCAGGTAACAAGGTTTGTTCCTCAGGCCTTGCACACTGGAAAAATGCACTGTCTGTGCCAAGGAGAAGAATTAGGAAGCTTGTTGTGCATCCATTTGCATTATTTTGCAATGCTGAATGGTGCTAGCTAACATCCTACTTTTCTGCTGAGAGAAAATGAATAGACTACAATGATTTTCTAACCTCTATAGGATCTGCTATCACCATATGCAAAAATTTGGAAATGTTGATTTTTATTTTCTTCTAAACAGATGAAAAGTAGACAGCAGCTATAAGCATGTCTAGATTTAAAATAGTAGTTGAAAATCTGCCTATGAGTTTAGTAAAAAGACACTAGATCTCAAGGGAGACCTCATTAAAAGATTTTTTTTTTAATATGGTAATGAAATGCAGGCTGACACTGAAATGTTGAGAGCCAAGTGAGAGGCTCTTAAATGAAAGAGGTCAAATTTTAGGAAGCTGACTAAATGTGAAAGACTGAAAACAGTAGGCGTTGCTCTCTAAAGCAGACTCTTAACATGTAGAAACCAAAATACAAACTTAAATTTAGTCCAGATATTAAGGATAAAAAGCATTAAAATCATCAGGCCATCAAATTGCAATTCCAAATATATTTCAAAGTATATGTGCCTTCACAAATCCACTGCAAATACAGCCTGTAGCTTTTGGCAGTTAAACACCCCATGGAGGCCAACTCTAAAAAAAACCCTTATATCCCTTAAAAATGTCCAAAAGAAAGACTGTGCACCTGAATAAAACAAGATTATCTGAGTGAGTGCTGGCAAAGTTTCCAGCACTAAGAACTTTGAAGAAAATTATTCAGGGTACATCCTATTCCTGCAATTCCATCTCACAATTTGAAGATGCTCTCACATCTCTCTGGCACAACCGCCCCCCCCCCGCCAAGGACTGCACTGAGAGCAGTTCTCCTAGGCTCAGGTTACTTTAGATTTCATAAGGTAAAGCCAGTGCTTCACAACTTCTCACCTGAAGAACTGGCCAGAATGGTTTATGAAGCACCCTGTGTGGCCACATAACGAGAAACTTTACCAGCTTTTCTTCTGGATGGCTGGAAATGTAGCTTACCCAGACTGACTATACTCCAGTGGTTCAGTATATACTGAACCAGGTGTGCATTATAGACCCAGTTTCATTCAAATCACATGAATCCTGCAGTCATTGTGGCACCGAGTCAGTATTTAACCTTTCTTACTGATGGTGTGCGCAACCACTTGATTCTTAGAGTTAGATGACAATGCAAGAGGAAGAAGTACTTCAGTCATTGGCACTGTATTCCTCAAAAAGCTTCTTTCCCAGTAGGCACTGTTAGCTCTGACACTGGATCTGGCCCACAGCTCCACCCTTCCCATTTTACATGTTGACAGTAGGTAGCAGCATTCAGCCCCCCTTTGTATGGACTACTGGGATGAAACTCTGCTTCAGTTTCAGCTGACATGCAGAGAGCAGGATCCAGAGCTATCAGCCTGTTGGACATCAATTCCTAAATGTCAGCCAATACATGCAAACCTAATTCAGAAACAGCCAAGAAATTGCCTCTTGCATCCAAACATTGTTTAAGGCCATTAGACATGCCTGCTATTCACTTTGATGGAAACCAAATTGTACCCACTGTTGTGTAGAGTCTGCAGGTCTTATATCACTGTTGGAAAAGCCTGCAATCTCTATTTTAAAAGTTCCACAGTATTATTTCCTTTTGGACTACAAAACATGTTGAATTTCACATGATCCTTATTTTGTGTGTGCCAGGAAAGTACCATCTCTCCTGTGGCCTAAAGCAATATCTCTGTCTTTTCCTGTCACTGCTGTGACTGTGACATATGGTGGCTATATGAAACATCCCCAGAAAACACCTCTTCACACTGTTTTCCTAGCTTTTGATGTAAATTGTTAAAAAAGGTAGTTCACCCTAGGTCATTCTGACCTTGGAAGTCAGGGGCTTTGTACAAATGTAGTCACTCTTCCTTCTTGAGACAAAGCTACTGGTTTGATTGTCCTGCCTTGATTTTATTTCTCACTTTACATTGGTGTTTTGTCTCTGGATCAGTGTATTCACTTTGTCTGAGCCACTCAGAAAGAAAAGGAACATATTTTTATCATAAAGAATGAACATTAAAAGTGAGCGCAGCTTGGGTGGATTACATGGGCAGGAAGGGTTGTTAGGAAGCTCTGTTTGGAAGGGATTGCACATTTCAGGGACTCATATTTCTGGTTGACTGAGGTATAAATGGGGAAAAATGCATATTCTAAAATAGATTATTCTAAGCTTGCTTTTTTTTAAAGTCTATTTAAATATATAATAATTTTCTATAATGGCCCCCTTAAATGTGAATACATATATTCGTTGATAGGCAATAAAAATATTATATCATGGCATTCTCCTAATTTTTGGACTTGAAGTCACTTGAATGAGAACAAATAAATTTGGGTCATGTGAGGTTTTAAAGCAGAGAATGACTTAAATATTAGAGTATTTTTTATCTTGATACATCTATTACATATATTCTGCCCCATACTTGTGTCTGTAAGTAAATAACTGGGGGTCTGTGTATCTCTAAGAAATACATTAGACTCCAAGATAGATAAAGATTTTCCACGTAGAAATAAGGCCAAAAGTACCTCATTAGATTAAAACACTTTCAGAACTCTTTCCTAATTGAATGCCAATTAGGAAGAATTTGCCTGTAATAATGCCCAAGCTGAATCAATAATCATTAACTACAAACAATTTCCAAATCTGTTCCATTTCCCCAGACCCAGTACATTCTTTCAACTGAACTGAATGATTTTCCCTGATCACAATGGATTAACATAAGCATAGATTTAGACTACATCATTCAACAAACAGTTTATGAAAGATGTATCTCTTGTTCTGCCATGGCAATGAAAGCCATTACCAACTGTCTGTATTAATTTTGCAACAGATCACAGTGGAGATCTGTACAACCCATTAATCTAACAGGGGTTTTCCAGTACTCCTCTTTCCATTCTTCAAATTTGTAAAAACATATCATTTCTTATTAAACAAACCATGTAAAAATTTTGATAGCTGCAAGTACAAGCACTCTCATTTGTTTATTTAGAATGATGCAGGAACCAGTGCTAAAGATTAGTCACAGCAATGTTGATGATAACACGTGAAGAAAAGGCATATATTTGGTCTACAAGCACAGATGGCTAAATGTGTTTGTGAAAGCTGCCAAGCACAATGAAACAAAGATGTGGCAGTTGTAACAAGCAAAGAGCAAAAATGTCAGGAGTTCTTATCAGAAAAATTGGCATGCATGAAGTCAAATTCACATGACAAGGTGAGGGCACATGAACAGCTACAAAGCGCAAGCAGTTGAGTTTCCAGCCCCACAGAAATACAGGCATATGAAGCAGACAAACATCATCAGCTGTGATTGTTGTCTTCTGCCTAAATTACCCACCCACTGAACACTGATGCAAAGATCCTATTTATGGGTTCAGTGCCTGCTTTCAGATTCTGCCTTGCACAGATCATGTTATGTGTTCTAAAAGAACACCAAAAAGGCAACTTTCTGTGCCAGGGTTACCTGAACTGTTGACTCTCCATGTATTGGAAAGAAGCAGGTGTTACTTGATGTAGTCTCAGATTTATCCTTAACTCCATGAGCATTGGTGAATTTTCCCTTCACAGGTGGTTAGCAGCATTTCTGAAGAGAATGACTCCTTTCTCCTCTTCTAATATTATACCCACAGCAAATTGCTTAAAAAATAATTGGTGGACATTTAATGGTGTAATGTGATAGTATACAGTGGCTGAAAAATTAGTCACAGTCAACTGCCTGAACTCTGCAAAACAACACGGTGACCAAACAAAGCTGTTGGGGCTCCAGAGAAGAGTGGAGAGAGGCAGGGTGACAGCCAGGAGATACATCAGAGCTAACTGCAAACAAGACTGAAAAGATCAGGTCTTGATGCTTATGGTTCCTCCAGAAGTAATCAGAAGAATGAATTATTCAGGGTAGTCTTGAGAAAATCACTGTCAGGGTAAAGGGAGTCACGCACTGGGATGATATCTGATGACAATGTCTAATAACAGATGTATTAAGATCAAATATTATATAATTGCTTAATTAGACTTGGCCAAAGGGATGATTGCACCAGCAACTTTAGCTTATGATGAATGGAATACTTTACAACAACAATCATTGCTTTAAACCACCAGGAAGTCTAAGTAATACCAAGGAAAAAAAACAGTCAACCTCCTGAAATTATGGTAGGAAGTTCAGTGGGAGACACTGACTCCTAATACAGTAGTTTGGTACAGGCATATATGGAAAACTAAAAACTAGATGGGTTTGATACACAGAAAATGCAGGAAAAGTCACATATTGCACTGGTGAAAATCTCCTACTGGGAACAGAGGGCTGGCAGCATTGAATAGCTTTTAAAACATTTCTGATAGAGCCAGAGTAAAGGCTTCATATTTTTTTAATCAATGCCTCCAAAAAAGCTGCAGTAGTTTATGATACTTGTGCTTATCTTAAAGAGCAACATCAGCGTATCAGATGAAATTCTTATACCATGCTCCCAAGTCTGTCACTAACAATTGTGAAAAATGTCAGTAAAATCTATGTGGTGAGTTCATTACCTTCAAGGCACTCTAGAAATGCAAAATCCAGTACAAATACTGAATGTGAGTAAGTCAAAACCCTGGAAAGGGACCACAAGGAGGCAAGAATAAAAGTTTTAAAGAAAAGAAAGCCCTACAGATTCTAAGAAAGAAGAAATGTGACTGATGTCATCGGAGATAGCTAAGAGCTCTTCCACCTTGTGATGTGAGAAGCTGGGGAGGGTAACACTGAGAGAGTTTTCTTCTAGTCAGTAAAGGCCGCTAAAGCCTTTTGAGAGCAGCCAGAGTCGCACCTTCCCTGGGAAGCCTCGCACACAAAGGGCTGACCACTCATGGGCAAGAAAGGGGCAGAACAAAGCAATATTTTTCTTTTACTTTCACAAACAAAATTAACTTTTCACAGGCCAAAAAAACTGGGATGTCTTAAAAGTGTCTGACAATCGGCAGAACCAGTGAAACCCATGGAGACCTCAGCAGAAGACAATCCTGCCAGCATGACAGAGCAGCCATCCTGAGGGCTGCACAGACTCATGATTTTACAGTGGAAGTCATCAAACAGGAAGCCTGCAAGACTTTGCCAGGCATGAAATTGTGCCAGGGGACTCCAGCATGCACAGAGGCTTCTGTTCTGCATACTGAAGACAGAAGCAAAATAAAAACCTGCAAGAAGCACGAGACAAGACTTCTTTCACCTTCAAAGATGAATGGGTTTCTTTTAACTCCTGGTGCTAGGCATTGAAACAACAGGTAAAACTGCCACCACAGGAACTTCTGAGGAATGATGCCTGCAGGCAGCTCCCTCAGAACTGTCATCATCCCCTATCCCCAGAGTCCACAGAAAAGAGGACTCTTTCAGTATGAGATAAGAGCCAGCAAATTAAAGCTCTCATGGACCAAAGGAAAATAAAGCAAACTCTACCATGGGACTCACATTAAGCCTTTTTTATCTCTTGTTATCAGAGGAAATATCTTGAAAATCTATAGTGATCATAATTGTTATGCTACCGTGTAGAAAGGAAAGCTTTTATAGTGAAATCTTAGCCCAAGCTACTTAGTGATTAGCAGCTCAAAAGTGGCACTTTCAACTCCATCCAGATATTCAGTAGCATCACTGCAGTGTGCTCTGTTAAGTGTCCCAGGCAATCTTGCAAGAACACTAATTTCAGACTGTTCCCTCAAAAAGGCACACTAAAGACTAGAAACAAACCTATTATAGGGCTACTGGGATGGAATCCTTAGTTCTGCAATTATTGCCTGTCTCTTGTGGTACGTGGACAGCCACATCCCCAATACTGGCCTGTGGCCACTCTCTCCATGCAGGTCAGGGAACTTCCCCTTTTCCTGAAGGCCAAACCTAAGGAGGATGAGGGCATATACAGGAATCACCAGATTCACACCTAACAAAATAAATCAAGGAAATAATTCAAAGACCTATTAAAAAAATTACATGAATGACCTCACTATGAAGTGGCTTTTAGGGATATGAAACACAATGATTCAATAAATTGAATATGAAATTAAATAAGCAACATCAATTTACATATCAGTTCACTTTTTATAATTTAATTTTAATATCTTAAATTAGTTGTTTCCTTTCTGTTGTGACAGCTCCAATAAAATTTTAATTATTATCAGACATTTATTATTGTTAGCCATGAATGTCCAGCCTTGAGTACTGGACACAAAGACTTTTGGTTGCCTGTTTCAGCTGACACTGCACCAGTTCTCTACGGTAGCTCAAGGTTCTATACTACTATACTATACTCTTAGTTTCCAATAGGTTTTAATTGCAATAATTTAACCTATCTACTCAAGCCAGAAACAGGTGTGAAATAGTTTTTCTGCTCAAAGTTAAAAAAAAAAAAAGTTGATTTTGCTACAATTCTGCTTTTTTCTATGCTGCTAAAATAATATGGATTATCTTTGTTTTCACATCTGGAATTCACTGCAATAGAAAATACTAGTGAAATGTTTTCCTTGCTGCCAAAGAAGGCATCATACAATTAGTACTGCAATTGTCACCAATTTTTGGACCATGCAGGCACGAGAGAGGAGGTAAAGATAAGAGAGTGTGTTTTCAGACTCCATTGGAGAAAACAAGTGTAATCATCATATAAATGAGTGTATTTTTCTCAGTTGTCAGAGTTACAAGTCCCCATGTGTTAGCAAATGGAAAATAACACATTCATTGCAGTCAATCTAAAATAATCCCAGTGTGAAGAATGTCAGCAGCAGCCTTGCCAAGACATGCAGCGTCTCCCCGTGACCATGACAGATTCCACTGGTCACAAGTGGAGAGAAGCCCATGATTGCATTTAAATGCTGATAAGGCTGCCAGCATTGCTGTACCTGGGAATGACAGTTTGTACTGCACAAATATCACAGCAGAATATCACACCTGCACATTGATATCGGCTGTTCACTTCAATGTTTGAAATCTTAGCTAGCTCAGTCATTAAGCTGCTGGAAAAACGATGCATGTCTTAACCCCTGACATATGGAGTAGCTTTCCCACTGTCTGTCTCTCTCAAATTCAGAGTAATTTAAAAATTATTTAACTTCTCTTGATCTTTAATATACTCATTTGTCCCATGATCTCATCACACTTGTATTTGTTGATCGAGGAAGTTCAGTGGTACGAATTAAATAGTAATTGCTCACAGAACAGAAATTGCTAGAGCAAGTTTTCAGCTCGTTGAAATGCACAGATCTGTATCCCAGGAGTGTATTACTAGAAACATCTTCGTTATGTTCATGGCTTAACTGTGTCTTACACTTTCCCAATTAATAAGATTTCATGACCCCTGAGGTTTATGTGCAAGAAGAAATTGTCAGTGAGTTTTGAATCCTGGATACTCAAGAAAAGTAACTACTTTGGCTAATAAACCCCTCAAGTAACAATTAGTGTTATCAATGTAATATACATAGTTTATGATTCCAGTAAAATTGCCAAATGTCTTTTATACATTCAGACAGCCACAGTCATAAGGTTTAATTCCTAGGAACAGTGAAATTTGCTCTGCCTCCTGAACACGCAGCCAAGAGGGTTTTTTGACAATAAAAGCTGTGTCTCTCACACGAGTGACCAGTGCTCCTTGTGACTGCATCAAGAGTGCAACAAGGCTGGCACCAAGTCAAACCCACAAGGCTTCATCCAAAGCCACTGAAATGAGGAACAAGCTTTTCCACATACAGAACCTAGAGATTTTAAAACACACACATACATACTAAACAAAAAGAGGGGTAAGAAAGGAAGAGTAGACCTTTTGCATCCTTCATCCACACCCTCTCTGTGTCTGCCGCCAACACTGGCCAATGCACCCAGTTATGGAAAGACTGACTACAAAACTGTTCCTCTTCTTGTCTGAGGACAGTGGGTTTGCACAGAACATAGCAGAAACCAACATGGTTCAGGGAACATTGGGATATGGGTTTTTTTTAAAGTCCTACTGTCCACCAGCTAAGGAGAATGCTGCTCAAAAAAAAAAAAAACAAACCAAAAAAACCCCAAAAAAACAACACAACACCTCAATTTCAGCCCATTTTGTGTTTATGTCCACACACAATACAGATTTATTCATTTAGTGGTTGTGTGAAATAAAGTAGTTCCCAGGGCTTTGAAAAGCTGGAATTTGGAGATGTCACAGGCTCTATTCTGGCACTGAGAAATATTTGACCTTGTGCAAGGATAAAGTGGTAAAGAGGTCTTGCATGTCTACGTGTCTGCAATCCAGGTTTTCACATTTTTACAGACTAGTAATACAAATACCTCCAGCAGAATCCATAAGGCAGTATTGGGAGTGGAATCACAGAATGGTCTGGGTTAGAAGAAACCTTTAAACATCTTCTCCAACCTCCCTGCCACACACTGGGGTATCTTTCACCAGGATCAGGTTGCTCAAAGCCTGTCTGACCTGGGGCTTTGAACAACCTGATCTGAGGAGGGAATTAGTAACAGAAATATGCACTTTTTAAAGTAGACTCTGCAGTCCTTCGCTTATACTAGAATTTAGTAGAATTTGTTATAGCTTCAGTGAAGCACTTCAGAAAATACTCAAAGAACTGAGATAGTTTTAGTTTATATTAAAGGTACATTGTCAAGGAAAAATAGAGTAAGTTTTTTTGTTGTTGTTGTTTATTTGGTTTGGTTTTTTGGTGGGTTCTGTGTGTGTCCTTTTACACTCTGGGTGACTGTTTCAACCTGAGACCAAAAACAAGTGCAGTAAGCCCTTCAGCAGTGAAAGCATTTCTACTCAGATTAGGTCTTCTAGTCTGTTTGCTTTTAAACCTTATTTTTTGTCTTGAAAAAAATCTTACCCATCCATGTCTTAAACTGATACACAATCCTCTGGAAATCACCATTCCTGACAATGCAGCTGATGAGGCATTTGCTACCCTTCCAGTTTCTGAGGTTTACACCAATATCACAGTTTAATGTGCCTCTTAATTATCCTCAGCTTTATAAAAACCCCTGGTGACACAATTTAAGACATACTAGATGCACCTGAAAGGGGAAAAAATTAATCAAGCAAAGCTTGAATTCTCAATGCCAGTTTTACACACTCAGCAGCAGCTTTTCAGCTTTTTCTTTATCACCTAAGGATCACAAGGACATTTTTGTCCTTAGCTACATTTTAGAAACAATAAAAATGGTCAAAATAAAATGAAATCAAATATTTCCTCCTATTTATATTAATTTATATATATATGCTGAGCAGACAGATACAGTGCAAACCAGATTTTGAAGATATAAATGAAATTCATGAACATTCAGACCTTTCTGTCTTTTCTCCTTTCCAGATAAGAAAATAGACCTGGATCCCTTGGGCAGGAAAAACACAAAGTAGAATTTGCTCTTTAACTAATAGTATACATTGCTCCAGGTTAATTGATATCTATCTTCTCTCTCAAGAGCCAATAAATATTCATGGGACAGTATTGTATTAATTGGCTTAACCTGCAATTGAAAAAAAAAATTGAGATTTATAGTGTGATCCTGGGAACTTCAATTGGCCTCCCAGTACACAATGAAAAGTGCAACATACTTCATGTGGCAGCCAAATCTGTCACAGAAAGAAGCTCTGCTGAGTCCTGACTGCCATTAAAAGGAGACCGTTGAAGAGCAAAGGATCCTGACATCTGCTCTACCCACTGGTACTTTTTTTCTGGTGCTAATTTTCAAAATAATCTCTTCCCTAGTAATTAATGAAAATATGAATTAGAGCCAAATTTTAAAACACACAGATTTTTGACACTAGAAAGTGTTAAGATGAGACTAGAGAGAAACTTCTCTATGCCCTCACGTCCATTTCTAGCCCACAGCTCCATGCTGCAGATGCCACCCCCACAAGCAGCTCTGGGATGTGCCAAAGCTCCAGCTCACCAGAGAGGACTGGGACATGGGCAGGGAGGAAATTTGGATGGGTCACAGACCATTTTCACGTATTTTTATCAAGGGACAGTAGAGTTGGCATTTAGCAATAATTTGTTGAGCCAGCTTGTGAGACAAGAATATTTTTCACTTCTTAGAATATAACTGTAGTAGCAGCTCCGACTGAGAAATCAAGTTATAGCTATGACATGCTGAGCACTCAAATAACTGTTATTTTGACAGACTGGCCCAGATTTTCATCTCATTTCTTGAGAGAAATGCTGTATTATTTCATAAAAGAACTCCTGCAATACCCATTTATGTCAAAATAAGAACATAATGTAGACTTGCAGTCAAGGATAATCAAAATTTCTCTCAAAAAAATCCTGTGTTATGCTTGCATCTTGAGAAACCTGCTAGGTTGGGGTCAAAATTTCAAAGGTTGCAGTTTGTGAAGGAATATTTCTTTCTTTCTTCTTGATGTATTAACAGAATTATAATTTTGTTTTTGATGTTTTCAAAGGTGGACATAAATTTATTTTATTTCTGCCTTTGCAGTGTAAAAGAATAGGTGCAATGTTACCAAACTTTAAGAATATGCAGAGAAGGCAGTAACAACATTTTGCTTTACCTGGTGACTTTCAAGTAATCACTTGGAGGAGCTAGGTCAGAAGAAATGTGTCTCTCTCCTCTCTATCCAAGAGAAATAAGATGTGATAACCAACATTTCTCCAAATTCCTGCAGCCATTTAAATCTTCAGCTCTTTTGAATTTTGATAATTATACACACATGGTAGTGATAAGTAGAAGTCTGTATTAGATTTTCATTAGCTGTAATTCCATCTTAAGATCTAGAATCTCATTCTACAGACACAAAAATTGTAAAAAAAGAAAAAAAAGTATTTGGTTTTGCTCATGTAGGGCTGAGCTGTTCAAGTGATGAATTGTGCTACAAGTCTTCCAAGAACAGACTACTAGAGAGTGATGTTTTTGTTATTTCCTGCTGGGACAGAAATATTATAAAGAGTAAGCTGAATGAGCAGAAATGCTACAAAACCACTAGAACTGCTCGGTCTCTGCATTCAGGTGTATAGCAGAAGCAAAAGGTACACCCTGGGCCTAAGAGGACGAAGGCCAGCCGAAATGGAAAATGGTAGCCTGGATTTCAGAGTGCATTTTGCAGGAAACTGAGGCTTTTTGGTGTATCCAGAGCAGTACTATCCATCTATTATTTACCTAAAGATCCAGCAGCTTTTGAATGCCAAGTTCTATGTGGGAACTCGATAGTGGCTCTCCATGAACTTTCTAAGATGACACACAGTGTATTATAGAGCTCAGTTCTCATGAAACATTTCTAAGCTGCTGACAGATAACATATCTTAAGAAAATATCCAGTATCCTGCTTCTTTCAAAAGAAAACAATTTCATTTCTACTTTGTGACCTCCATAGTTAGAATGTGCCAAGTTTAGCAGTTACCAGTCCATTGCCAATGTTTACTGTACTAAAATCCAGATGTGCTATTACTAGTGGTCAGCAGCAGGATTCCCAAGGTCCATAAGATCCATATTTTAAGCCATATGTTTCTTGATGGCAAAAGATCAAAAGATACCTGCAAATATTAGATCAGAAAAGTAGCAGAGCTAAAAACAAACTAACTTGTTAAAAAAGAATCTTTCTCTGAAACAAGTAGAGTTCATGCACCAAGAATATTTTACAATCATAAAAAGCGCCATATGGTTAGCTAATATCTGATGTGCACTGGTGTTTTAGCACTATCATTTATGCTTTGCACTATACTCTAGCAGATGAGCTGATTCACCCTAGTTTCAATTTGTCCTACTCCTGACTGTATTAACTTTTTATCAATTAATAAACTTTGCACACATTTCTACAGTCTTGATGATCAGTCTTAGCACATCTGATCTTGTTCTGACATTAGACTACATCAAAGTAGCAAACAAATATGGACCTGTGTCCAGCTATCGATCCTTTCTCTACAAAAGCTGTACCTCTGGCTCAGACTCTGCCTGTCACTTGGCCTGGTGTTGGCTGGATGACTTGGCCTAATTCCCCACTTCAGAGCTGGGAGCAGCAAACAGGGGGATGCCCTGAGCACCCTTGGAAGCACTCTAGGAAGAAGTTCCTCTCCCATCAGCTGGAGGATTTCTGCCCCTGGGCCCCAAAATATTTCTAAGACCTCCCTGTTGACTGTGCTGCCCTACTGCCTTGTGTTACAGACTAGCAAGGCTGTCGGGTTTCTCTCAAAAACACTAAAAAAACTCTAAAAAACTTTTTTAGAAAAATAGTTCGGGACCAGATTAGTGCCAGCACAATCTCCTAAAGGGAGCAGCAGAAACTCACTATGGACTAGAGCTAAGAAGGCCCCATCTGAGAATCTTGTCCCACAGAGGCATGTTAAGCCTGGGGAAGTTAATCCCCATCTGTCAGGACAGAGCAGTGCCTGCTCCCAAGTTGTCTGGCTCCTTGCCACAGAGCACAGGTGCCCAACAGCTACAAGTTTGTGGCCAGCCTGCAAAGCACAGCAAGCAGCATTGCTTCTGCAGGAGGTTCTGCTTATGTGACAGCACCTAGAAAACAGCCAGAGAGAAGCTGAGTAATGGTACTGGAGGAGGTATAAATTCTTCACTTGGTGTCTTATTTTCAGCAAAGTTGGACAATGATTGTGGGTTCTTAAACACAAAAAAGGATATCACATACTGGCTTTTGGTAAGAAACACCAGCCTTGACTTAAGCACATGCACCAGCAACCTGTGAAATGGGTTTGAGAGAGAAATGCCATCTGGCTACAGGCAGTCCTTGAGTGCCTGGGCTGTCAGCAGCAGCTGTCCATGCACCCCCTTCCCTTCTCCACAGAAGTGCTTTCACCAAAGCAGTCTCCTCGGCCAGATCACTGGGACAACTGCATCCCTGCCTGCTGCTAGTGGGGAGTTCCAGCACTGGAGTTGGTAACATTGTCACTGTATCACTCCATCTGAGCTGCTTCTGCCTACAGTTTGAAGATACCCTGACTGGGGGCAATTTTATAGCAGTTACCTTGCTAATTATTAATTCATTTACTTTTCAGAAACTATTAATCATGAAGTTATTCCACACCTGTAGAAACATCTATATTGCAATAGTTATAGAGCAGATTACAGTGGAATGAATTTTGTCTAGTATAGAGCACTAAATGGCAGTATTGTTTTATAGTGAAATCCATTTTGCTACAAATAAAGTAGATCTCTTAGAAAGAGAAAAAATCTGCCAGTAATTGCCCATCTCTGATAAATTTTGGAGCACAGACTTTAGTGTTCCTCTCCATACATGCATACTATTCCTTTTGGGCTGTGCTCTTACAGCCAATCCACCACGGGACCACATCCAGGGTCTGCAATTTCAAGGGAATCCTATGATTACCTACATAAACATGCAGGAATTTAATCTTTCCCAGCAACCTTTTTTCCCCCTCACTTCCCATTTTTGGAGATTGTGAATATCACATATAAGTAAGGTGTTCTTTGCCTTGTTTTAACTTTTTCACAACTATGTTCATTGCACATCCCCATGGCAGTTTGTTTTGTAAACAGCCATTTCCACTCAGCACCAGAATTTTCCTATGACTTAGCATCCTGTAAACAAGGTTGCACAGGGATAGTCTTGTTCCTGAAATCTCAGAATTGGCTGTTGCTGACACACGTGCCATGTTTTAAGGTCAAGGTGCTAAATATCCCTTTTAAGATGTTGACAAAATAGTAGTATTAGCAGGGAAAAATCTTGCTTTTAAGTCCTGCCTGTTTTCACAGGTGCTTTGCAGCAAAAGCAGCTTGAGGTTTTTTCCCTTCCATGAAATTTCCTGATCTTTGTTTTAACACCTCTCCAGAGCCTTGTGGGTCACAGGACCATGCTATTGAGCTTTCCCACGGTAATTCCAGGAATAGCTCCAAGATAAGAATCCTTATGTCCTGCCTTGATCATCAGATACTTATGCAGCCTGTGTAATGCCCCATCTGGATAACTCTAATTCATACATTTGGGGGCCTTCCTGCTATTTCCCTGAAGCTGCCTGTAGCTTGTGCACAACTCTGTTGCCAATACAGTAACCAGAGCCAAAATCTCAGTGTGAGCTGAAAGAGGTTCATTGCCTTGTAATGAAGTAGAGGATTCAGTTCTGTCTCACGCAGTGCTGCCCCACCACACACATGACTGCTGCTTTGTTCACATTCCCTGTGGCTTTTCCATCACTTGAGGTGAGGACACACAACCTTCTTTCCCAGTCAGAGCTACAAGAGAGATATTATTGCACCTTGTTGTTATTTCCCAAATTTACCGTCTAGCCTTGCTAATGCTGTCTGAATGCCTGTGCCTTGCTGTTCCACACCACTGCTCTGATTCCAGCCTTCTGCTTCATGGAGCACTGATTTATTCAGGCACAGAGGGCTACAAGAGAGCAGGAACACGTGCGTCTTCATGCTACAGGACACCTGTTTGCCCTTGCCTGCCAAATAACATTTTGTTCACGACAGTTGTGGTTGCCACCAAGACAGATTGAATTACAGCAGGTGCCTGGGAAACCCAGGAACTTTTGGGGGATAGAAGTCTATGTGACTGTAAAGCACTTACTGTGTTTGGAGCCAGCTTATACTTGGAAAGACTGGTAGGGACAAAGTGAGCCACAAGGAAAGGAGCCTAATGGAGCTAGTGAAAGAAACATTCCCATAGGGCCTGAGCCACCAGCTGCGACTGACTGGATGGAAATAGGATATCAGATGCCTTCTTTGCTCAAGAGAAGACTGAAATTAAGTTTCCATGCCTGAATGCAGAGACTAAGACAATGTTGTGGCAACAAGGGCTCCATGAGTTGGTGGGAAGCTGGTGCAGTGGATTTGAGGCTGCTGCCATGCTGTGCCCTGTGCTTGACCACCAGCACCACCTGAAGGTGCTCTTAGCAGTGTTTTGATGAACCTAAAAATGCAATTTCCTTATTCTCATAAACACTACACTCAAAACCCTGCAGGTTCTTGGAAGACAACTGGTTCAGACCACAGTCTGAAAATCCACTATCACAAAACCAAACCCCCCAAACATTATGGAAGTTGGTTGTAGCTCCTATTCCAGATCTACATAAAAATCTGTAACAGATGCCATCTACCATGAGAAGTGGAAGCAGCATTTCCTGGCAGGACTTAAATATCAGGCAAATGACATCCAGCAAGGTGCAGACTGCTTTCATGAAGACTCCTTTTAGATAGAATGGGGACTGTGCTGATGGTAAGGATCTGCTTGATAGACAAAATGCACTCGCAAAATAATCGAGATGTATACAGTGATCAAAGGGAACTACCCAAGAACATTAAAATAATACAATGTAGTAATTGAAAGACCCAAGAAAAATGAACCAATACAGTTACCATACATTGTGAGCAATCATTTAAAAAGTGATAAATAGCAGCAGGCAAGAGCAATCTTATTCTTTTTTAAAAAAAGGTTTCAGTATGTGACCAAATATTTTGCTACTTATTAGGCATGTAAAAAATCAAACAAAAATGCTTCAGATGAAGCTTATCAAGTAAATGTAAAATTATAACTGTCTAGAACACATACACAATTAATAATTCCCGTGACCAATAATTCTATTTTTGCTAGAGAATATCAAAATTCCATTACACTCTCAGTGCAACACAGAGGTAGAGAAAACTTTTTCCTTGAAAATTGAGTACTGCCAAAATAAACCTTTCTTCTTATCAAAACTCTTTTCTTAACTTTATTTCTCCAATTTTTGGTAATTTTAAAATAGGAAATTATCTTTTTAAAAACCTCAATCCTCTATGTTATCAGGGACCATTCTGTGTTTTCTCCTAATCTCCATCATTAGAGGCCAAGAAAACACCGTAGTAAAAAATAAACTTTTAAAACAAGTCCACAAAGATTCCGTAACCGGCGGATGTTTTTTCCCCCGCAACGTATTACTGTCAGTAACTTAGGAATCCATCTAAGTCTCCCTTGGAAAATGTGCATGTGTTGAAACATTGACATACGAGCGGGGCTGGTGAGGAGCGCGCACATGGGCAGGAAGCGCTGGGGCCGGGGCTGCCCCGCACAGAGCCGCTGCTGCGGGCGGAAGGGCCCGGCGTGCGCCGCTTATTTTTAGCCGAGTATCAAAGTTTGTGGTCTGAAGCAGGAGTGCAGACTTGGTTCAGCTCTCATTGACTCTGGCTGCAAAGCACACAGCAGCACTTGAGGAGAATCAGCCTCTCGGTTTGGTTTCTCTTGATAATGGTGCTGTACAGCCTGGGTAAATGCTACATCTAGGACATGTGAGCTCGAGTAGAGAGAGAGATGTAACACGAAAAGAAACCTTCATGGGACCGTTTGCAACATGCAGTGGTTTTTAAATGTTGCATAGAATTAAACAGGCAATTATATACCAAAGAATAAGATGTCAAAATACATTTAAAAACACTGATAAAAAATAAATGTCCTTAAATTATACAACCCTGAAGAATAACGGAACCTGATTTAAATGCATACATGAAATTTTAAAAGAATTTCCATATGCCAAGAAAAATACTACCAGAAAGCAGGTGCAGAGCACTAAGGAATAGGTTGAACTTGATTTACAAGAGAGACTGAATTTAGGGAACAAGAGCTAGGTAATTTAATATGAATGTAGGTATATGGTGAATTACTTCCATAAAGATAGCAATAAATTTTAGCTAATAATATATATAGTATTCAATAGCAAGAGGGTAGCAGCTATCCAAGATTAATCTGAAGCAATAACCAATAATAATTAATGTTAAGATAATCTATGATTATCTATTACTCATGGCCTATTTAACCTTTGGATTTTTGTTGATGTCAATAGCTTTTTTTACTCACACATCTTGAATCTCTGCTTCTATCACCCAGAATATTATAGTCTGGATAGAGAGATTTTCTTTTAAATATTGATAAATCTTCTGCCCTTCCTAACATTTTAATAGCAATCATAATAATTGAATTAGGACTTAATGAAACAGCAGTTTGGAGCTTAGTATTTTTTTTTGCCGAATGAGACTTTTTATCCATTAACTTTAAAGAGGAGAAACAGGGCAGAATTTTTACTTGGGCATTAAAAGCAAATTATTTTCAAAGAATGATAATTTTTTTCAGATTCAAGAAGAAAAATCCCTTAAATCTTTAGGGAAATGGGATTAAACCGAGATACTTCAAATCATATCAGCCTTGAAGTAATAGAAGCTTTCCTGATAGCCTGAGATTAGAAGGGACAAAAGAGCAGAGCCTGTTCTCAGGCTGGGGAGAATACAAGGCAGGAGAGATATGTATTCATTTCCTACATAAGTGGCAGCACTTAACATGATTTTTGGAAATCAGAGAAAGGCTTGAGAACCCCCAGTCACTGACTAAATTACTCAGAAAAATGTTTCTTCAATATAATTGGAAAAAATGGAAGGAGAGGGAGCTTGAGTGAATAAAAAGACAAAATGATTTCTTAACCAAAACACTCAGTTATTTCAGTGATAGGCAAAAGAGAAATTCTCCAGCCATAAACCAGAGAGGGACATTTAATGTCTCTCCAGGACAAAGCCCGAGCAAGGCAGGACCCAGGACGGTGAAGCCTTAAATGTGAGCATCAAAGACAAAGCAGCTACTGCTCGAGCAGTTTCAGACACTTAACTGAAATGTCACAGGTTCCATTTCATTAACTACTTAAATGGATTTTAGGAAGGAGTGCACCAGTAACCCTGATGATTTTGGTTTTTACCGAGCAGCTACTACAGCGAGCTGCTCAGCTTTACTCAACAGAAGGGGAGACACTAGCAGTGCTCAAAGATATACTTCCTAAAGGAACATGCAAACTTGCTTTAACCTCTGAAAGTAATTGCTCCTACCAACATGAATACAGGAAGCTTTCAAGAACCAATGGTCACTTGCAGACATAATTCTAAGATTTAGAAGATACTACCATAATGAAATTTTCAAAAGTTTAAAGAGCTGAGACATTGAAACTGGTTAGTTATACACTAACCATAGTCGTGGGACACTTTCTTGTATTTCCAAAACCTTTCCTATAAAACTTTGGAGGGAGATTTTTGTTTGTGAGGTGGTGCTCTTTTCTATTTGGGTTTGGAGGGGGGAAAAGGGGAAGGGCTTCTGTTTGTTTGGTTTGGGGATTTATTTGAGGGAGGAGTGTTTGATGTTCTGCTGTTTTGGGGTTTTGTTTGATTGTGGTTTACTTGGTCAAGTTTTTTAAAATGTTCAGTAAATAGCTGAGACTATTGGTTTAAAAATAAAATTTAAAAGCTTGCAAAAAAAAAAAAAAAGAAAAAGAAAAGAAAACGATTTGGTGATACAGAGTGGTGTTTGGTGACCTTAGGGGTATTTTCCAATTTACTGATTCTATGATGTCATTAAATGATCACAGAGAGGGTGCTAACCAGGCTCGAGTTCTAGACCCAGTTACATGCTGTAGAGTGAATAATAATTTGCACTTAGGAGCAAAGGCAGAGTCCTAATCCACAGTGGTTGTGATAAACAGGGGCAGAATTTTCCTCCTCTTCCACCAGGCAGGCCCACTGCACCCTGTAAGGGCTTATTTGCAGGAGAAAGCAGATGGTGTTTGTAGTGCTGCATTCCAGCTGGGATTCTGCCAGGGAAGGGCAGCCTTAGTTTTTGTCCCCTTTTCACCATGACAACTTTGCCAGCCTGGCTCTCATCACTTGTTTTTTGTGGCAGTGTTAGCTAGAGGAGGATTGCAGGGCAGCAATGTTGACTTGTGATGCTACAGTTGTTCTTTGGGTGAGCAAAGACATTTGCTTGCAAAGCTAGGAGTTAAGCATAAGAGATGCAAGAGATGTGACTTATTGTTCAAACAATGAACAAAACAACCAACCAAAACTAAAGGACGAAGTAATTGCAATTAGGAGAGCTTGACAACTTTCTCATTCAAATTAGTATAATAATGTACGTCAAGGCCAAAATCAGCTACCTTGTGAGCTCTCCTGGCTGACCCCAGAAGGCCTCCTCTGGGAAGAAACAATCTTTCTGGATTTGTGAAACAGTTTCCTAAGACACAGAAGAGAGGAAACATTGTTGCCCTCCATACAGCCATCAAAGCATTCTGACCAGTGTACTTGATAAAAATAAATTCACTGAATCAAGGGGACAGAAACTGAGAAGAAAAGATAAAGTGACATGTATTTTCTTTGCTGAATGCCTCACATGTATTTGGCAGGTATG
The DNA here is from genome assembly GCF_037042795.1 of Molothrus aeneus. Taxonomy (NCBI): domain Eukaryota; kingdom Metazoa; phylum Chordata; class Aves; order Passeriformes; family Icteridae; genus Molothrus; species Molothrus aeneus. The sequence continues at coordinate 15,508,619 of NC_089652.1, read as the reverse complement.
CTGGAGTGAGCACAGCCTGCCTCCAAGAGATTGCATGGGAGTCTGACTCCAGCCTTTGCAGCACTTTGTGAATAGACCTAATGTCACAGGCTGGATAACTACAGAATTGTGTTGCTGTTCACTTTCAAGCATATCCCTTTGTTACCCAGCACTTCAAGAACTACTTATTTCATGAAATGAGCTTTTCTAGTGTCAATCCTTCCAACTAAACAAAAAAGGAGATGAAAAAAAGACTATTTCAAAGTCTGTTCTTCGTATATGAGCAAATGCTATGGAGTGAAATACACTATTCTTCAAGCTCGAGAGGTGAATTGGTATCCAGCTAGGACTGAAGCAGCCCTTAACAATAATACCTGATAGTTCTCATTACACTGCAAATGAAAGTGTTTCACAAGGATGACTTGAAAGGCTCAAGTAAGATATATTGTTAACATTTTTCTATTTGGAAGATCAGTGGGATAAGGAACAGATTAAACTACCAGAACCTTTTAAAGGGACTAAATTTCACAAGCACAAATGAGCTGGATGAGCCAAAATAACCTCTATCTGTCCTGTTTTCCTATACTGAGAGACCAAACCATTCTTTAATCCTCAATGACATTTGTTTAGACAAGAAGACAACACCCCAGAGCACAGTCCCTGCAGGAGGAGCCCCAGACATGTTTCTCTGCAGCATGGGAAGCCCAAGAACAGCTTCTCCCTGAGGCACCCATCCTGGGAAGGGAGTTCCTGGCATGGTGAGCCTTGGCAGGGGTGGTGCAGCAGCCCTTGGCTTCAGGAAGTGGGACCAGAGAAGGGCAGCCCTTTGAGCACAGGAGGCATCAGGCATCCTCTCTGCACCCTCTGGCTGCCCACACAAGGGTCTGGTGTTGCACAGAGGTTTCTGCAGTGATCCCCAAGAGGAGAGGAGGTATAAGTGCTACAGATTTAAGTACAACTTTCAATCTTTCTCTTTTCTTTCCATGATTTCTTGACCAGTTTTTTCCCTCTTTTGATATGGTTTTATGGATTTCTGTTTTGATGTGGTTTTACATTTTTCATCTAGGACACCAGAATGGACTGCACTGCTGCCCTTGTGGCTACCAATGAGCAGAAGGCAAAGAAACCACAAGAGAACCCATTTTGCTGATCTAAAAGGTCCTTGGAGCTAACTAAGCAGATTACTGGATGCCCTTTTGCATGGAACCTTCTCAGGACACACTTCCAAAAATACGGTCTGTAGAGTAAAGGTTTCAAGCTCTCACTGACTTTCATTTACATGAAATCAGGTTCTTCTGTCCCTGCAGAAAGAACTTAAAACATCTTTATTTTTTCTCTCCATTTCCCTCAAGCTCTCTCAACAGCATAACATCAAAATAAAAATACATTCTGAGGGACCTTCTAAGGCCCCTCAGCCTGGACCACATTCACAAGCAGAAAGAGAGCTGGAGTTCTCTTTTTGCCTCATTGCCAGCTGGAGCTCCAGTGTCAGCAAACATCATGAAAGCACCCAGACCATCAGCTGGGACCATGCTATTCTCTTTTAAAAAGTGACAACAGCTCTAGAACTACTTTTGAAAGACCCTTTTAAAAAAAATAAAAGTACTGGAAAATACAAAAAAAAGGTTGGTATGTAAGAGCAATGTATTAAGGAAACAGAAACCAGGTTTTAATGGATCAAAAATCCCTACTGAAATGTCTTATTTTCACATTGCTTCAAATTGTATTAACATGAATCATCTAGGCTTTGTATGTGAAAAACAGAAATCCCTCCTTTTCCTTTTAAATAAAACAGTGAAGAGAAAACTAGCTTAATGTCATTTGATAGCCTGAATAGAAACTAAGCAGGAAGAATAATTAATCCTCTTTGCCAAACATAACATATAAAATCTTAATAATTCTTAAAATAGCATTTATTGCTGAAATAAAAGTGTTTTGATGCTTCTAAATGGAAGGAGAGGCAAAGAAATGACATTTTTGCATTTTATACCATACTTAACATCAGCTCATGGCTTAGCTCTCTGTTTGCTTTGAATTAAAATCTCAGTAAAAGCTCAAGCTTCGCTCTTTTGGGAATGCCAGTGTAGTTTAAATGACATTATGGAGAGGACCAGAGGGTAAGGGAAAGGGAGTGGTTGCTATCTCAGGGATGATAAAGCAGGGATCTTCACAGGGGAAGCAGGAGCTTTAGGAAACAACAGCATGAGGTAATAGCAAATGTGCTAGATCTTGCTCCAGGAGGATCTGAAGGAGATTAGAAGGAGAAGGACTAAGATAATAGCATTTGAAATTAATCATGTTTATTATACAAACGGCCTTGTTTGCCAAGCCATTTAATACAAACAGCGACTGCAGCCCTGCTGTGGTGGGTGGTGACTGCTGAGGAGGGGCCCCTGGGGTGGCCTTAGGAATGCTCAATAAAGCTGCTGGCTCCAGGGCAGGACTCTCCCTGCTTTTCTCATTCAGGAGAGCATGTGGAGAAAGGAGCAGCCACCAGCACTGCAGCTGAGCTCCCTGTACCAGACCCTAAGGAACAGCAACCCTCATCCTCCTGCCTTCTTCAATGTCTCTTTCTCCCACTACAATTAAAGGAGTGGCTGCAATGCCTTTATAAACATTTCAAATTATGGGTTTATCTGAACAATAAGAGCTTCATAGCAGGTGAAATCCAAGTCTGCACCTGACCTGCAGCACAGACAGAAGAGAGGAACACCTGGTTGACTCCATAACACAAAGTATAAAGGGATGGCTGTCACGCTCTGCCCTGAGAGGGTGTGAAATCAGCTCCCTGTTTTACCACCTCTAGCACATTTAGGTTGACATTAGTACTGCCAGGACTTGAAAAGGATAAGAGCAGCTTTAGCTGAGGTGGTGGCTTTTATCAGAGCTTTATTTCCACTGCTTACTCCTTTTAAATTTCATCATAATTGGAAGGCTGAAGCATATATAAGGACAAGAGTAGCTGAAGTCACTTGTGAGAATCAAATGTGGACTCTCAAGTCACTTCAACATTTTACAAAATGTTATCCCCTGCTTTGCAGCTCTAGTCATGTAAAGAATAGGATATAACAAGGATAACTTCATCCCTTTAAGTCACAATCCTCTTAGGATACATCCATCTTTTTCTTGGTGCAGTCATAGCCAATTTCAAATGTCAGGTCTTTTATCACACCCACAGTATCTGCAAGACCTAGATAAGCTCAATAAAAAATTCTGTCATACACAGTAATCGATATATTACAGGAAAGTGTATGTTGACTAAAATGTTCACTGAGAGGAGGAGAATGCTGTAACACCCCCACCTAGGCAGCCAGCAGTAGGGGTTTGGATGAGGACCCCAGGATTCTGGCTTGGCTGCCTCCTGGGGGCTTGCAGAGCATCCCAGTGGTGACTGAGCATGTGGGATTGTTCCCTGCTCAGGCTGCAGCACACACTTCCCTGCACAAAATCATCTTAACAACTCCTCACTATTGAAATCTAAACCTCCACATCTCAAATCAAAATACAGAAATGTTACAAAATTTATTCCCATGATCTCATACTTGCAACAAATAGAACGAGAAATTTCACACATTTTATGCTTAAATACTCTTCACTACAAAGGAACTACTGTACTTCACAGTCATTCTATCATCAAAAGAAGCCACAGGAAGACAAAAATGTTCAAACATGAAATTAAAAACACAGAACAAGTTGAGCATAGAGTAACTGGGCAAGAAGCCTCTGAATTCTTGGACTTCTTGAGAATGCACTTCAGATGAGAAGTCAGCAAGAGCTTAAACTCAAGTCTTTATGCAGACATTTATCATAATTTTCTCTGCCTAGTAGCAGGATTTGTCAGCCCATTCAGACTGCCATTATCATTGTCATCCACACCATATTCCACTGAGAGTAATTAACCAGTACCTGCCCTAAATTTTTAGCTTCTCTGTGATCTTATAGCACACTTAGCTCATTAATCTTGTCTTTAAAACCTTCCCAGACATCAGAGTAGGCCTTGGCAATTTTGCCAGGGAAGATTTCATAACCTGCTCTTTGGCTAATTACTGGCTGAACACAAATGTGAAGCCTGGCCTCATTCATTAAAAACAGGCAAGGTCTTTGCATAGGCCTCAAACTTCAGACTGTCCCTGGGCAGCAGCACCTTGTTCTGCTGTCAGTGCCTCCCACAGTCACTGGCTGAGCCCACACACTGGGGCCACCTCTGTCCCACCAGCCACACTGCTATAAATACACATATAAATAAGGTGTATATATTGTGCAGGAGATATAGTCTTTATTTCTTTCACAGGCTCTAGAAAGGTTGTCCAAGGACCCCATATTGAAAGCCACACTGCTGGGGACACCAGCTGGGGCACCAGGGCACTGTTGGCTGGGGGAAGGAGCACTTTGTGCCTGGATCAAAGGCAGGGAGAGCTCAGCAAATGAAAAGAGAGATCACCTTGCTTTTCTTGTCTGCCTTTGCCTGGAGTAGCAATCTTTCTCCAAGGACTAGACCCTGGCTGGTTATTTTAGGGGAAGGGAGGCAGCAGAGAATGAGCTGGGTTTGTTTACTTCAGACTAATTATTTTTCTTTAATTATGTTACTACTATAATAATTTTAGTAATCTGAACAAGGCAGTAATTACATAATATTAACACTTTTTAATCACTCTTCTCTTGACTACAGGTTTTATTCCAACAGGGGCATTGCTGGGAAAAAGGTAAAGTTACTCTACTGAGGCAAGTTTATGATGACATTTCTGATTACCTTTCTGTGTGACTAATGCACCTAAATGGGGTCTGCTTTGCTAGTTCATATCTCTGTGTAGCAGGCAAAAGGAAGCAAAAAGCATGATAAAATTTTACGTATTTCAGTGCACTGTAAAACACATGGACAAAGAGCACACAGTACTTGACCATTAGATATTCTGCTAAATCTCTCCTGAAAGCATTACAAATCTGTTTATTTATGGAGCAGGAATGATATCCCTAAAGGAGATCTTTAAGTTCATCATTTGTTCCTTGTAAACTAGCATTTTTTTTAGTATTAAGTGAACTAATTTTTGTTGCTTTCATGCTTTATTGATCAATAAGGCCTCTAAGCATTCACTGAAGCTGGCACACTTGCAGATTGATGTGCAGCATATAAATAAGGCGTATATATTGTGCAGGAGATATAGTCTTTATTTCTTTCACAGGCTCTAGAAAGGTTGTCCAAGGATCCCATGTTGAAAGTCACTATATCAATACATGGGCAGATTTTAAAGCTAGTGAAAAATAAATTTACATGTCAAACTTAGATCCAAACTCTTATTTCAGGCTGTGATTCTATACTCATAGCTGAGTTTGAGGCATCAATTCTAACAGGACCTCTTGTTCTCACCTTGAGGTTGAGTATGCCTTGAAGGAGAACTTAATGCTCCAGTACCAGTGATGAAATGTCTGTCTATAAATACAAATGATCACAGCACATATGCTCCTTTCCCTCATCTCAGCTTCAGGACTGCAGATTTTTTGTATTCCAGGAAGCCTTAGATAGCAGCATTAATGCAAAGAAGGGATCCCCTCCTCCTATTTTTTGATGAAATAGGACCCAAAGGCAAAAGCCTTCACAAGTGATGTCCCTTCCATCTTTTGTTCAGCCAGGAAAAAAGGCTGAGCATGAGGCTTGTGGAAGTTCCCACAGCATTTGGGAGAGGTGCAACAACTCCAAACCCTACGCTTGAGGAGCTGCATGGAACAGAAGGCTACAGGGGCTCTGATGGGTGCACAACACAGCTAGGATGGAGCTGGCTCCTCCTCATTTCTGTCAGCCATTTCAGCTCAGGAACACAGAAGCTACTCGGTTCTCTGGACCCCATCTGGCCAGCCTCTAACATTTCTACAAATAACAAAGAGGTCAAATAGCATAAAGTTCAGTTTTGCTTTAGGTAGCTTAAGATTTAGTCCCAATAAACTTTACAAGTAGCTTACAGATTCTGAACGCAAATAAGATCTGCGTTTTGTGTACTCAGTTACAAGTGACCTGTTGATGAAGTTGATTACAAAGGTCAGCATGTAAGAGTTGAACAAACACAGCTCCTTGTTTAAGGACTTCACCAACACATCCACACAACCATTCGCAGCTTCATCCACAGATTAATGGAGCAACTGGCTCTGTGGGACAGGGTGCCTTGGTGGTGTGTTGGTCAGGAGCTGGAGACAGGCAGAACAGGGGAGCACTTCTGGGTAAAGAACATTTGGTACAGTGTTAGATTCAGCATTACACAGGCTGTGTACGTACAGGCACTCTTCAGGGTGCACTGCCTAAGTAGAAGTAAACCAGTTCAAACATGACACTATCTCCAAAAGTTATCAGCAACTGATGGAGAAGGGGTGTGGGTCACACAGCTTTGGTGGTGAAGAATGCTGAGAGCAGCCTGACCCATCAAACCCAATCTTAAACCTCCTGAGGTTGTGAAGAATGATATTTCCTGGCAGACACTGGCACCAGTGAGGATGTGGCAAAGTTCCTGTCAAAGGAACCAACAAATGATAGAACTGATAACTGATCTAAAGCTGCTGAGCTGACAGAGCTAGTCCAGGGGGCCATATGACTGACAGGCAAGCAGTTCATACAATGGGGTGTCTCATTTTTTAAGGACAGGGACTTTTAAACACACCCTCCTAGGAGTGCATGTGGAGATTCCTCCCAAGTGGAGACAATCCTCAAGGTTACTCCTTGAGGTTGAGGGAAAGATGCCCATGGTCCTTGATAAGGATGAGTAACTTCAATTTCTAATTAATAATTATTTCATCAATATCATTGTTTAAATCTTGCTTTAAACATAGGTATAACAGCTAATATAGTGCACTGTCTATACTACATAGTAAACAACTCTGATTAGTCTTTTAGTCTTTATCACAAACAAAATAGATCATGCATTATTATATGTATATTTGTGTTTCCGTACTTAATCTTGCAGAACAAGGTTGTATAAAGGCACAATTACATCTGTCTAATCCTCCAGACAAACTGGTGACCAACCCTGGGGTTAATATTGGATCCAACAGTATTCTGAAATTCAGAAAGCAAGAAGGTTGCACTTTATGGCTCAACAGCAGGTCTGAAGCTTCCATTCTAACCACAACAAGAACTCTAACATATTTGATAAAGACTCATTTTCTTTTCAGTATGCCTTCAATAGGGACAGTAACCAAAATATAACCACTGCCCACTGTGTGGGAGAACAGAAATACACCATTAAGAGGAACACATCACCCCAAGAATGCTTTCCACTCTGTTTCCTCAAGTCATCATTAGCCTTGAGAAACTGACAATGCCACAGAACAAAAAAAAAAACAAAAACAAAAAAAAAACCCACTTATTTAAAACACTGGAATTTAAATACCAAATTTAAAGGAAGAAAATTGATTTTATGGTATTAAAAAGACTGGTATTTTTTCCAGCAATGTATAAATGTCATTTAGTATATGCAAAAGATTATTTTTATGAGAAAATCCGTTTCTAGAAACCTCTAGTCTCACCTACTAAAACCATGCTGAAATTAGAATAAGAGCAATATATTTTAGTTAAAATACAGCTCTGAAAGAATATAGATTCAGTAGAATTCAGCTCCTCAGCCACGCAGAGCACAGCTGCTGATCTGGGGGCAGAGACTTTAAATCCAGTGGACAGTAATGATTTTATGGTGAGAAAACCAAATTTCATCTTTTCTTTCTCAGTTCTGTGGTTATGAGAACCCTGGTAATGACATGCAAGTTGTGAAAAAGAAGTTTTGGCTTCTGGCCCCATGGGACTTTGGGACTTGTTACAGGCCCACACCAATTAGATCTTCTAAATGGCTTAATTACTTTTAGTGCTGAGGGTACCTTCTTTTCTGTACCCTAACCAGCAGATCTTTGGTACCAGCCCTTTTCAGAGCATCAGTGCTGCTAGGTAAAATGTCTTCCAGCATCATTACCTCTATCCATAATAGAGCTCAGAGATGTTTGGGGCAGGTGGTATGTAAGGGCTGCCCTTGGTGACCTACTACAAAATCTAGATTTAAGCTTCAGAGAATTTTTTTTTTTAATACCAATATGGGAAGTCAGCATAGATTCAGCTGAATGTGTCCTGTAGATCATTTTGCCAGAAGGAAAGACAAAAGGCAAGCTATGTGAGGCACCAGTTCAGCACCTGACGCCAGTTTTCATCAGAGGATTATTTTGTAGGATACGCAAGGCCTAGGAAAGAGATTTTTAAAGGAACTTGCACCCAGCAGCTCCAACTGGGGCACTCGGAGCCAGCATCCACCACTGTGCTCAACCTGCATTCAGACTGAATCTCAATGCTGAGAGGTGTCCTCAGCCCTGAATTTCCAGGGGTTTGAGAGCACTCTGAATTAACGTCAAGCTGACTGTCAGTTCTTCTTCCTTCTCCCGCCTCCCTCCTGTTTTATTACAACTAATCCCATCCTGGGAATCCTAAATCACGTTACATGATTTTCCCTGTCCTATTATCAGTTTCTCTCTGTGGGAATAGCTGGCAAGTGCCAAATTTATTCTGTACAAATTGTTTTAAGGGAAGACTGATGTTTTTCAATCTTTCCTTAAATTGAACATTGTATCTTGCTGGTGAGGACTGCCTATCAGAGGCTTTTGACTTGCCATGCTCCTACCCTGTGTGGAGAATTAGATTGATGCTCTGTATTACTGAATAGATGTTGTGAACAGCTGGGAACACAGCTCACACCCACTTAGTGCATTTCTTCATTTTTTAATATCTCTTCTCTTACCCTTTAACAAACTGCAGCCCAATTACTCCAGGGGGCAGGCAAAGGGCTGATCCTCTCACTCTCTTCATCAATCACCATCAATACTGTTGTTTGCACAAAATATGGCTCAAAAGACAGTGTGTAGCCACAAGGGGAGGAGAGCAGGACAGACACCCAGTCACACCACAGCATTTACCACCAGAAACATCAATTACAAGGCACTAAGCAAGAGTACAATTGTATTATTTATCCTGTCTACTCTAAATATTACTGGGCTAGGAAAAAATGGTCTGCTTTTTGAAATTCCTTCCCCCCCCCCCCCCCCCCCCCATTTCCTCTGCCATTCCTCTCACACATGTGCATACACATGTCCATGCTCACATGCAGCTTTCATCTTGAAGCTTGCCAATTGCCACAGATTCATCTTTCTAAGTACATAATTCAATCCACTGAACATTACGCTGTGGTAATGCTGATGAGCTCTTAATTCTTCTGTATTTATTGCAGCAAATTTATAACTGACCTTAATGAATCTTCCATTATGAAAAAAACGTCAGTGCCAAATATCTTAAGAAGGTCTGGCATACAGTGGTTTTGAAAGGTCAATATGTGGTGGGGATTTTTGAGTTTTCATTTTGGTTTGTTTTCTTTTTTGTTTTTTTTTTAATGAATCATTTTAAAAATAGGAACTTGTAATTTTAAAGACAGGATTACACACACACACAAATATCAGGTCCTCAGTTTACAGATTAACATTGTTACTTAGCTAATGCTCAGTAAGCACGTGGGAAAATTATTTTTTAAAAAGCACTGCTAGTGTAAGTCATCAAGAGGCATGTAGTCACTATTGCTTGCTCATGAGGAGCTAACCCCTCATGAGAGCATGATCCAGATGCAGAAGATAAATTGAGAGGATGGGATAAGCCTAGGCTGAAGACTAGCAGGACTTGTGTCCATCAAAGGGCAGCCAGAGCCATCTTGCTTTGGTTGCTGGCCACTGCCAATGAAACTGTTTGGTCAAGAAACCCATTTACATGGTGCAGGACAACTTTATTTTAAAAACAGCTTTGCTGAGTTAGTGCATTTGCTACAAGTGAAGTGATTTACCCTCTAAGATGCACAGTGGTAATAGTGCCTGCATAATATCCTGTGGTGGTTGCAAACTCTCAGAAGGCTGGAGAAAGGAAGATATCATCGCTCTCATTTAATGGGTAGAAAGAGTAAAAATTGTTCCTAGGGTGAAATGGCAGGTGAGTGGCTGAGGAAAGAAAAGCCAATGATCTGGTTAACCAGGTTTTACTGCTTTTGCTGCACACATGCAGTGTAAATGTAAAGAGAAAGCTTTGCTTTTGGAACAGAGTTATGTGTTCTCTGGAAAGGTAAAACCACACAAGAGAAGCACTTGAGAGCAGACACAAGTAGCAAAATCTTAAAATGATACATGAAACTCCCCACACTGCCAATGTACATATTTTTGTAAAGCACAGGGAAACTGTCAGAACAGAGAACTAAAGCACCATTTCTTGACCTGGTCTTGACTCAAAGTGGATTCAGGTCACCAAAAACAGAGTCCCAACAGTCTTGTCTACAGCTGACCCACAAGAGCAATCACCAAAACTACAGATGCCTGTTACCTTAACAAACCCAAATGTGGCCTTCTCTCTTCTTGTCCCAGAGCTGTCTAAATCCAAAATGCTTCTTCCAACAAATCAGCCTGTGGCCTGAGTGAATTATGAGAGGGAGAAATCAACACTGTCATCTGCTCATGGAACAATAATTATCCCTTGTATGCTACTCCAGAAGCAGCGCCATTATCAAAGCATCATGCCTGTAAAATAACACTTCTGGGAATGGTGCCAGACTGAGGGCTCACAGCTTTTTCTCAGCTTGTGAAAAACAAATCAGCCTAGGTGTTTGTCCTGCTCCTGGCACTCCTAGCAGGAACCAGGTCCTCAGCTCATCCATACCAAGCAGAACTATGGCAAGAACCAGCCCGGAGCAGTCCCTGTGGTCAGTTCAGGCACTAGGCACCCAATGCCACCAAGAGGCAGGGGTTTCTTAGGGACACTAAAGCAAGCAGTTGCTGATAACATATTATGGCACAGCAAACTTCTGTCTCCAAACCAGTGCACAGAAAGGCACTGTTGGACTGGGAACATCCAAAAAAACACCTGGTGACAAACCCACAGATTGTTAGAAGGTCACTAAAGACTAGCACAAGAACACAAAATGACAGTAACAACAGAAAGCACTGTATCATCAACATCTCTCTAGGAAAAGGATGGTCCTGGACATTCACCATTTCATTTCCCACATTCCCTCAAGGCTGGCATCTAATGAGGTGCTGAGCTGACTGAGCACAAGAGAGCTCGGGGACAGGAAGCGGCTCAGAGGCTCTGCCACTACAGCAAAGTGAAAGAAAAGGAATTTTTAAATAATTATCTGGCACAAAAGTAATTGTGCACTTTTCTGGTCTCTGCTTCCTACCTGTGACAGATAAAACACTAGGAAGAGGTAATACAGATCCAGGAGAACTTGTAATTTGGATTACATGGGGGATAATCAGATTGCCACTGGTTTTGAGCTTGTTGAGCTCATTTCTGACATACTGTAATTCTGAAACTAAGTTGTTGTATCAGCCAGTAAGTGACAAGTTCAGTGCTAATCTATAAAAATTACAGCCTCCTTACTGCTCAGGTCATTAAACTGACTCTGTCTCCTGGCCACTCATTCATCTTCATAATCATCCCCCATTCAGCTACTAACCTCCTCTGTGTGTGCAGTTTACAGTACATCAGGAAGATAAAGTGGACTGATATTTGCTTCTAAAGAGCAGTGGCTTTTAATTTTTACCCACACTTTAAGTAGAAAGATAAATAAGATAATTTAATATCACATTTTCAGCTCAAACATTAGAAAAATGAGAACATATTCAGATTTTATAGCAACGTTAACTTTCTAAATATACTTATGTTTACATAGCACATCAGAAATATCAGTGTCTGAAACAACACACATCTCTTGCATTGTCCTGCCAGAGAAACAAGGGGAGAGTCATGAGTAAAACAAGGTGAAATTAAGAGTTTGGGTTACTACTTGAGGAACACCATGCCTGGCACAAGAAAACCCATAGAATGCTGCATAAAGTGTGCCAGCCGCTGGCCAGGATGAACTCCTAAGGAATGCTGCAGGCCCTGTGCACCTGAATTAAAAAATGGGACTTCTCCACCAGTGTTTCTTCACCCCTGGCTGGAAGGGACAGTGGACCATGCATGAGATACATGGACTATAGAATAAAGAGTTGTGGAGGGAAAGGAGCAGCCACTGCAGGGGCAGGAGGTGGCAGGGACGGCTCTCTCAGCCTGGCTGGCTGCATGATTCCTGATTGGTTTGAGCTCTGTACATTATAACTCCTGGTGTTGGAATAATTTACAGATTCTATGGGTAGAAGAGATGGAGATGTGGGCTGACTGATGTTTAACAGAGACTAGGGTTTCTATAGTCTGGTACAAGAACATACAGAAGACAATGTACACAAGTTTTGGTGGTTTCACCACTGCTCATGTGTTTGATACCAGGTTATGTACAAATTATTAAATACTGATTCTGGTTTCACATTTAGCCTACATCACTGCCCCATCACTCTGCAGCAGCTCCAAACCTGGAGAAGAGGTGTCTACAACTGATCCTTTTCTTCAGCATGAGCTCAAAGGAAGGGGCACTCCTTCCTCATCTCATCACCCATTTGCCAAGAAGAAACTGAGTATTAAATTTATGCTGTAAGCAACAACCTTTGATTGAATTCATAATAGAGCAGAAAATAACAGAAATAGAACTTTTTCAATGCATTTCAGCCAGATTGGACACAAAAGATCTTGCTGTCTGTGCACTTCAATTTTAGAGAAACTCAAGGTACAGCCTCTATAAAGTGGGCCTTACCAATAAGAAGACATGGCACTTTTAGTCTGATCACAACAAAATGGTAAGTTTTGCTTTCAGTAATTCAGCTTATTTGCAGAAATTAGACATATCAAGTAGCTAAGAAAGGTCACAAGAATGGTTATGCTTTCTCTTCTGTCATATTTAAAGTCAAAATACATGAAGCAAATAAGGCTTGCAGGCAAGACATACAAGCATACACAAAAGGACATACAAAGTAAGAATATTGGCATACACACCACAGCAGACCCAGCTGCAGGATATGGCCCTCATGGAACAGAAAGGGAACATCCCCAGAAACAGCAGTTCAGCAGGAGCTTCAAATGTGTTCCCTAATTCCAGTTTCCCTAATGGTTGCCACAGTGAACATTTTTCTTGTAGGGAATAAAACCCTCTCAGCTTCACTGATGCATGTTAAGGACCAGACTTCACAGGGAATACAAAAAGTGGTGGTTCAGCCACTGGAGAGCCACACAGGGCAGATGCTGAGAAACATGCAGGTGTAGAAAGCAGCCACCAGGGTGCTGTTGTGGCTACAGAGGAGAGAATACACAGATCCAGGCTGATTCCTGTCCTGCCTGACTGATATCCTTGGCTTGAACTTCAGCACAAGTGATACTGAGATCAGAGCACATTTGGAAACAATAGCAAAGGGAAAAAAATGAATTGTAGTAGGGATCCCAGAAAAAGATATTAACTTTAGGCAATTGTGACTTACTTGATTCAAAAAACATATTACAAGTTGGTACTGTATTTTTAGAAGTCTAAGCAAATATCAGGAATATAAATTACTTTTAAAAATTTACTGCTTTTAAATTTAAAAGTTCCTAATTCATAGAGCAAATGAGGGGTGAATGAGAAATATGAAAAGTTATCTTACATAATTGCAATATTTAAAAGCTTTTTCCTTTTCATAAGGGACAAAACAACAGCTTTGGAAAAAATTGTCCTGAGAGCTGTGCATAGGAAAGGGGAAGAAGGAGCAGAAGCAGCACCAGTAACATCTCCCAAAACAGCCTCTGCCCAGGGCTCAGAGCAGCCCCCTGCTCTGTCTACAGCCCACCACCTCTCAGCTCCTGCAGTGCTGAGATCATGAGGTGGCTGAACTGCTCTGGACTACAGCATCATTTATTAGCATTATTATTAGCATTTGATATGGAACATGATGGATAATCAGAAGAACAGTCATGGGAAAATGTGGGATTTGGGTCTGTTTCTCAAGCTTCTGCCTTAGCAGGTTTAAAGCTCCTCTATGGGAATGCCCTCACTGCATTCCCCATCTCTCCTGAAAGTCCCTGGTCTCTGAGGAGCAGCACTGCACCCCCACTGCTTCTTCCTGCCCACCTTGCCTCCCATCTCCCTGACAGCAGCAGTGATGAGGAAGGCACTCTGAGGTTTCATTAATCAAGTCAGTTTCTCTGTTCTGCTGCTATTCAAAGGTTTTGGCCATCAAGTTTGATCTTGTCAGAAAACCAATAGTTAATTACTTGCTCCAGGTACACTGAACCTATTCAATTCACTTTTCCTTCTTTGATTAAGTGAGTCTGTGGATTTCAAATAAACATTAGGCAGAAAAAGCTTCTTTGAAATGCATCCCAGTCCTGCTTTACATCCTGTGCATTGCCAACCATGGAGCCATTTTCCCCACAGAGCCATTGTCCTGGCATGCTGTGTGATGAGAACCCTTAAAGGCAATGGGGCTTGTCCTGCTCTGAGCTCAGAGCCTGCACACGCTGAGCCTGATCCATGTTACATCCTGTAAAGTGCCTTAACTGGCCTGGCCATACTCTGAAATACATGAGAGGTTAAGCAAGTGTTTGAAAAGCTCAGGAATTGACACACTTATTCCCAGCCCAGCCTGACAGCTGGCACTGATGGGAAATGATCTCCAGCCCATGCATTTAAAAAAGTTCTGTTTAGCTGGGCCACAGTCCCAGCACCTCCAGATCCCCATGCAGTCATCTCAGGGTGATAGTGAACAGGAGCACATGAAGCACAGAGTGCTCCTTTAATGCATGCTGCTATAATATGAAAATGCAAACAGCCTGAAAACTAAACAAGAATTGCAGTCTCAAGGGAGATACAGCAGAGTCAATGCAGCTCCACAGACCTCACTCTACATTAGTGAGGTCACTCTGAAAAGTGAGTAGTAGGGCTACTCCTGAAGTGGTTACTCAAGGGGTTGAGGAAGCACTTGCTTCTCCAATCTGTATCAGTCTCTACTCCTCTTGAAGGAAAAAAAAACATTCTGAAATAGTTCCTGTATTTCACAGTTGTGCTCTTGTTTATTGACTATAAAATCTTTTATGTGACAATTATATTACTGTATTTCTGGTTTACATTTAGTCCTGAATTTACAGGCAGACTCAGCATTAAAAATAAATAGGCATTAAATCCGCATACTGGTTGTTTAAACTACACAAAATCAAAGAAAACTTGAAAAGATACTACATTAGAGTTCTAAAAACAAGAAGATGATAAATATTTTTTTCAGAGGCAATAATTTTTAATTTAAAATTAAGTACTTTCATATCACTAGCAAGTATTATTGTAGTCAATTGGAACTTTAAAATCACTAAGAACTGATAAGTGAAAGGTGTTGCAGCTAGTTTTAAGGTTATGCAGACAGTCTAAGCATCAAAGCAGTATTTTTTTTTTTAAGCAAGGAAACATTTACAGAACACTGTTTTTATTCTTGAAATGTTATTGATATGTTTTGGTATTTTAGATTTACCAAACCTGTTTCCTTTTATAATACAGAGATCCCCCTCTAAAATCCTGTCATGCACTAAAAAACTTGTGGTGCAAGGAGAGCCCTATGCCACAGTACCTCTGACCACAAAGGGTAGTTAAAGGGGTAACAGGGTCTGGCCAGGTTACCCAGAGCTGCTACAAGGTTTGCAACAGCCAAGCCCCTTTTTCTGCCCCAGTGATTCTCAGCTGCCTGCTGCAAACCAGCCCTTCCCTGTTCTGCCTTGGGAGACACACTGGGGAGGAAAGAAGAAAGGGGTAAAGAGTCTCTCTTCATCTGGCCTATTTTCAAACACAGCTACATTACTTTCATGCTAGAATTATTCAAGTCAGAGAAGACTTTGAATCTGTCTCATACAAAGTTAGGACTCTCAACTCCCAGGAAGCAGCAGATCCCTGTGTGCTCACATGCAATGACACAACTCCAATAAAAAAATCCAACTTATTTTGAAGAAGAATCCCTTGCTATGGGGATGCTTTTTATAGCCTCTACCTTCTGAAAGGAAGCTTATCTTGCTAGACATTTCAAGCCCCATCACTGCTGGAACTGCAGCCACCCTACAACCTGGATGCCACTGACCAGCTGCAGGAGGAGTTGGATTTGCTGCCAGGGCTCTGCCACCACCAGCTGATGAGAGCATGGTAGGAATTGTTCAATCTCTGCCCCTCAAGACATAGAAAAGACACTGCTCCTGTCACAAGCTGGTCTTAGAGCAATGTGAACAGCTTTGGCAAACACTTCTTTGGGAGGAAAAACTGCAGCTTCATCTGGGCTAAATGGACCACAAGCACCTTCCAATAAGGAGTGACGTTGTGCCTTTGCAGGAGGGGCCACAAACACCAGGATACCCTGCTCCTACACACCAGTTTTGGCTCAGGATTTAAACTGTCATAAGCAAGTCCTCTAACCATCAAGTTATGGGGTTGTTTTCTGTCCCTCTACATACTTAACTGTCCCTACAGCACAGAAGCAAATCAACAGGAAGCACAGCCTGCTGTGCCAAAGCTGTGTTACTCACTGACCCAAAAACCAGGCTTTATCTTTGCAAGATACCCATGACACCATTAGGAACAAACACTCCCCTTCCATCCCTGTCCATGTTTTGATGAGACAGTTTGCACTAAGAAGCATTTGCTGCCATGTACATTTCCAAAACCATAGAAATTTCCATACAAAAATAGTTAATGAGAAGTGAGTAAATTTATACAAAACCGCCTGTCAGAGGCCCTTTGAGTTGAGAGGGGCTTAAGGATGTTTTGCATATCCTGAACAAAGTAAGAACAAGGCTGTCAGAAAACAATTCTATGGTGATACCATGGTATAAATCCATTCAGTTCTGCAAGCCCTTCAAATGGTGTTTGACTGTTCCATTTTTATGTTTTTATCTCTGATTTAAGTGAAAAATGGAGAAAAACCTTACAGAGCACAGTCAGACAAAACTCTAACAAGCCCAGCACTCCAGGGGATGGGACTTTTTCCAGACACCTGGCCCTTAGAACACACTGAAGGGGCTGCTGTAGTTCCTACTGTTGATTTCTATCAAAGTGAAAAACAAACAAAAAATCCCCCATACATTTACATGATACCCTTTTTCTTTTTTTGAATCACTAAAATTTATTCAGAGGTATACTTGATGCACCTAAACCCTGCTTTCAGCTTGGAGCAAGGGCTGGAAGAAGCTCATATCTGTTCCAAACACACTGTAAAAACATTTCCACTCCCCAAGATGTGCAGGTTTCTAAAACAAAGATGAATGGTACAAATTTCATTTTGTTTTAAAACCACAAAGTAGTTTAGCTCTTAAGGAAGGTTTTCTTTCTGATTTCTCCCTCCACCCCTTGCAGTCAAAGGACTCTGTTCAGCAGCAGTCTGCATGTCAGAGAAACAGAGAACAGTCTGAGGAACACCCTTCCTCTCTCAGGCAGCAACAGTGGCAAAACCACACAGTTCCTACATTGAAGAGCCCAAATCAGAAGTCTGAGCTAATAAAGAGCAAGGAGAAAGGTAAAGAGGCTTCAGAGTTAGAAGATTAAAAAGAAAAAAAAACCAAAAAACAAAGCACTTTTCATCACATCTGGATGCCAATAAGGGCTCCTGGCAGCAAACACAAGTTACATCCCTGCCCAGGCCCAATCTCAGCCATCCCTATTACACATCACAAACTGGATTCCTAAATTCCTCTGTGGCTCATGACTTCCCATGAAAGCTCCTCTCTGGGGATATCCAGCAGTCAGCCATTTAAACTCAGCCATTCCTGTCTGGAGCTGGAAAACTGTCTCTTGAATCCAAAGTACCAGCACATCTCTCCTCTGAACTGTTGAAGCCAAAATTGCTTTGGCTCTGGAGGCTGCTGCAGACTCGAAGTTCTCACCCAACAGCAGCATTTCCCCAGAGTTTGGTTTGGTTTGGGTTTCACTGTTAGAGACTGCTGTGCCTACAGCAATGTCTCAGGTACCTCACAGGATTCCTGCTCCTGGAGTAATGAGTCTGATAAATGACAGATCTGAGCAACACTAAATCTGGGCTCATTTTATAGCCAATATAAACTTTTACTTCTGAAAAAAAGGATCACTAAGAGAAGATAGAAGGATTTTTTAAATGAAATACATTTCAATTTGGCATGTATGCTCTAGTGACTTGAATAGAGGTCTGAAACTAAACCCACCTGTTTCTTTATGACTAAGCAACACAAACAGAAGCAGCCAATGAACCATAATATTCAATATTTTTCTAAGCTCACTTAACTTATTTTTCAGATGTTAAGCATGTTTTTCTGGTATGTGAAAGTTGCTTCCACAATTTGCTAGAGTTAACCTATGTCTGCTATTACACCACTTCTAGGCGCTCAAACACAAACATTATTTGCCCACACTACAACATTCCAAGGTTTTTTGAATTAATCTTCTTTGTGTACCTTTCCTTTGATGGAGGAAATGTATATTATAAGGATAAAACTTTCAGCTCTTACACAACATGAGACTTTCCTGTGGTAGCCTGAGATGATTTAACAGGAGGAATAAATATCTTTTCTCATGACATTTACTTTAGTCCAAGATATAGATGAAATTGAGAAGGGCTTAGAGCTAAGTACTTTGATTTAATGAAGTAATAAGGGCATCAAGTGAGAGGTTCATGTCCTTGATTCTTATACCTACTAATTCTGAAATCTGTACCACTGCCTTTATTCCAGAAAGAGCAAGTAAACATTTGGTTCTAGCCACTATAAAGAACTATGGATTTAGACACCTTGATGTATGAGCACCCATTGTTATCCACAGCAGAATTTATTCAGAAACAAAAGACACAAAGCAACAATTTAGACCAAGAGCAGACCACCACCATTGACTTCTTTTTCAAAGTCCTTTGATAATCACACATTTTTGCCAAGGTCAAGTCTATGCATATGAGATCAACCACTACAAGAAATCTGTGAATACTTCTGTAAACAGCATTATTTTTTTTTTAATGAAGCAGATACCTTTACATTTCTATTTTTCTTAAAAAGTTTAGATTATATTTACCCTATTAGAAGTTAGGACATCTACTTGATGAGACTGACTAGTTAATCATTAGGATCTGCTCTAAAAACACAGTAATGCTTACACTCATATATTGTCAGAGATGGTACTGTAACCATTCTCTTTCCATTCCAGCTCCTTCTGTGCAAGTGAAGGATTTCTGCATAAAGAGATCCTACACACATTTCAAAGAATTCAGTCTGCTTGAGAATTTTTGTCTCAATTCTTTTTTCCATGTTAAAGGAAATACTGAATTATATAGGAGTTGATATATGAGTGATAAATAGGGAGCAGAAAAATCATAATGAGCATCTTTGTATTTTCAGAAAGAAAATGCAAAAATTGTCAACTTGCATTTGGTGCAATTTTTCAAGTGCTAATAAAAGCTGTGGCATCCTAAATTTTTTTTTCCACAGTAGGCCAATCTGCCATTGAATTGCAGTCTTAATGAGGGCCTCTTGAATTTTACTGTATACTAATGAAATACAAAAAACTGCAAGAGCAAAGCAGATCTTAAATACCAATGTACATTGATGTGTATTTTATGTGCAGGTGTATCTTACATTCATTTATTCAGCTATCCACTGCTACAATGGGAGGAAGATTATTCTTTACTTCTACCCACTGTAGGATTTTGCAATCAAAATTAATAGCAAGGACAGTTTTATCACAGCTCCTGCACCCACAGATGCTGTACATAATCTTGCGACCAATTTTTAATTATTTTTTTTAATCACAGACGATAGTGACAGATGGCACTTGGGGAAATTCAGCATTATGGGTGGGGGTAGCTATGAATAATGACAAAGATAGATGTAAAGCAACATGCACATCAATATTTTGCCAGATTTGTTTCTATCAAGTGATAAGAAAACAATGTTTTGACTATAACCTCCAGCAACAGCTAAGACAATGTTTGTTTTCCTTATTTCACTGGAAGGAAATTTCTACTACTGTCCATTACTAAAACATGCTGGAGAGTGAAAAAAGGTAACAGCTCCACTGCCATTTAGTGCAGTGACAGCCAAGAGAGGGTGGTAACAGCACAGGGGGTCAGACACCCACTGAACACAAGGGGGGAAAATACTTCCCACCACAATGACATCCCCTAAAGTTTTATCTTCCTGCTTTTCAGTGTCAAGCCAATATGAGAAGCACAAGCCTGCAGGTAGCACAGGATTAGGAGAATTCTCTTGTCAGCACTAATCAGTCCAGCTGTAGGCTCTTCCAACGTGTCACACACACCACTCACCATTTTCCACTATTCACCTGCTGGGCAATTACCACTGCTTATAAATTCAAAGTACAAAAATGCATGGGCCAAAACCCATCATTAAAATATTTCCTGACATGACAGCAGGTGCATTTCTGCCTCAGCTACAGAACACAGGGATTTAAAAGCAACTTCCAAATATAACTTTAAAAAACCCCTACATTTTGCATGAAGTCTGTAGTCAAGGAGTCCCTGCCTCAATCACCTCTTGGGCACAGGGTCCTCCACACACCCACCTTTCCCAAGACTTGCACAGCAATGAACATTTTGTGTGAATTTCAGTGATGCTGCTTTCTCTGCTTTTACTCTGCAGGAGGTGCACAGGGCTGGTTCCCAAGGCCAGGGCTGCAGGGCTGGTGCTGCTGAGGTACCAGCCTGACCTGCACCAAGCAGAACACAGCTCTACCCAGCCAGGCATGGCATGCTCTGCATTTCTGCTGGCTTTATACTTTTCTGCTGGTTTTCTGCTAAATCTTTTGAAAAGCCTGAGTAACTCAGATTAATGGTGTCTGATCTAGTATAAGGTCTGCTGGGATAAAGTGGCCACTAAAAATATTAAGGTAATATTGTTCCCGCCGGCTTTTAAAGTATCAGATATAAAAGTGCAGATGAGCAGACTTCAGGGCTTCCTCCTGTCTGGGAAAGGTAATTAGATTCCCTTCCTATAGGATGACATGTTTTACACTCCAGCCACACCTACCTCTGCACTCCTGCCATTTCCCAAGGGGGCTTTTTGATATTGTAAGCCCTCATTTAAATTGGATCGTTGGAGATCAATGTTGTATCTGTTCTTTACCCTGGAAACACAGTCAGGCCATAGAGTGCGTGTAAGGCTGCTCTTGCCAGCTGTGAATACAAGTGGAGTTTCCAATATATAATTTTCATTTTCTCAGTGCAAAGAAGCAAGAGTTAAATTCTCTTCCCTGATCATCACACAGGTTCCCTTGAAGTCTATTCAACAGTATCTGCTTGTATTAAACTCCAGTTGATGTCAATAGGGGTGCTGTAGTCACAGGGAGAGCAGGATAACTTTGAAGGAATGTGTTATGTGTTCAAAGGAAAAAATTAACCCTTGTCTTCTTAATATTACCCTTGCTTCTGCTTTACCAGAGTTGCTCTATAATTTTATTGGTTTGAATACATTTTTTTTAATATACTGAAGTTCTCCAGGGAAATTAAAAAGGTGATCAGAAAAACAATATATACTATTATGTTTATTCCTTTTTTTTCTAGTTTACCTGACTAGTGGTATTGTCACAGAACTCTGTTCTGCTCTAACCCACTAAGTAGTTGAGCACAAATACAGCTCTAAATGCTGTTCTACATACATGTCAGGCCATTATCCAGAAACCTGAACTCAGTGATCACAGTAGCTTTCAGTTTCAGACTGTGCTGTGACTGGTGGTAGCAGAAAGGAAGCTGGTCAGCAGCATATTTCTTTAAAAAATTAAAATGAACTAGCAAGCCTCAGATGTAGAGGGAAAAGAGTACAAAGCTTAAAAGTCACTAATCAATCTATGAAGAGTTTGAATTAATTAGAAACTAATCCTATACAGGTTGAAAAAACAAAAGAGGAAAAAGATAAAAACTATGAATGAAATGAACAATAAAAAACACAATTAAGTCCTTTGTCATAAAAGCTAGTCACCCTAATTAATTTCCTGTACAAATTTATTGCAAGACTAATTTAAATTACATAACAGCCTAATCTTCCAGAGGAATTCCCTGTCTCACACTTCCTTTTTCTTGCTCCAGCTGATCTTTTCATACATGAAATAAAACTCCTCTAGTGGAAAGTCAGAAGAGGAAAAAAATGTCTGTTTTACAGGGATGCAATCAATAAGAACTGTCCTATTTGGAGCAAGTGAGAAGTATTTCAAAAGAAATCCCTTCTTGACTAGAATATGTCAATGGTAAGACCCCAAAAGAGCAGGTTTTTACACCTGAGAACAAAGGAATTTGAAGGAAGCCAACTTGGAGGATGCTGATTACAAGACACTAATTCTTTGACATTTTTGTTGCTCCAATGCATCAGTAAGTTTAGGCAGAAACACCCAGCACAACTTGCAGCTTGGTGAAAGCATGAAAACGCACACACTGTGCAGCAGAGGAGCAGAGCCCCAGGGGCAGCACTGCAGGCAGGGTCAGGGTGCCCCAGGCCACGCTGGCAGTGTCCCCTGCCAGCACCAGCCCTGCAGCACGGGCACACAGCCCAGGGCACCCTCCCACAGCTGCTCTGGTGTCCTCTCCATTAAAAGCAGAATTTCCACCAAAATGCGACCGTTTTAACAACTGCCTGCTGTCCAGTGAGGAGTGAATGATCCCATCCCTCTGCCAGATTGTCACCGGCCAGGCACTGGGGCAGCTCCTGCTGAGCTGCTCCTCAGCTCAGGACTAACAACCTGCACCTCCAAATGACCTGCTCTGTTACACCAGTCAAAGTTCAGCTCATTTCAACTCAGTCTTTGTGCCAAAGGGAGTTTTTTCTCTCAGCCCAGTTTGTGTAATCACCAGTATGTGGAAGTTGCCTGACAATTTTTCCTAAGTAGAAATATTTCTATCGTCTACTCCACAAATAGATGGCAATATAAACGTAGGGCTTTTTCCCCAGGGCACAAAGCAAACTTGTATTTCCTTTAGCTTTTCAGTATCAAGGGAGGCAGCCAGCAGCAATGCCAAAGTCTTTACCAGACACAGAACACTGAATATATTTTAATATTATTAGTATTATTTGAATAAAGCTTTTTTGCATACCAATAACCATCAGTGCATTGAAACCTTAGCTGAATTAAATCCCCTCAGTTGAGAGTGGGTCTGATTTGAACAAAGACCTCCAAAGAGAGCAAAATCGGTAATATGACAAGTACATATCTTCTCAGAACCAGGATGGGGATGGAATATATGAAGGAGAATTTGCTAGAACTTCCAGGGTCAGTGAAGAGGAGCCACAAATCACCTGTTTCAGATTTTGCTTTCTGCTCTGTGTGAGATGTGATATGAGATTTCCAGCAGTGCATCACCGGTTCAGAGTTTTTTAGGGGACCTGAGTCAATTTCAGCTGGTCACACCTTAAATGGTTTTCTCAGTAACTTCTCAGAAGTGTTCAATAATGAAGCTGGTGTTGACATTCAAGAAATACTTGAAATGCTCTCCATTTCTATTGATCTGATGGGTAATGTTAATGTTACGGAACTATCACCAAATTAAGTCACAGCAGAGATCCAAACAATGAGATTAGTGAATTAATAGTGATATTGAATTAAGTCAGCATTAAACTGCAAAGCAAATATAACAGATTATTAAGTCACAAGTCTAAAGCAACAAGCAATCTTTGTCTAACAAAAGCTGGAGACTGGAGAAAATAGCTTTTGAAGAAAACCAATAAACACCAAATTACCCTGAAAGAATAATGAAAAAGCATAAATAAGATTTCTCCTGGAAGAGTGAAATGCTTAACCAGGTAACACCAGAAATGTCCATTTTGGTTCTAAACATCAGCTTGGTCCATCTGCATGAAACAAGTCCAGAGTAGTTCAGGAAGCAAACTGCATATTTTAATGCTTATTGAATCTTCTCCGGGTCTCCGTGTTGTTATAGACACTCAGATTTCTTTCCCCATGTCACCCTCTGCACAAAACAAAGCTGTTAATAAGCTGTTATGCATCAGACTGTTACTACACCCAGAACTCAGGAGAGGCAGGACTGAGACAGACAAGATGATTTCCTCAGTTCTTTTCAGCAGAGTTTCTTAACAGCCTCACCAGTAACAATACCCTTATTCATTCAACCATGCTCTCAGAGTACCGGGAATGAATTTCAGTAGCAAGTGACAGTCTGAGGCATCTCTTATTGAAGAACTCCAACAGGGAAACAGCTGCATAGCTCAAGTGTGTAAACCACTAGAGTTTTGGTTTTTTATAAAATCTCAAGTGCTTGCTTGCATGGATTCTGTCATACAAACAGTGCAGTTGATTGCTGGGATATACCAAGTTTTTAGTCAGTATCTCTAAGAGTATGTTCAGAACGACCTAAAAAAAGTCAAGCCAATTTGAATTGTTTGGTTTTTGGTTTTTTTGTGTGTGCAGAAGCTTTTTCGATTATTTGGTTTTGCTTGAGCTTGTGGGGGTTTTTTGTGGTTTTGTGTTTTTGGGGGTTTTTTTGTTTGTTTTTTTTGAGAAGGGTTTTGAATTTTTATTAAATCATTTTCCCTTTTCTAACTGAAGAGTGCCCAGCACATAGCTATAAATTCCCTCAACACTCAAAGACTTGCTGCTCCAGTAGGCAACTAACACTTAGGATGAGACACACAGATGTGGTTACCAGTTATCATACTGGCAAAGAATATGACCTGCAGCATAATTAGATCACAGGAATGGCTATTAACCATTGCTTTTCCCACATCTAGTGCAATTGCATTTGAATTCATGTGCAGTATTACAGTTTAAGTTTCCCTCAAATGTTGGGTTATGCATGATCAGGCCCCTTGACATGTTCTGATATACTGCAGAAAAAAAATCAAGAGCTGCAGAAATTCACCATTGAGGAATAAATCACTCAAACTTGTAGCTTTTCTCTCCTGATTCCTCCTATTCCAGGATAGGAGAGTTTCCCCCACAGGAAGACAAAAAGCCCCCAAGGACAGTCCTGTCCTGAATTAACCTCCAAATTCATTGACTGGAGAAAGACTTCAGTCTGAATGTTGGTCACATGAAATTGATCTCCTGTTCATCACATAAATGCAGTCACTTCCACATTCAGATCTCACATTGAAATCATTAATCACACAGGTTTAAGACAAGATAATATATCACAAGTTCTCTGGCCCACATAAGGCAGGTGCTATGTTTGCACCTGACAACTCACTGGTCTGAAATTGAGTGTCATTTATGAGAAAGTAGACAATGAATTTTTTGGTAATGGTTGCATTTTAAAAAGTTAATAGAATTTAAATCAAACTAAAATAACTTTTCCTTATAAAAAAACCTTTGAATAATTTTATCTGACAGTTTAAGTACTGTAAAGGGGGTCTTATCCATGTTTCAACCAAAATTGTTTTACAAGTGTGTGTAAATAATCCACTCCTTCAGGTTACCAAAAAAAGAATTGCTTCAGGTAAAAAAAAAATAAATATGTAGTAGTTTAATAAAACACTATTTTGAATTACACTCCTAATGGCAGGTAGACATATCTAAGGATGTCATAGGCATTAATGTGGTTTTTTATACATTGACCTGTACATACATATTTACTCTCATAAAGCTCAAATGCTAATTATTTAAGCTGTTATTAAGTAAACGCTGTGTTGCTCTTACCCTTCCACAGAAATCCATTCCCACACTGCACAGGATGAGATGACACTTGCTGGTAAACAGACAAGGCATTTTGTTTGCAATGGACAATTTCAATTTACTGCTGCCTGTACATAGCTCGCTCTCAAAAATCTTGGTGAGGGGTTTTAGCCAATAGGTTTTTTCTGCCAGGGACTGAAACCTGAGTTGTTTAATTTTACTCACACTGAGCAATTAGCTATGAAGGTGTCAAGGAGTAAAGAAAAAAAAAAAAAAAAAAACAAAAAAACCCAACCAAATCAACCAGAAAGAAGAGGCAGGAAAGGAGTTTTTGGTAATTTTGAGAGCAAAGTTGCTCCGCACTTCACCAGTAAACTGAGTTGTCACATACCTCCTCTGGCCATCTGGACAAAAAGAGAAATTTAAGCTTTTAGTTTATTGAAAATTGCTCAAAGTAAATCCATTTCTGTTGTAAATTGATACAAAAGACACTTGCTAAAGTGGGTGAAAATATATTAAGAAGTTTTCACCAGTATTTATGGTAACTTGCTTGAAAGTGTTCAGGCCCCCTTAAGAAATTGAGAAGCAATTTGAAGACAAAACTTCTAAAGCAAGATCATTCTTAACAGGTTTGTTTAAATTTATTACAGTTGGTGATTTCACTTAGCACAAAATTCATTATTTTAAAGCAAGAAATAAGATAAAAGCATTAGCTACTTCCTACATAGCATGGTCAGATATGCCAAAAGAAAATATTAAATTGTGCTCATTGTAAAATAACTTTTCCATCTCTATCAAAAAGACCTCAGGAAAAGTGTTTGTATTCTGCTTCACCCTGCATGCATTAGTGAAGATTATTTCTTGTGAAGTTCTACAAAAGAGAAGAGATAAATTTAGCCCAAGGAACCAATTTTTCCATCTCTAGTGAAAACATCATGTATAGATAAATAGCAAAATTTTAACTATTTCTAACATCCCTATTTCTACATCTATAATACTATACCATCTGAAGGGAGAACCAAACCAGCACCAGACATGTGAGCTTCACTGGTACCCATGAGATAATATAGTTCTGGAACAGTCAATTCATTTAAAAAAAATATATGAGAGCAGAACCTGGAGTAGGACTTTGGATTACTCTGGTAAGCTGGGAAAAAAACACCTCCAAAAAAACCAAACCAAGTGCCACCCCCTTTCTACAGTTTGAAAAAAAACATTCCTGGACATACGTCTATCTTAAAATCTGCATTTCATATTTGGAGACTGGTACCACCTGCTGTACCTTTCAGCTGTGTAACTCAGTATTTAATGGTGCTGCAGTTTGCAAAGCTCTCAACTCAGCAGAGCATTCATGGAAGGACTGGTCAGGGAGAGAATGAAAAGGTTTTTCAGCTGAGAACTTTGGGCTGTCAGCTCTTTGCCATGTACTAAGACACAGCAGCTACAGGAGAAACTCATGCTCATATATACTCATATATATTATTTTGTCAAGGCTTTGCAGAGAGCACATGACAGCAGCAGATCTCTCATTGAGCAGCATGTGACATACAGCAGAAAGCCAAAGAATGCAGCTTTACATTACAATAATTACAAATCATGAAACATTAGGTTCTAGGGTAGCTTGCAGCTTAATGCTGACAATGAAGAATAATTTGAGACTTATAATATGATCATTTATTCTCAGCTCTATACACAGTGCCTTATCACTTTAAGAAAGACCTTTCCCTCCTAAAGCACATTATTTCCATTACTTAGGGAATTACAATATTTGTACAGTTTATATATGTGTAATACAATGGGATTTGCATAATATGAAAGGCATTAGTGCTTTGATTAGGAGAACCACCTGCACAACCTCTCAAGTATAAGTTCCTGGTTATTCCTTTAACCCAAGCACTTCCGTCTCATACATTAAAGCTCCCAGAGAACTGCCAAGTTTTATCTGGGCTACAATGACAGAAGCTGGCACTGCTTAAGGCTCTGTTAATCCCAAGAAGCCAGTGTGTGAGGACATGAGATCATCTTGACTCACAGGAGACACCATGCTCAGTCAAAACTGCTTCCAGGACAGAAACATCACAGATATGTACGTGCTCCAAACCAGCTAAGCAGAGAGGAAAATAAGAGACCAAAAGCTTGTTCTTCCTGAGCACTGCATGGAGAGCAGTGCTGAGTGCTTTGATGGCAACAGACACATCCTTTAAATCCTCATGCCTTAAAACCCTGAATTAATTTGTTAATGTATTTTTCACACCTGTGGAAAGTCCTCAAACAATACTTTTATTCTGTAAACCCTTATCTTGGAGAGAACTGGCTTTCACTGCATCAGCTCACCAGGTGCCCAGCTGTCTGTGGTGGCAAGGACAGCAAACAGAGCAGCCTCAATTCTAGAGCTCTGTTTGGTACATAAGGACTCTGCAATTGAAGGAAACCCTTTCAATGGTGTTGGACTTGGGCTCAACATTTCTGGCAGGCACTCCAAGACTATGTGCTTAAGTTGGAGAAGTCCAACACAGTTATTTCAGAGGAAAGAGTGAATTTTCACTCAGTGCCTACATTTGGTGCACAGGAAGGGGCTCAATTATCAAAACACTGCACATCATCTCTAAGACTCTGCAGAGTTTGAACCCTGGTAATTGACAGTGCCACAGCTTAGGATGACAAAATCCTTTCACACAGATTCACAGGGAGAGGTAGTGTGCTGTTTTATACATGGATTTAGCTGTAAGAAAATAAAGCAAGCTATCTCCTAAAAATGCAAATCCTACCTTATAAATCCTAAACACAGGTTGTCCCCATAGGCACTTGAAAAACTCCTAAAACCAAAAAAATCTAAGTTGTACTCCTCAAACTTCCCAAACCAGTAAAGGCTTCAATTTCTGCTTATTTTTGCTCAATGGCTTGTTAGTCCAATATGGGATGGAACAACTAAACCTGATACTTAGCTTCCCAAGAAAAAAAAAAACAAGAAAAAAGAAAAACATTCTCCATGGTAGCATGAATCTCACCCTTCAGGAATTCTTGTTGCCAGGTTTTGATAGATCAGTTTACAAGTTTTTGGTGTTACAGAACAGAAAATAAAAGCAAATAACATAAAATTAATTGTAATCTAGCAAAACAGTTCTGCTACTTGCATGTTTATGTTGGTTCATTACAGTGCAGCAATCAGCAGAGTTTTGTATCTCCAAACTATCTCTCTCTCTCTCTAAAAAAATTCCTTTTGAGATCAATGTGAAGGCCTGATGTGCCCCTACAGGCACAGTGCTATACTCAAAGTGTTTGCGCAGGTACAAGACCTGCCAGGGATCTCTGCAGAACATCACTTTCCAAGCAAGACATTCAAGACTGCCCCTGTACCAGGGACCCAAGGCTAATACAGAATATTCAGTACAAAGCCAGTTGCCTTACCTCCTTTACTACACACTGCTTCATTTACAAATCACTAACACCTTTCAGTGAAGAAGAAAACATGCATCTCTGTGGCAAACCAGAGGAATTTATCTTATAAGGCTACAGATCTATTACAATATTTAAATAATGCTAAGATTGTCTTTCTATGACACTATTATCAGGTTAATATTATGATTTCACTTTGTCAGTTCAACAAAATTACATATTGATGTCTTGTTTTTCCACAGCAGCTTACCCTGCTGTGTTTATTTTGCTTGGCAACTGGATTTCGACTTTTAAATAAGTGCGCAAGTTGGAAAGAATGAATTCCAATAAGGATTCTTTTATAAATAAACAAAAGGGATCACAAAAAAAAGTATTTTTCTGATGTCTTGAGATTTTCTGAAGTTGCAGTAAGCTCTTCAAAATGCAGAGAGAAAATAATATCTCAGTGAAACTTGATGCTAAAAATAGAAAGAGAGGAATGTAAAATTTAAATCTCTTCCTTCGATGCATTAGGACAAGATGAATACTTATTTTCCTAGTCCAGACATCAGGTAGTCACAACACAATTACATTTTATTGCACCAAATTTATGTGTAAAACAGAAAAGTCAGGTGCTCCTATTTTCCAGGGAAAAGATATGTGCTTTCTAAAATGGATACCTTGCATAGTACCTGTGTTCTCCCTATGGTATATTTGTATTTACACAGTGGATAACCATTAACTAATAGGTTTAGTATTCTTTCTAGTTTTCTCCTAGAAATACTTAAGGCTCTGCTAGGAAAAAAAATAACTAAATATCTTCAGATTACATAATTTCGACATAAAGAGAAAATTTCTTAATACTTTGCATTGTGAACAAGTGATTTTTATTACATAACTTTTTAACAATTATATTTAGAGCTGTCAACTAAAGGTAAGAAATACATAAATCAGATTAAGTGTTTTTACTCTAAAATTTCATTTCCTTTGTAGGACCAGAACCTATCACTTGCATTTCCACTGAGGATGTAACTTGCATCATAAGCAGTCTTATGGATATTGTTAGTCTTGTTTGCTCTATAGGGAAAGAAAACAAGTGTATGACACATCAGATTTTATTTTTTTAGAATGAAAAATGCTATTTGCAATTATTTTTACAAGACCATCTCAGAAACACCAGCTCCTGATTCCAAAACAAAGGACACCATGTTTTGCAAGTGCTGTAGCTTAGTACTTAAGACAAAGTAGCAATAAATCTTTTTAGTTCTATTAAAATATCTCAGCACTCAATTCCTCACTGTATTAAAATCACTTTAGAAGGCAGTTGTTTAGCTTCTCATTCTGTCTCCTGATCATATTTCTTCCTCTTTTCAAGAAGATGACAAGTAGCATTAAAATACTGCTGTATGGGGAGGTTATAGAACACACCACAGATGTTACTGAGTAAAGAATGCAAAAGAGGGCTGGGGGAAACAAATGCATGCTGAGCAGCCTCATAACTCAACTCTACTTGACTCTTACTTGGAAAAAATTTATCATGGTTCTATTCTTTTAATTGACTATTTAAAAAAAAAATCCAACTGAATTTTTTCTTGTTCTTCATGGTTTTTATTGCTTGATAGCCTGTATCTGCCAGGGTGACACCAGCAAGAAGCACAACCTGAGCTCTCCAACCTATCTGCTGCCAACAAGACTAATTATCTAGCTCTTGTCCCTTCAGAAATCCAAAACACAGAAGTTGCAAGCTGAATATACAGTCAGGCATAATTTAGTAAGCATTTTCTCTATAAGATTACTACGGGAAATAATGTTTATTAAAATGCATTTTAAAGTTCTCAAATGACAGTGAGACAGACTTAATACACAAAGATTTAATTGTGATGATTTACAATGAATAATTTTTCTATTTTACTACTCAGCAAGAGGAATAAGGGTTGTGTTACACACAGCACTTCATTCAACACAGGGAAAAAGCCCTCCAGAACAGTGATGGTTTGGCTGTGCCTGGCAGCAGCTCAGTCAGCTGGGCAAAACCCCACCACCACTATGCAAGCAGTCTCTTTTCCAAGATAATTACAACTCACAGAAACCACCAAACATTAATGAGGATGCACACAAATGCACACAAGAGAAAAGAATTCAGACATATTGAGGCCAAATCTGCCCAGAGCACCAACAAATGCTGTGAGCATATACCAAAAAAAGACAATCTGTGGCATCTGAAAGACAAATAATCACTCTGAGGTGTTCAACATGTTGGCAGCTAAAAAGTCTTCTAAATCCCAGAAATATGCAAGGTGTAAAGGGCTTCAGCTTTGTCAGAGCTGATTTTCCACATGGAAGCTGGCTGGGTTACAAAAACACACTCGGCTGACAGTACAGTTCAAGTGTCAATTAAGATAAGACATCAAACAATTTACTAGTAATTAAGAAGCTACTCAGACATGACAAATAGATTTGCTACTAAAATTTGGTCACTGTCTTAAAGGATCTCTTACAATTGTAGAGTGGAGGAAAACAAAGACAAAGTTATGAGTATGGGAAAATGAGGATTCAAATGAAATAAGAAATATTGTGAGGTTGATTACTGTATAACCCTAATATTACAAAAGACATTAACTGGATCTGGACTTGAAACAAAGTTCAGAGCTAAGAGTGTCTTATCTCAGACTTAACTAGTTGGTAGAATTTTCTCCAACATGTTTTATATCACTTTTTTTTCAGCATTCTGCTATACTTACAAACCCTGTTACTACATATGTGCTAGTTATCAGTTTGTAATTCATAATAAAATCTCATCATTGCTGATTGAAATACTGTAAAATTTCTAATAAAGTCTGAACTTGTCTATGCATTTATGTGTAAAATTTAATTAGGAGAAGAGGGAATTTCTTGAGGATATTTTCCGTTAAACTTCCTTTCTCCACTATATCAAGCCCTATTACCTCAAGGCAGGCACATCTGTTAATTTAACACTCAGTATCCATGTGCCTAAATGAATGTTTTCATTTGGAAGAGGGCTTGAATGGCTTCATTTGGAAGCAGGTCCTTGGGTAAGCATGGCATATTTTTGTATCCCTCACAAACGGGGCTCTGGTTGCAGAGATGTCCCTGTCTGGAGAGACTCTCACTGGAAATGTCACTGCAGACAGGTAGAGGCCTCAGGCAGAGATCAAGGTCCTGTCATCTTCAGCATTTTGTAATCGTACACCAAGAGATCACCACTCTTACAAAAAAGATATCTTCAGGAATGAAAGGGCACAACAGATGGCTGAAATGAGGGAAGAGGAGGTGGAGAAGGAAGGGGAAACCAGAGTAAAATAATTTCCTGCTTAGATTGAAGGCATGTTCAAAAATCCAGTTGACAACTGTTTTGGATATTTGGACTTGTCAGATTTATTTAGTTGCTCAGTCAGTACAACCATTCCCTTTCCTCCTAATTGTTTAGGGGAGAAGGATTCTTGTGGTATTTTACTCCTTCCCCAATTATTTTGATATATTTTTTCTCTCACATTCTATTTCTAGAGGTATTAAGACCCAGTAAAACATCAGCAATCCCTCCTACACAGACTCTCTCCTCCAGGTACTCTTCTTCCTCTTTGTTCCTCAGAATACTAAATGCACCTTTCCAAAGAGATGCTTTTACAGTAATTTCTATTGCTTCCCCACCCCTTCTTTGGCAGCTGAATCAGCAAACTGACCCAAATCAATGCAGACTGTGGGAAAGCTGCTGACAGTGCAAGAGGGGTGGGAGAGCCTTTGATGAAAGTGTGACTGCTCCTCTTCAGCAGGACAGCATTGGCTGAGACCCCTTTCAGCCAGCCAATAAAGGATATCCTGCTCCATTCTCCTTTTTGCTCCTTAATACTGTGATTTCCAGATCAGCCCCTGCCCACTGCCCGTGTGGTGAGGGTCTTTTAATCCACTCTCATTCCTCCCAGTCTTGGGTTTCATTTGGTTCTGTTTTGTCCACAAGCACTCTGCATGTTCTTTAGATGTTGCAGTTCTGTTGCCTCTCAAGCCATAGGAAAACCAGGGCAGGAGGCACAGAGTCATTAATGAGCGTGTAATGAAAGGTAGGGAGACAATTAGTTTGACTGTTGCAATACTGAGAAGGAGCCAGAGAAAGGAAGGTGAGCAGAAACTGGGAGCACTGGCAGCACAACAAGCTCAGAAAGTGGTTTTAGCAGCAGAACAGATAACAGGTAAAATCAAGAACAACTCTGCAGGAGTTGGGGGCCAGCAGGACAATGTTTAAGAACCAGGGATGTGAAACAGTATGGAAATGAAGGAGTGCCCAAGTCTTAGAAATGTTGTGCAGGAGTGCACAGGTGGGGCAAGGACACACGGGGGCACAAAAACAATACAAAAGAGACAGAGCAAAGGGTTATTGTTATCCAGAGTGCAAGACAGATGGAGGGAAGCTACATGGAAGAGGAGAGAGGAAAAGCCAGAGTGTGCTTGAATTGACAGGAGCATAGTGATTGATTTTGTCCTTCATCTAACAAGTATCTGGGACAGCCTGAGTTCTGAACTGTGTTTGCCAAGGGAAAAATCTCTCTCTCTCCTCCTGCTTCAATCCTTCCTGAATGCCTTCAGTAAGCAGTACAGCCTCTCCTCTGCTCAGGATAAGAGACATGAATTCATTAGGTAAAATTCACACCACATCATCCTGCTTCCTGGCTGCACAATCCTCTTCAATCCTGATTAAAGTGCAGCCTTGCTGCAGGAATATACCAGCCACCAAACCTATTTTTGTCTCAGTCAAGCACAGCTCCAAGTGTCATTACCACATGGGGTTACCATTTCCTATCCCACGAGCTTCCGGAACAGCATTTTTCAGGTCAAAAATATTGCTTCACTAAAATCAAATCACTTCCTTCAGAATGCAAATTTTTATACTTGTTACATGATAAAAGACATTCAAAATTAAAAGCCAGCTTTTAATACATTACAGCATAAAACTCTGCTTCAAGAAGGCAAAGGAAAACCACTTAGTGTAAGAGGACTTTTAAGAAAAATTAGAAAAAATCAGGCACTCCCCTCTCCTTATTTCTACTCCTTCTTCCATAAAGTTCTCTCATGGTGAAATTTCCTCTTGGCCCTAACACTTCCCTTCCAACACCTTCTACAGGCTTGTTACTACTTTGGAAACCATTACACTATAATAAACTTCAGATCTTTTGCCTTATTTGCAGTTGTAAGTGATCTGGTTTTGCTAACACAGAATTTGCTTATGGGTATTAAAAATACATTTATTCAAAGTTTTTTTAGTAATGACCAAGTATTTGGAATAATTACCTCTGAATCCTGTCCCCTTCCTGTGAAAATGGAATTTTATCTGATCAGCAAAAATGTGTCAGTTTCCAATTAAAATACTCTACCTCTCAGCCTTCAAGGGAGGAAAGTGCTAATAATCTCTGCTAACCAAGCACAGTGAGTTCAGAAAGTGGGACTTTACCAATTTACTTTGCCAAGTGTTTATATCTGGAAGAACATTTGATTCTGCAAAGCTGAACCAGGAAAGGTAGCAGACCTCACACTTTATCACCAACAAATTAATCATGGTTATAATTAGCCAGCATGAGTTATGGTTTTCTCTTTTATGATAAAAACAGTCAAGTAGTATGTTAATTGTGGCAGATTCTCCACTCCCTCCAGTTATTAAGTTAGGACACAGGTTAGTTCAAGCTAGAATTTACCTGTTGAAGGAATTATATGTTCTTAATCATTTTTCTGGAGCTGCTCTCTGCTATCAGGTCTTGTCACCATTGCTTGTAACAAAAGATAATAGCTTCCATTTTCCACTAGCTGACAAAACATGCCAAGTTTATCTCTGTATTCCAATTGAAAACTAAGCTTTACAGATAGCACAAATTGAGACAGTTTACTCTGCAATCCTGCACCTGATGGTGACTCTGAAGCAGTTTTTTGTCAGTTTAGTAAGCCAAAATTTATGGCACATTTGACAACTTCAGTAAAACACTATTCTAGGGTGTTACATATAAAGTTAGTGAGTGTTTCTGTAAGCTATGTGTTGTTAGTAAGATTAATGCCATGGCAAGAAGTTTACATCATCACAAATAGAAACTGAAATTACCATCTCCATTACTTCCATTAAGAATTAGAGGGGAAAGTCCTCAAAAAAAGAAGCACGAAACCATAAATTGGCAAACACCAATCGGCAGAAATTTAAATGTACACCACTTCAGTAAGGAAAAACTCATTTTTCATTGAGGTCTGTGTACTGCCATTGCTAGTAATTTATGGTACAAATTATGGGATCAGAGTTGGGTTTTCTGATATGAAAGAAGAGGGAGGGAACTGACTCACTCAGTGAGAGCACCCAGAGCCCATTACTGGCCCTAGTGTAAGATTTTAAATAGCACTGAAGTGCATTACATTTAGCCCTATATCTCATCAAGAGCATCCATAGCAATAACCAGTCACCTCATCACAGCTATTATTTTTAAAAAATAGTCTGAGTATGAAATCATGATTTAGTTTATGCATTCAGATCCCTAAAACAATATAGTCCTAAACCTTCTTTAAATGGCTACAAACGTAAGAGAAACAGGATTATTAACTACAGACATATTTCAGACTAGAAATATAGTTTTTATAGATCAATGGGTGATCTATTGATGTATAGATCAAAGGGTGGGGTCGGCCACTATGGAATAAAGCTATTTGAACATTTAATATCTTTTACCTGCCTGACCATCCAAAATGTAAAATTTTTTTCCCTTACTGCTGTCTGATGAACCCGATTATTTTTCCTTCTGAAGTTTGTGCCCAAACAGCTTAAACAGCGAGGAGTAATGGAGAGGAGATGAGATATTTTTCTTATTTTCTTGACACCTGAAAACTGCAGAAACAAAAAAGGAGGGACAGAGAAGAACATTAGTAAAGCATAGGAAAAAATACCTACAAGAAATGAGTGAGGCCAGACATCAGGACAGTTTGGCAAAGAAACAGCTCTATAGAGGCTAAGAGGCACTATGGGGAAATACAGATGTGTATTTCACATGTGCCCTCAAGGAGGGCACAGGAAGGTACTGGGAGCTGGTGGGATGGATGCAAGTAATTAAGATGATACAGTGGCAGAAGCAGAATCCTACCGAAGGCTGTACTGCTACACAGCTGTGAACTAAACCAGGAGTAATGAGAAGGTGAGGTTCCTTTCTTATGAAACCAAAAGCACATTTCATCTTTCTTCAGTACCCCATTCTCATGGAGTTATTGCACTAGCTCAAACTGCACAGGGCTGCACTGAAAACGTTGGTACTCACTGCTTCCTAGAACTGATTCCTTCACATGAAAAATTCCTTAGGAGTTCCCAACTTCAAAAGCTCTACTCAAGAGCATACAAGTCTAACACATTTTTCAAGAGTCATCAGCTGGCTAATACAGAGTAATGACAGGATAATACTGCTTGGAGAATTGTTACCATCCCACAATTGCCTCTGCCTGCCCTGCACCCCAGGCAGAGGCAGGCTATAGCTGCAAAGCTGGGCTTGTGCACATGCCTGAGCTGCTATCAGCACCAAACTGACAGCACTACCTCTGTAACAAGGTTTATTTGGTGCCACCTTGTTATCCAGACCCTGCACTAACCCACCACAAACACATCCCTGAGCACTGAACCACCTCTCTAACTTCCTCTGACAATCCTTTAATCTTTAACAGCCCTTCATGTTTCCTCTACATCAACTATACCTACAGACACCAAATTACCAATACCTACAGAGTGATTTGCAGAAGTGACAAGTACCCATGCACTCACCTTATGATTTAAAAAAGTTTCCTAACATCAAGTACTTCAAAAATAAAATGCACTGAGTTCTCAGTGTCAGACAAGTTTATAGTATTAACCTTGCATCTCATAGCCTCATGTCTAAAATGTATCTACAGCTAATGACAGACATTTTTCTCTCTCATATACACAGTCTCCCATAATAGATCCAATTTAAGGATGAGTTCATTAATACTTGTCACAATACCACAATTGATGACATGCCATACACAAGTCTGGGCATACATTAACATGCCTGGGGTTTTTTATGGCAGGGCTAGAATAGCAAGTAGTTAATAATACATGTGACCACACACTGAAAGATGGAGAAAAAATACCTTTCACAGAAAGTGTTGAATGAGGCAGAAAAAAGAAGAGGAAAAGAAAGAATTGGAAAACAAAAAGAAGGCAATGACCATGCCATATACTAACATACCAAGTTTGGGTTTCATAACTCTGTTGAACTCTAAAATTTCTTAAGATTACAATGTAAAATGCACAAAACTTAATAGCATTTCAAGAAGAGGAATATTAGCTTGTTATTAAGATGGTATGTACCATCTAATCATCTGTAGAACTACTACATAGCAAATCTACTGTTTAGAAAACAAAATATTATACCATCAATGTTATCTTGTGTTTCACTTAAGTACTGGGAAAATACTTTCTGTGAGAAGTGGCACCACTTCAATATTTTTCATGACAACCATTATACCAGATGTATTGCTTTCCCATTATTAATACATAATGATAAAATTTATGATGGAGGGAGAAAAACCCATTTTAAAAGCACTAAGAGCAATGAAGTTATAACACAAGAACAAAGCTATAATTATAATGTACAGAGATTTGAAGATATTTAGTGAAGTATTATTAAATAGATGTCAGTAAAACTAAAATCTTGGGCAAAACTATAATTTGACGCCTACCCTCAATATTCTTACCATTAGCTCCTCCACAATATTTAAGTACTAGATACTACTGTCCAGAGACTTATCCTGCCAGAAGAGAGGAAGCAATGAATACCCACACCATACTAGTTCATAAAATGTCTCCGTACTGACAGAAAACCTATTTCCAGTATCCCACATATAACTCAAGTTATGAAATCATTTATTATTTCAGCTGCAAGCAGGGAGCATACTAAAATGCATTTATAATAGAATGGGAAGAAGCATGCAGTAATATTTCAGTGCAATTAAATATAATTTCAGTAATAAATTATGTACCATTGTAAACCCAGGGCTTTATACAAATATCACTGATGACAGTATGTTAGACTGCATTTGTGTCTTATTTATATTGCAGCAAGGAATAAATAATGGTTCTAGGATGTTTTCTCTGCTGAAGTCAAGGGTAAAATCAAGCAATCCGTATGAAGTGCACCTCTTTCTGTTTTACTTATTAGAACTCAGATTCTACTATTTTTGGTTTGCAAGACCATGTTGGAGGCTAGAGCATATGCTACTTTCTTTTAAGCTGTAATATTTCAGCCCAGATATGTTTGAGTACACACATTAAAGGATTTGCTGCAATCACCTCTAATTTTATAAATGTATGAAAAGCAGGCTTAACTACTCAAAAAACTCCAAAAAGAGTTTTCCAGAAATCAGTGAAGATGTTAAACCAGTGTCTGGTGGCAGAGGAGCAGGTGTCATCCAGGGCAGATGCTGTTTCCATCTCTTCAAACACTTCAGCCCTGGAGAAGAACTTGAGGAGACATCCAGCAGAGGTGAGTTGGAGGAAGCTCACATTAGAGGTGGAAGATACTCTGGCTGAGAAGAGGCAGCTGTCAGGCTCCTGAACCTACCAACTGTTACTCCACAGAGCAGTTTTGTGAACAACGGGGAAATACGGGAAGAAGTTTGGACACTGTTGCTCAGCTTAAGCAGTTGTGCTCTTGTAAACTGGGTCATGCAGATTTTGAAGCAGAGATACTATTTTTGTCAATGAGTTACTGACTAAAGATTTAAAATGCTAAATGAAGTTACCTGACATGAGAGACAGCTCTTGGGAAATCCAGTACTGCTGATAGCACTTAGACTCACATCTGCAAGAGTTTGTAATAGTTTGAGTTTTGAAAGGGAACCTTTGAGAGTTGACTAAATGCTAAGGAAAATGGATTGACTAGAAAGTTGATAGAGCAAAGAAGCATTAAATTATTCAACAGCTACATCCTACATACTTCCACAGTGCAGTATAATCCTGATTTAGCTGTGTTCCCATGAGTTGCCTCTGAATACATTCTGAAGTTTATAAATATGCTATGAAATACGATATTTTCAAGAAGTTAAGAATTAGAAGTTGGCAGCAGTTGTGTGTCCTGGGTCAACAGTCTCTTTAGAGATCTAGGTCCCTCTCTAGAGATCAAAGGTCCCAGTCTAGACTCATACCTCCTCAGTCCTCCTGGTTCAGTGTTAGTTGGATAAAAGCCTGAAAAGTGAATCTTTTTATTTTCTAATTAACCATTCACATTATGTTTTACTGTAAAAAAATCTAGGAGTATTTAGGGTCTTAGACTTCATAACCTGAAAGTTCCTTCCCCATTATAAGCTCTAGATCAAAAGAGCATTTGAGGCTACAGGTGCAG
Organism: Molothrus aeneus; assembly: GCF_037042795.1. Lineage (NCBI taxonomy): Eukaryota > Metazoa > Chordata > Aves > Passeriformes > Icteridae > Molothrus > Molothrus aeneus. The sequence continues at coordinate 15,469,372 of NC_089652.1, read as the reverse complement.
ACATAGCTTTAATCAAGGCTTATTTAATGCCCAAAGCAGAGAGATAACTCATCCATCAGCAGAGCTAAGAGGTGTGGGCAAGAACATATGCTCCATCATCTCGAATAGATGATCAACTCGCCTTTTCATTTCCCACCACGCGACCAGCAGTCGTGTTTTCTCAGGCAGAGCGTGGCTGAAAGCTCTCAAGGAAGCAAATTTATCCACTCTTCCTTGAAAGGGCCAGTGCCTTAAAGGCATAATTAAGTCCTAAATACATAATAGTTAGTGACATTTAGCAAAGCATGTCATCTCTGGCAAACTGCCACTGTAGAAGAAACAGCAAATAAATCTATTTGCATTGTTTTCAGTTGGTTTGTAATTTTTTTTGTAACTGTATTGTCAGCAAGTGCAGAAGAAAGTATTAGATGAAATAAGCTGGTTAACAGACTGAACTAATTATATTGATGCAGTGAAAAGAACTAATACATTTTGTAGGAGGCACTATTTGGTGACAAAAATAATCTCTTTAAAGCCACACAAAATGCTTTATTTCTGCTACCAACATTTGTACAGCTTGCACTGCTCACAACTGTAGAGCTTGACAAATAAAATGATCATTAGAAATTCAGATCACCAATGTCTTTCTCAGTTTTGGATTAAATAGACCTTCACTCAGCCCTGCCCAGCCTTGCACACACCTCCCCCTCCACGTTTGCTCTAAAGAGTCCATGCTTCACTCAAAACGTCAGCAGAAGGGTATTACTGGACAAGAGTGGCCAAAAAAACCCATAAACACCTCAGTCCACAGTCTCCTTGCTCCCAATGTTACACCACAGTAATTGACAGGAATACTTGGTCAATCTCCCACAGAAAGAATGGAAAAAATTAAACTAAAAAAAAAAATAATAAAAGCAGGATGTATCAGAACTTTTTAATTTAAATGTCTCAAACTCACAGCCAGTAAAGGAGAGCATGGAAACTGTCAAAAAGACATCATATTAAACCAGGAAATTCTGTTCAGGTGCTCCCCATTAAAGATTACATAAGTAATCAGGTTTCTTCCCTGGTCACCCTTCCCCAAAACTCAATTTTCAAATTATATGTAACAGACAACAAAATAATTTTCAGCTAAACATCCCAGGTCATACCTAACCCAATCAGTCCTTCTATACTCAAGAGCCTTCCTGGTGAAGAGAAATTATTTGTGTATCCTGTCAAAGCAAGTAGGACCCAGCAACTATTTGCAGTGGTTTCAGAGTTACTGCCTGAGCCTCAGTTGTGCCCTCTGCTTGAATTGCTGGAGAACACAACTTTCAGGAAAGATGCTGGATTTGGCAGTGGATACTCTACAGTATGGAGCTGTACTGCTGTCTGCCAACTTCACTAAGGCAACAGCACCTTCAGTAAAGGTGTCAAACAACATTAAAATTGACAACACAAGATTCAGAGCTCTTCTATTAATGGAAGAGTCTTCTGCATTTAGTAAGGAGAAGATCCTATTACTAAGTGTCTTATGTCTCAGTAAGTTAGCACTTCAAATAATATACTTTGAGAGGATAGAAAACCAGTATTTCATGTCAATGACAGCAAGATCCAGCCTTATGTACAAGATACCCCCTGCAATATCAAGTTTAGATAAACTGAGTTTATAGGCATGTAAACTTGTTCTTAATATTACAACCCAAGGACATTCACTATCAAGCCACAGTCATACCTCTGCCAGAAAGTGCTCACCACATGATACAGGATAAGGACAATCTCTTAGCTCCCGGCCTGGTTAGCAAGGCCAAGCATATGAACACTACAAATTTGCAACTGTATTTGTTGTACAATAGATTTTGCTCATTATTTTCCCTTTTAGCATGGGATTGCTAAAATCCCATACTAAAAATGCACTAAAAGTTTCACCCACAAGTGTTATCTTCTCTTTAGCTAGTTTTAAGGTCTGATTTTCACTTTAATATATTTTAAAAAAGGCAGCAGTAACTGTTATATGCAAAGTTAAGTTCAACTATTCTGTTTCTCACAGAATCTTGTGGGATACTGAGGGATAGTTTCAAGGTTTGCTAGCTTGTGTGTTACCAACATGATGCACCTATGATTAATGCACCTATGAGCAACATGAAGCATGGAAATCATTATTTCATTACTTGAGTGCCATTCACATCTTGAGTATCTGGAAGTGCCTGAAAAACCTCAAGGGCTGTGGACTATAAGATGCAGAAAAAGCATGACTTACATGTAGAGCAAAATGCTATTTAGAAATGCCAGCTCAGCAAATGAGATCTCAAAACCATTTAACTGCTTTTTACAACTAACTATATATCCTCAAAACGAGTGTCCTTTTAGATTAGAACGAAACTACAGCACAAATATGAAGAGTAAAGGCTTACTGAGAATATGGTTTGTCACTTGTGCAAAATGAGCAGAGTCTTCCGTTTCACAAAGTGACAACACTTTGGATACAACAGGCTACTGGGATTTAAAGTTATAAAGCCACAGGAAAATAACTTTGTGCCTAAAAGAGGTACCTAATTTCTCACATTAAACACCAACAAAAAGCAGCAAACACCATTTTAAAATAAAGCACTTGCATAGGGCTTATAAATGAATGGAAAACAGAGGCTGGAAGATGTTTTAAGCAGCAGGCTTGACCCTTATTTTAAAATGCATTGGATAAAAGTATGTATCTTTTTTGCAATTTCAGTGATCAGGCATCTAACCTGTCCCAGGTTTGAGGTGCAAAGCTCCTGTTGGGTGGCCTTGCAGCCTGCTGTCCAGCACAGCATGTGAAAAAGAAATCTTTCCCCCTCTGGCAAAGATCAGAGAAAGCTTCAAATTTCATTTACACTATTTATAATTTTTCTTCTATGCTTAGCAATCTCAAGTCACCAGAAATGTTGTTTTATGATACACAGAGGAGACACACAAGCCTTGATTCTCTGGGTTCCAGCTGCAAGACAAGCAGAAAACCTATGGAATTGTAGTCCCCTCCATCCAAGAGTGACAGGTCTTTTCTAATCCTTCAATGCTGCATGTAATGAGTGCTCCAAGGCAGGGCAAGAAGGCTCCTGACTGTCAAAAGCTACTAGAAAGGGAAGGAACAGCCCAAAAAGAAGAGCTAGAGAAAACTGGGTCATGAACAACATTCCTCCTTCAGCTCCAGAGGCATAGTCCAGGTAAGGGTAACTCCAGCAGTGCTCCTCCATGCCCCTACTGCTGGCAGCACAGCACTCCCCTGCTCACCCCAAGCAGCTGTCACCACTCATGCCACAAGACACTGTGGCAGCACAGGGAGTGTTTCTTGTGACAAAAGCAGCTCTCACACCCATCTCAGCAAGTGGTACACGCACAATTAAATTTATGACTGACTCTCTGAATGTGCTCTACAAAAGCTGGTGCTTGGCCAAACAGGCCTCTGGACCCCAGAGCCAGCTTTCCCATTTGGTTTCCATGTGGCTGAGAGGGAGAGAGAGCAGGCACAGCTCAGAACAGACCCAACCAGATAATGCTAATTCACCATCAGCTGCTGATCCATTTACTTCCAAGTTTTGCAGTGAAGGGTTGGGGTAATTTGCTCTCTCTTTCTCCCTCTACCTTCTGAGATTCTGGAGCCCCACAACTCCTCACTACAGAGATATCACTTAAATGAAATCACTTCAGTGAGCCACCTATTTTATACTGTGTTTGGATGGCAATTTCTGAGGACAGCACCTGTCTCTTATTCCATATCTGCAGCACAACAGGCCTCACACTTAGTGGACCATGAGTCATTACTATTTCAAAAGAGTATTGAAAACATTATCAATAAGAATTATGTCACAGACATCAGTTAAAAAAAAAAGGTTGGGATTTTATTCCCACTGTTGAAAAAAACCAAACCAACAAACAAAAAACCCCACCAAAACCAAGGCAGGGATTCCTGCTTTTCACATACAACTTCCAAACCCAGGGGCAATTACTGCAATTATTTCATGCATTACCCTTTGTGCTATCCAGGGTAGAGGAAATTCAGTTAAATTCCTTTTCAGAACTAGTGCGTGCAAGTGAATTAGACACAGTGAATGCTGTAGCTGTGTCTGATTCTTGTTTAATAGCTTTGGATGATACAATTTGGCATTAATTTCTCTCTCTCATTTTATTTTGACACACTTGGCATTTAGTTCTGTGGTACTCAACTTCACAGTTCAATACAACTGAAGCTACAGTGATGCTGAAAACATTGCTTTAACATCTTAATGGTTCAGGATATATTTGCATTTTTTCTTCCATCTTTGATCACAGCACTAAACAATTCTCTGCAGTATTTATTGTTTCCAGTGATGCAAAGTGCTGGAATTATTAAACCTTGTTTAAACCTTATTCTTTTGTACCTCAAAGTATTTTCCTCTCCTTCCTGATGCAATCCAGAACTCAAAAGCTCAGCTATGCACATTACATTGCAAGGCTTCTGGTATTTCCTACCTTTGAAGGTACAGGTTAAAATAAAACAAAAACCTTAGCCACAATATCAGTTCAAATACAGAACTTGTCATTTATTTTCTCTAGGCTCACACAGCTTGCAAGACTGAAAGAAGCACAGGTAACAGCATTAAAATAAAGAGTTCAAACTCTTTAAAAGCAAAATATGGACAGGGCAGCTTGCAGGTGCCACAAACAAACTAAAGCCTTCATGGTATTTTGCTAACAGGATTCTTCCTTCAATCATAGACTCTAATCTTCAACAAACATCCAGCCACAGTGGACGTGTAGAAGCAATAATGGAATTTGTCTGTCATTCATTTGAGTCTGAACAGCATTATGTACTAGCATTACAATACAACAGTATTTGTATTTTAGTTACAGGAGAGCAACAAAGCAGGGAACTGAATCTTCAGAATAATGAGCATGTAACAAGCACTAAGACAATGGTATTTAAACAATTTCCATCAACTTCTCCCTTCCTACCCAAACCAATAATTCAATTGTGGAATCACCTCCACTTTTTCAGGACTCACACTCACTTTTATTTAGAGCACTAATAAAAGACCAAGTCTTCAGGGAAAATCGAAATTCCCATGTAAGTTATGCTCTGAGTTTAGTGACCGTTTAGTAGAAACCGTCCTGTAAAAACACAACTTGTTATATTCAAAACTATTTTCTCTCCTCCTCACACCTAAGTAGCCATCCATGCCCAGGCAGCTCCAGCACCATGCAAAACTGCCAATGCCCCCCTGAGCTGCCCTAAACCTTTACAGTGCTCCTGTACCTGGTGGGACAACCAGAGTCAAGTCAGTTGAGAGATGCACATAAAAAGAACATTTATAACTCATTCCTTTAATAAATGCTTTGCCAGCTCACCCAAACACCCTGCCTCATCCCATAGGATAAAGGTGGGATATCTACCTGGGACTATTTTGAAGCCAAGCCACTTTAGTCAAAAGTATTTCCAGAAGGGCACAACGTTGCTGGATCAAGGGGTCATCAGCAATAAAAGCTTCTGAGAGGGAAAGTCAGCCCACTCTTCTGCACACAAAACAAATGAATTTTAGTGAAGAACGCATTTGGCCCCAGCACCAACTGACAGAAAAGCAATTCTCTGGGTGCTTAGATTCACCCTATGGGTTTTTAAATCCTGTTGTTTATAGCCAACCTAAAAAAAAAACTGGTTCATTTAAAAATTTTAGAGCACATCTTCCTAATTTTGAGTATATCCTAAACACACATTTATATCAAATCTGCATTTTTGGGGTTACCCCCAATTCAATGGCACCTGTTGCCATCCTACTTACAAATTTATACTCCTTAATTATTATCTGAAGCCCTTCACTGAGGTTTGAACACAGCTGGAATAAAACCAGAATTATGCCACATATTTTCTCCTTTTTCCTTGTTTAAATATAGTGTTAGCAAATTCAGCTCTGAACTCAACTGTCCAGTGGCTAGCTTTTCATTATATGCCTTTGCAAGCTGCTGCAGGTTGTCAGCCCACACCTCTAGTGTGCTCAGCTGTCCCTGAGGGCTTTGTGTTTGGTGAAGAATTTCAATGCTGCTGTTAAATAATAGATTTTTCTTTAAAGCAAGCTGAAATTTTTGTACATAGGGTGAAGTCTCTAATGCTTCACTATGTAAATGAGCTTTTTCCTTGTGTAAAACAAAACTACAAGACTGACCAGAAATGAAATTTTTGTTTTAACTTACACTCATTAATTGTTTCCTTTACTGGCTCATGTAAATATCTACCTGAGGAACTGGTAAACTATAAAATAACACCTCGGTTGACAGTGTCAGTTCTCAGAAGTAGACTCCCAATTTGACTTTTTCTGAGGTGGTAGGCTGCTGATTTAAAGCCCTACTGTTAGGAGTTTGAAAAGAAATTTGCCCATGATAAAAATCTAGTTTTGACTGTAATATTTTCTCTCCCAAGTGTCTTTGCAAGTTACCCAGTTGTCTGTGCTAATGCAGAGCCTGCTCTTTGTATCACCGGATATTCATTTACACCAACATGGGCACCCAAGTACAGGCAAGTGAGTTTGTCCAAGGGATATCAGCACAGGCACACACACCTGGGTCACCTAACCTGCATCCAGCAAGGCATTGGAGGTTCATGCCTTCAGTAAATGCCTTTCATTGCAGTTGCTTTTTGGTGCAATGAAAAGTTGCTCACTGGCTTCTCAGCCTCCCCTCTCTCCCTAGCAGGGTTTGAGATCCAAGCCATAGTTCTTCAGCCCCTTACAAGATGTCATTTCATACTCTGCCATGAACAATGCCTAGAGCTTGGCCACGCCTGACAGACTCACACTCAAATCACCATTTATTTTTCCAAACAGTAAAAACCACCCTGCGTGTTTTTCCCTCACACCACCTTAGTATTAAAGTGGGCTATATTCCAGTACTAAGCTTTACACCCATGGGAACACATCATGGGGGAAAAAAAATATTCAAGTCCAAGAGTTTTCAGTCCAAAAGTCAGCTTACAGAAGTGTTGAGAACAGACTGGAAAGAAATCATCTGGAATTTTAAGTTAAACACCAGTTGCCAAACAAAAAACTACTGTTTCTTGGGGAAAAAGTTAAGTATGCTCATAATTGCCCATTCAGATGTCAGGTCCTGTTTGGCTTTCAAGGTTCCTTACAATTAAACTATTTTTAAATTACAAGCCACTGATCATTACTTGATTACCCATTACCATGTAAGTGAATTAGGAAAACAACACTCCGGATTTAATAAAACATAAAACAGATTAGCAATTAAATGCACAATTGTTCTATTGACTTTTCAACAAGATTTCTCAAGACTGAAAAAAAATACGTATGAACACTGCTGTTTCTTAGTTCATTTTAGCTTTTAAGAGCAGGATACTTCATCATTTCATTATATAGAAGGAACCTGAAATTTATCATTAACACTCAAAGTGATAGTCAAATGGATTGAAAGCACAACTTGATGTATTAGAGTGAATATATCTACCTGATATTGCTGCATATAATTCAGGTTTGAACACATAGTTAATGTAATCGGCAGTACTCTTTCAGGTCCTGAGTATTCAAACAAGCACAAGATTCCTTAAAAATATTTTTAATTCCTGTGATACTACAAGATATTAAGTGCCATGTATTTTTTTTTAATTTTAAAAGGAGAGGGAATCCTTGTTCCAGCAGCTGTGATTTTCTACATAATGGTTCACTTATTTTGTCTATAAAATTGTGCTTTATACATAAGGGTATCAATTCACCACAAAAACACGCTGAATAAACCCCTCTGTCACTGCCTAATTACTTTACCAAACATGATAAATATTGGAAGGCAGTATCAATAATAATGTGATATAAAATACACAGGGGCAGTGAAGAAGATAATCTTGTCTTAAATCTTGGTCCCACTGGAAGCAGGAGTAGAAGTTACTGCAAGATCACTTTCTTAGCCCATTCTCCTTGTTCCCACCATACGAGAGCAGATGTCAATAGCAGGTTTGGATAAGCCACAGCAGGGACAGGAGCAGAACAGTGCAATGTCTGTCTCAAGTCAATACAACCAAGGGAAAGCACAAACATCTGGGGAAGAAGCAGTTGTTCCACATGATCAGCAGAAAGCCTCTGCAAGGGGAGGAAAGGGACAGCAGATGCTTTATTTTTGCAAGGGAGGGAAAATTACAAAGTATAGAGCAAGCTACACTGCTTAACACACAGCATGGGGAATTAGGGCAGCTGATTGGCCATCCCTTAGACAAAACTCCCTCTTTCCCCTGAGCAGTCACAGGCACACACACACATTTAGCAGACCAGCGCTGCTGAGGAGCTGCCAGCACCCTTCCCATGTCCTAGGCACTGATGGTGGGTACAGTTCCTCCTGCTGTGCCTTATCCTGCTGGGCAGTGAGGAGAAAGATGTGCTGGTCCTCTTCCTAGAGGTGTTTATGTCTGCTCCCAAGCCAAGTTCCTCCTTCAGGTGTGTGTCCTACAGACATCTGGGTGGAAATGGCTTAGCAAGAGGGCACACTACACTATACTTAGGAGTTCTTGTCTCCATTTAGCTGTTGCTGTTAAGAACACATCAAAAACCAGCACAGACAGGCAGCACCACATGATCAGAGCACTTCTAACCTGGTAACACAAACTGCCTTTAGCACACTCAACTTTATGGTGAAAGCAGAAGCTTTTGCTACATTTTTGTTGATTGTTGCTTAAGTAAAAGACACATATGGTGTTCTTTTGCTAAGTTGCATGTTACTATACTTGAGCAGGAGTGATATTATTTCTATTTGTGTCACCAAGGTCTGAGATGATCCTTTCTTCCCTGCAATGGCAACGTACCACATATGCCACTGAAATTACCTCCATCACCTCTGGCTTTCACTGTGACATAGTAAGAGAAATGAACTCTGGTTCTTGTGACCAAGCTAAATTCAATCACATACACCTGTTCCTTTTTCCCCTCTAGTAACCACACTTGTGAATTTACATCTCACATCCTTCCTCAAGACATTTTAGCCACATGGAGGCCCTCTCAGCTTCCAGCAGACACTGGGCAAACACGAGCGACTTTTCCAGATTGTCCAACCTGACAGGATCCTGCTTCCTGCTACAACAGTGGCACTCAGTTAAAAGCATTGGCTGGGGATGGGGAAATGATGTGCTGTGGCAGTGTAAGGTATTGCACTATGGTCAAGTAACTTCTCCCAGGCTATGTTTACCACACAAGTGCTCCTCAATATCACTGAAGAACAAGTATCAGAGAATACTTTGTCCCTAGGCTGAGAGGACACATAACCTTCTTTTAGTAAAGCATCTTGTAGTGCTGCAAAACAGACAGCTGAGCAATTCCCACTTGCAAAGAGTGAGACAAAAAAAAAAAATATGAAAACCAAGGCAACTGGTCCAAGCACTATGCACTGAAGTTTGAAGCAATGCTTAGAAGTAATTAGATTTAGGAAGGAGTTACATATTAAACCATTTATAAATAAAACACAAAATAAAATAAAAAAAAAAAACAGTTTGGTTATCCTGACAATTACAACTTCTGTTCAACCAATTAGTAAAAATAAGAAAATAAGTTTCAAACATTAATTTGAAAAATGTCACAGAAAAAAGATGCTTTAGATGGTACGAATAGCTACACAGGGACCCACACTATTATATATTGCCACTGGACCATTGCTTAAACCTAATTTAGAGTCCTTCCATCCTATAGAGCTCCTAGAATTATTAGAAAAACAAATTGGAAAGCATATCTCCATGGAATAAGATGTCCATAATATCCAACTGTTCCATAAATGGGATAATTTATTTATCATTATTTTGGTTAAATTGTGAACAAGCAGGTTTAACAAGTAAGCCTTGCTGGACAAATATAAATGCCATTTCAGCACAGTGTTAATGTGTCTCAGAATGTCTAACAGAAAAATTAATTTTCTTTTAATATGAAATTATCACACTGCATTTTACAAACACTGAAAAGAGATGATTCAGTCAAGAGTAAAAAAGTAATTTTCCTTTCCTCTATTGTACTTTTCTCTTTTCTCCCAGGGTATATAAGGGAATAAATACACTTTAAAGAGTAGTTGTTTAAGACTGATCTTATCTTATATGTCGGGTCACAGCACAAGAGGATACATTGCCTTTTTCTTTTAGCTGCAAAGCATTTCTTGCTAAAAGGACATGGTCACTCCTGTTCCTAGGAGAAATTATTATCAAAGAAATTACACTATAATAGAGTGTGAACATGCAGGCTGGGGCTATCAACATTTGTCCTTGCTCTTAAACTTGTCTTTGTTAATAATAAATTGTCTAAATTGATTCATAATAATGACAATCTTCCCCACAGGATAAGAACCAAGACAGTTGTTTTCCTTCCTTTTATTCTGTCAGAGAACAAGAAACCCTTTCTTTCCACTAGGCTATTGGCTAATTATGAACAATTAATCATTAGTCTGAGCATAACATTTAACTGTTTCGTTATATTTTTCTGCACTTGCCAGTGTTTTTTGTGGCAGTTTCATTTCAAATTGGATGCAATTCAAAAAACAGGAGCAACAGCAGCTAATGCCAGGCTCAGGTCAGGTCCGGTCCAATTTCTTTTTTAAAATGTTGGATAATAATGTTTTATTCCAAACCAAAAATATGTTTAAGCTGGAACAGAACCAGAAGGACAGTCTGGGAGAGATGTTTCACAGTTTAAGAACCCTATTCATCAATAACTGATGAAGAAACAATTAAAAAGGGGATTTTTATCTCTACACATGATGGAATTAGAAACAAGCACAAAGAACATTCATTAATAACAATAGTCAATAATAATTCATTAATAACAATAGAAGTAATTTATTAATTAATAAATAAGTTCACATTATGACAACATTGATGAACTTGATGTATTTAGTAGGCCCTTAAAAATATGAGGCTCAGATTCATGACATGAAATTCAGAAGGTCTAAAAAGTTGAGATCAGATAAGCATCCCAAGACAACTAACTAAGAGTAATCAGCCAGATCCAAAAAACCTGCTACAAGTCATTCAGCAATAGGTGTTTTCAGAATGCAACAGGAGCTGCAGTTTTTTCTTCCACTGGCTCAGCAGCTTGAAACAGGCTGAGCAGGGCACCAAAATCCTGCCCATGAGATGAGAATTCCCAGTGCTCTTCTAGTGTGCCCTCCTAGCATCAGGGAACAAAGCAAGCCACGCACACAGTATTTCAGCACTCACACCAAAATCCTATCTTAGAAGGTTCAGCTCCCTGGTCAAAACCTTGTCAGAGAAGCCCACTAAATTTTATAAAAGAACCTACAAATAAGCTGTAACGTGATTTCAGCTCACCAGATGGTGGTATTAAGGTATTGCAAGAGGCACTAAACAGTGTTTGAGCAATGTTTATTGTCTGCCCCAATATGTTTCTTTAATAGTGCTGGATGTATGAGGAATACAAAGTGCTCCATCTCTTGCTCACTTAGTGAAAATCATTTTCCAAAATCTGCTGCATATAACAGGAACCATCAGCTTTTAAAGCAACATGCCATATGGCATTCCCAAATTAGAGGTTAAGTGGAACAAAATCCCTTGAAGTCTAGGCAATAGTCTGTCTCAGGGAGAGAAGATGTTTCCAATCATGTTTTTAGAGGCACTTATCTGACCAGACACGGTGGCTCAAGTGGAACTCCTGCAAAGGCCTTTCCTGCCCCATTCAGTCTCTCATAACCCAGCCATGGGACACATACTTGACTGCTTGACACTCCACAGGCAAATACTCCTACACATTAACTGGATGTCTTGTCCTTCCTATTGCTTCTCTACCCAATTTACACAAAAATCCATACTTTACATAATACACTACATAGGTATAAAATGAAGGGTCTGCTTAAAAGTTAAATGACAAATGCAGCTTCTTTGCTACTCTGAAGCAATGCTTTACTCCCCATAAGTTTATAAACTGAGTTATAGGTAGAAGACAGACTGGCACTTGGTTCAGTGAAAAAACACCAATGTTCCTGAGATTGAAGAAGAACAAAAATTATATTTGAGAAGCTACTAAGATCTGGGAGGACTTACCTACTTCCAAAGTTCCTATAAAGCTAGGATTACTCTCTCAATGGCAATTTATAATACAATAACAATGGGCTCTTTCCCCCAAAACCCAACAGACAAACCAAAAATACACAACCAACAACTGCATCAGATACTCAGCAAGAAGAGCCACCTAAATACTACATATAGTGATGAAGACTTCTTTCAAAAGTTCATGGAAGTTTCAATTTTGTGCTGTGAGCACAGCACAAAGAGCGTGAATTTCACAGCACGAGTCTCAGCCACATCTGAATCTACCCCACTGCTAACTGCTATTCACCAAATCCCTGGGGAGAGGACTTTTTCTCTCAGGTCTAGGGTCTTAACTGCTAAACAACAAAAGGCAGCTAACTCAGCAGCATCAGCAGAATGCATTCTACCAATAAAACACCGATAAGAGGAGAGGCATTTTTTTTGTGTGAACTGGAAAAAAAAAAAGGCAAACCAAACAACCAACAAAACCAAACAAATTTTTTAAAACCCTCAAAAGCAAACAAACCAAAACAAAACCATAACAAGAGCAAAAACCAGATAATTGGGGAGGGCAGTCAGACAAAAGACCAACTATTACAATATCATTTCTATTTCATATCACAAACATATAACTGTTCAGCAATTACTCAGCAATTGTCAAACAAAGGAAGGCTTTTTGTTTTCTTGGAGAAACACAGGGTAATTATGCCAAGTTGCCTGAGACACTGCTGTAGCTTGTAATGATTAGGCTTTATAATAATGAATCACCACACAAGATAGCACTAACCAGCCCTAGTAACAAACTTAGAAGCTATTATTCATGCAGTTCTTACACTTATTACTGTATCAATAGATTACCTAGATAGCTTCCATACCATCATTAAAAGCCTGTTTGTGTACATACATATTTTTGCACTCAGCCCACCACGTCTGCTAACTGGATCTGGCTCACAATCAACTTTAAGGTTACCAGTTCTTCATCAGGAAAGAACACAGACCAAGACTATTAAAAAAAAGGTCTTTACACTTTGAAAGCCCAAGATCTGAAAGAGGCAGGCAGACATGAAGGCATTTTTCAAAGGACTAAGAGCTGGATTAGGCTCTAGTCTAGAAAGTACAAAGGCAGCATATATTATTATAAGATTCTCTCATTACAGAAGGCACCATAAATCTTGAACTACAGAATACCACAGAGAATCAAAGGACTGGAAAGAAGGAATTCCTGCTGATGTATTTGTACTCTGAAAAGTGACTTTGTTTAAAGAGCAAAGCCACATTCCATCATCTCCAAATCTCAACAGTCAAAATTGTTCCAAGAAGAATGGAACAGTTCTATTTACCTCTCTTTCAAACTCCCCAAGAAGCTTGAAATTCAGACTGGTTAGTTCTGACTTTAAAACGATCTCCATAAATGTGGATTAAAAGCACAAGAAGTCATACCACATTTACACACCTTTTAATTCCGTGGTCTTGGGAACCACACAGGACAGGCAAAGACATGAAGATGATGCAGAGCAGCTTTCCTTTGTTCTAACCCAGTCACTACTTTCACTCTTGACACCAAGGCCACAAGACCCAGTATATAATTATTTGTTGTCATCGTATTGCAAAAGCTCCCATACCTTCTTGGTGATTTCTCATGTGCAGCTCCTCACAGCACTGACTCCTTCTTCACAGCTCGGCCAACAAACTCCAACCCTCTCCCAGCACAGCTAACAAACTCTAACTCTCTTCACAGCACAGCCAACAAACTCCAACTCTTTTGTAGCACTTGTCTTCTTACTGGACACAGCTGTGGCCTATTAAGGGCAGGCCTGTTCCTAATCTTGGTGATTAGTACAGCTGCAACTCCTCAGGTGTGAGACTGCCTTCTGCACTATTTTCTTACATTCTATCCCTCCGCAATTATTCTTTCCTGGGTCAAATTTGCTGGGCTGACAGGGGCACGTAATATTATTGTCCAAAATTATGTGAGAGCCATCAAAGCCACCAATATCCAGTGATCAGAAACATGAAGTTAGCACGATGCTACTTCTAGGTCATCACTCTAAAATGCAAACCTCACAGTTTAAGGCTTCCTTTATTCTCTCTTCTGAGCTCAGTGAATTTTGGCATGGCTGGCTGTAAACACTCACTAATGTTTCTACATAATAGCAAGATAGTAGATAACACTAAACATAAAAAGTATTGTGCTTTCAGTTTTACATTAACCTCTTGAATTGCACTTTCTTAAACTGAGCATACTGCATAATTCTCTACCTTTGATCTAGATATAACCACAACTTTAAAAGGAAGGATTCTGTTTTATGACTTGCAAGGCTGATTATACCCAGTTATGAATTGTTAGGTGTCTGTCCTCAGTTTTGTGTTCAAACATTTAAACACTGAGACAGATTTTTGAACTCTTCCATAAGTAGCTGATATTAATAAATCCAGATGAAAGTCTCAGCTTCCCCTATCACATTGAATGATTACAGTGTCTGAGTTCATATGAACTAATAAGACATGTATTTCTGAAATACCAACCATGATTCCATCATGTTCTGGGATTTTAAGGGTATTTCAGCCTCTCTGTTTGACTCGCATGCCTTGCACTTACTGGAAAAGAAAACCATCGTCTGTTTCTAAGGATGACTGCACAGGTCATTTTCACACCATGCAGCTCTAGCTGGGTGTCACAGCTCAAACAGCTTTGTCACAACCTGGACAGGCTGTGTGCCTGCTCCATCTGAGCCAGCACTGCCTGCAGATGACAGCAGTGCCCAGCAAGTCACAGCGGTGTCCTGGGGGATCCTGTCACCTGCAGCAATCCACAGGAGGGACACCTGGACAGGTTAGCTTCACAGGCCTTCTTTACCATAAGGAATTAAACTTTACCAGAAGAGACAAAAAAATTTTCTCCTGATCTATTGCCACAGTGGCATCACGGTGCTCTCTAAAACAACTCATGTTTTAATCCACCCCACCACTCTGAACAGTGAGTGGCTATAGGAGTGACACACTTTGGGACACATCTCCTTAAATCATGAGCACACGTTACTACAGCACAGCAACACTCCGGCACTGTACTGTGTTATTTAAGGTGCATAAACTTTTTACATTATTTTGCATGCACAGTGTAGCTCTGGGGTTTTATCTTCATGGAATTCAGAATCTATATTGTTCTAGAACTTCTATTATTTTTGTGCTCACACTGCCTCTGATAAACTCTAACATTTTAGCTTGTTGAATGCATTATTGTGGGACAGTGCTAAATCTATGCAATAATTAAATTCAAAGATGTGTGGTAGCTTAATGTACCACTGTCTGATAAGTAAGCCTATCAAAAATCTGACTCAAAGTAAAAAATACTTTGGATTCAGTCCAAGGTGAGAAGAGCAGAGGTTTAGGAAATTATCAAATATTAGCTGTCTGAAAACAGAAGCAAAAGAACCACCCACAGCATTTCAGGAAACTCCTGGCATTTAAAGGAAATTTGAGTCAGTGACTTATACACTAAAAACCTGTTTCTTGAATTCTGCTTACCCAGATGTACCTAGCTAATGATTTTTACTATTGAGCACATGCTGTCAAACTTACATATCAAAAAAACAAAACAATATTATAAGGTAACCATTGTGAGACAAAACCCCAGGAACTATAACTAAGGATGTATGAAGGGAGTACTCAAAAATAATAGTAGAACTTTTTTCAAGGAGACACCAGATGGCTCAAGAAGAGTGCAGCAATGGAGGAATCTACCATTTATACTTTCTCTCTGAATGTGTACAATAACATTCTCAAAGAGGGCAATAAATGTTAATCTTGTGCACAGCATCTGTTTCTCTAATAGAAACATGGGAAAACTGATGACTTTTTTATTTATAGGACACGTTTATTGAAAAAGTTATTCATGGTAATAGAATTTTTTCTTTTTTTTTTTTTTCAGTAAGACTAGATTGTTTTGCTTATCTTCTTTCAATAGGATTCTTTCCCCCTCAGTCCCATTTGGGGACTTTGGGAAGCATCTCCAGGGTTGTTACAGATGCGTTACATCTGCAATATATACCTTATTATTGCAGCCTGTCAGCCATACTCCAGGAGCTGCCAGGTTGACTCTTCACCTTAACTTCACTTCAGAATTCTTGTTTAGGCTACTTTCTCCAGAATATAGAGCAAAACCAGAAAATTTGTATTTCTCTTACTGAGGGAATAACTCCTTCAGTAATCCCACAGAGCAAAACCACCTCTTTTAAGTCTCATTTGTGAAATCTTCTTCTCTGCATTGGCTTGAAAGTGTTACTTCCTGCTAGTACATCCAATTCAGCTAATAAAGTCACGTGCTTGAAACAATTTCCCAAACTATCTAGAACTGCTCTCTAATACTTAGCCTTTCTTACTGCTGAATATTGTTGTTTCAAAGAAGGGTTAAAACAACCACCATTAGGAAACCAGCCTTGCAGATGACACAAATGAGGAGGAAGTCAGACCAAAAGCATGAAGTCAGGGCAAAGATACACACAGCAGGCCCATGCAACCGCCTCACAGCCAGCCCTGAAGCTGTAATAGCCAGAAGGTATTACCCACAAACAGGTCAGCTGCATTCACTGGGAGGGATGTAGGTGTAGAGCAGCAGGGAGATTACATAAAGCAGCTTTGCAGTGCTGTGAAAAAACAACAGAGAAATACTGATCTCATGGAGTGAAGACAAGGAAAGAGAGACCCTCCACATATGATTAAAAGCAAAACTTTTAAGTCTTTCATAGAAACAGAAGCAACTTATTTCAGGACAGCGTTATACAGACTACATCTGTCACAACTAAGGAAAGGTTTTTGCCAGAGGGACTGTCAGTAGTCAGCTGGCAGATAGACATGATTTCTGGGATTAATGACAGCTAGAAAAGCATCACATTTTGTGGCAAGGAACGTGAGAGGGATGGGCATGCAAAAGACATCAACAATTGCAGAATTAAGTGGGCATGGCCTTCCCTCTTGTGATGGGATAAAAGACTTGCTGAGAGGGAAGACAATTTCCATGCAGCAGAGTTAAAAATAAAGTGAGAAATCTATGTATTGCAAGGGTACTGAGGCAGTTCCAGGACACAGAGTTAAGACTATGTGGGTATGTACTTTAACTCACATTAGCTTCCTCCTTTTCATATCTATGCACCTGCAACTTCCTCATATGTGTCTTATCAAAAAGCAGGAAAGACAGTTACAAATATTTCTGGTTTGACCTCTTAACTATTTGATCAGAGATGGAGGGAGATTAGGGCCCTTAATGACACAAGAAGGAAGAGCTTCTGTTTGCAGAAACCACTGGCTAGCAGATAAAATCATAAATCTCTACCATTGAACAGGGTTTCACCAAAAGCATGTATTTATCACTTGGTTATATATTCAAAACACAAAAAGTGGGATGAGCTAAGGGAAACACATTTTCTGTTTGCTGAATTCATGCAAAGTCTTGCAAATAACACATTACTGAAGTCAGAAAAGCATTTTGTTTCTGTTCATATCTCTGAAACAGGCCAGTAACCGGAAAGTGCAGCCACCATTCCGGAGGGCAAAAAGGCTCCAAGGACACAATGGTAAGAGTAAAAAATTCTAATAGCTAAGTGCTATTAAGGTGTGCAGATGAAATGTAGAAAGGACACACATGGTGCCTCTTTGCAGTGAACTGGTGCACATAACTCACTGGAAGTAAGGGCACATGCAAGCACTGGTGCAACACCCTTCGGGAAAGGGCACTCAGGGTATGTATGTCAACCAAAGGCTGAGAAAGAAGCATTCAAATTCTGATAGCAGCAAAAATTTAGTGCCAACAGAAAATGATTAATTGTTCATATCTGTGATAAAACATCTTTTTTTCCCCCCAAACAACCAAAAATTGATCAAGTGAAAACAAGCTGCCAAAACTACACCCACAAAGATGATTTCAAGGACAAGTTCTAACTAGAATACTCATGCACTCGCAGTAAGGGAATAATCACACTCCAGGCTACTTTTTTATGTAACATATATATCTACACACAAATTAAAGCTGAACAGGCTGAACTTCTCACAGTTTGAAATGTGGAATTCAGATGAAGTCCCTGTTACCACAGCTGATTCACCAGCCCTTAATTAAGGAGCCCATACCACACAAAAGCCTGATCAAGCCCTGGAATAAGGCATGGCACAGCATTTTTGCACTGCCAGGGTAAGAGGTGTGTTCCACAGAGGAGCACAGAAAGCTTGAAAAGCGCTTCTGTTTCTTGGGAAAGAGGAGCTAGGAATTAAGAAAGAACAGAAGAGGGATGAGAAAATTGCTGGAAAAAGAAACTCGCCAAGAAAATCTCTGGGAGTTATGGAAAACCAGTGACAGTAATCTGGTTCATCTGTTCTTTCCCCACATCTCCAGCAACAGAGATCTGGAAACGATGAGCTCACAGCACCTCTGGTATTTGAAGTGTATAATTTCTCAGTCAGCCAAGCTTGCATTTTCAGACTGGAACAATCTGACAGTATTTCCTTGGGACAGAGGCAAGAATATCCTATACAAATTCAGTAAGAATTATGCTGAAAGGATGAGACACAAAAATAAGCAGTTTTAGTTAGAAATAGTTAGCAGTTTTAGTTAGAAATAGTTAGCAG
The DNA here is from genome assembly GCF_037042795.1 of Molothrus aeneus. Lineage (NCBI taxonomy): Eukaryota > Metazoa > Chordata > Aves > Passeriformes > Icteridae > Molothrus > Molothrus aeneus. The sequence goes on along the minus strand of NC_089652.1, from coordinate 15,450,768 downwards.
TTTTAGTTAGAAAGCTTTTTCCCCCCACTAATTTATACCAGGAGTTAGATGGCCCAGAGCAACATGAAAAGCTAAAAATTGTCACATGCACAGCACAGTCATTCTTTTTGTGGGCTTGGCATCAGCTCCTACTTTATTTGTCACTTTGGTCCCAGCTCAGAGAGCACAGGAACAGGCAAGAACCAGCCCAGCAGGCTGGGGGGTAGCCAGGACACCCCTGGGGGTGCAGGGGCAGGCTCAGGAGAGCAGGGGCCCTGCCTCAGGGACCCCCCATCCCTCTCTCCTCTGTTTTTATCAAGTCCTGCCCATCTGCAAGTGCTGGGCTTCCCGTGCTGAGACACACACAGGGACACATACGCAGACACTGTTGTGAACTAACTTTTCAAAAAAACCCAAAATGTGCCCTTAGGTCAGCAATCTTTTCAAGAGAAGGGCTCTGTTAAACATTCATATAACACCAGATCCAGAGCAAAAAGCAGCAGCAAATAACACATACTACTACTCACCAAAATACTACTTTGCACTACCTTTTTTTCCCCACGAGAGATTGTTTTCCGCAACACAAAAAAAAATCAAGAGACCCTCTCTCATTGCACTGCTTTCTGGAACACAGGCTGTATATTAAGTGAGAAGACCTATACTTTTTGGTGATTCAGAAAACACCTCTTGGACCATAGGGTCTCACAAACAGCTTTCAAGTGCCACTTATTTAAATAACATGACTGCCCAGAAAGGAAAACAGTGATCAAGGAGCGTAATGCACCATTTCTGTCAGAAGGTGCAGCCTTATTTGCTGCATATTAAAATTAACAAAACCATTTACCTGACCTTTATAGCATCATATATTAAAGTGTAAGATGTAGTTGTGCTTGGAAAAGCAGCCCAAGAAAAATGGTTTATCATTGAGTTAATTCTTTACTGTATTTACTCCATCTTTATTTTTCTCAATTTAGAAAAATAAAACAAAAAAAATGTGGAAGAAGTGATAAAGGTGTAGGTTTTCTAGCCTCCACACTTTAAAAATACAGTAGGATCTTCCCACCCTTACAACATGATCAATACAGAGGGTAATGTGCTAACAAGGTTTTAAGAAATGAAAAGGTCATCCTTCTGTCCTTCTTCAGCTTTACATAAAATGCCATGAACAAAATCAGCAAAGTCTTTTCAGAAGAGAAGGGTTTTGTTGTCATATTTCAGCTTCAAAAATCCTGTTATAACTCCATAAATGCATAATCCACACAACTGGATTTGAAGCTTCCCTTATCTGCTAGCCTATCCCCAAGACAGAAGGAAGGGCTATGGAAGAGGAGGACCCCAGGACAAGAGCATTGGTCCTCTCCAGCTCTCATTCACCTGGATCTTCCTTCTATGGAACAGGCACACCAGAGCAAACAATAAAACACACAGATTATAAACAGAGAGGTGAATTGTGACCTGCAGAAGTCATCTTCTAACCACAAAGCTACCAATGCAGCCTCAGGACTGTAGGTATCATAAGGCTTGCTCAGGAGGTGTTTAAATAAGCTCTCAGTTTTTGTGCTGGCTCCAGTCTGAGCACAACTTAAGTTTACCTGAGCACAGAAATTCATCCCTTTGGTTAAAAAACCCAATAATTTAAGTGCCAAGGACTAAATTTGTGAAGAGAGAGCTTCTTTCTGATGGTAGGACTTTGCCTTTTCATCAATAGAAGAGTTTTGCAGCTCCCAAGCATGAAGTAGCCAAGGAACCAAGGAACTCTGGAGGTCCCTATGCAGGAGGCCAGGCCACCAGAGCATCCTGGATCTGCTCCAGAAAAAAAGCTTTTTCTTCTATAAATGCAGCAACAGCTTTTAGTTACCAGAAAATTCTTATTAAACAATCTCATTATTCAACTCTTCAGCTCTATTTATGCAAAACATACTATTATGATTGTTCTAGCCAATGACAGAAGAAATCAGCTTGTTTCATGCAAGGCTGAAAACCAGGGATCAGGAGAATTCAAAGTGTGTAGACCAAGTAGACCAACAATTGTAACATGTCAGAAAGGAAAGACCCTCAGAAGTTTCAATTACTGCACAAGAATCATCTCTGTCTCTCTTTACCCAGCAGTAGCTAACCACTTTTCACCTATTATTTCACCTGATCCTTTCTAAAAGCCAGCTCATAAAAACACAAAGAATTGATCAGCTGCAAGCTGTGACCCAAGATGAAATCATCTCATCCCCACAAGGTTCTGAAAGAATCATTGGAACACATTTCCAGGAAGAAATGTCAGCCTCTGTCTACTGAAGAAGGCTGCTTGCAACAAAGCCTGTCTCCCACTTAGAACGGCACAAGACCATCCACTTCTGTATCCCAAATCAGCATACTAGAAATCAGACCCAGTGCACTTACTTACACTCTCTGGAGCAAGTGAGATGGTCACTATACCTCAGGCTGACACCTGAGAAAATCCCACCAATTTACAAGATTTAAATACATGAACTGCATTGGAGAAGCGTTAGACAAAGCTGATCACTTCTGTCATGTTACTAACAAGACTTTGCTTGGTGCCTTTCCTCTTTTTGTGCCCAAATTAAGTTTAGGAAGTTTGGCTACTGCTGTCAGGAGACTAACAGAAAACAGGATGGTTATCAGAGACAAATCAGAGCAGCTGCAACTTCGAGCTTCATCTTACATTATATCCAACACAGATCAGGTAACGTTGAATTAACTTGAAGCTGTAATGCAGAACGAGTACATTCATAGTGATAGAACTCTTGATGAGACTAGACTGATTGCAAAGACTTCAGCAGGTCAGCTGTAATGAAGCAGTTCAGCCATTATATTCCCTACTTTTGACCCATACTCCCAGTATATTTTAGAGTATATTACAGTCTGGCATTTTAATTGAGAAAATTAATCTGTTCTTACCAGCAGTAGAAAGGTTGAATGGTTTGCAACAGTTCAGTTTGCCCTGCAATAATATTCTAATCCATTTTTTCTTATCTCAACCCTGCACAAGGCTTGCACCCCTAATAGTAGAGAGTTTACTAACATGTCAATGGTGCTTCCTTCCCTTCCCCCAGCAGCCAGGGAAAATTATCCTACAACGATGAATTTCCCTGCTACATTTACATATGGTTACCTTTGGTTTTACTCTCCAAATACACCTCATTTTCATATGTAAATATTTGAAGGAACTACAATTTTATTTGCTAGATCTAAGATCAATGCTCTTGTTTAAGCTTTTTTTAAAACTTGAAGTGATGCATTGATAATAAAAGAAATGAGACTTGTGCAAATAGGCTTAAGACCTAAAAGTATTGAGGGTTAGTGCCTCTGCCTAGTGTAAGTCAGCACACTTCCCTTGATAAAGCTCTTTTAGTTAACAACAGCCAGGATCCAGTCCCACCTGGATTGCCTCTAAAGTTGATAAAAGCAGTGCTGAACTCTGAGGCATGAGCCAGTACCAAAGAGATTTCAAAGAAACTGCTTCTGTTTCCCCAAAGTTAAACTCTGATTCAAGCTACCCACTACCTCTTAAGAACCTTTTATTCTTTAATTTATTATTTAACTACCTTTTATTCAAGCATACAAAGTCCTTGATGAACTTGCTTGAAAAAATTGTTCATGGAATAGTCCAATAAATACACTTCTGTTTTGCAACGGTATCAAGGATCAGTAATTACATACTCTTACTCTGAAACATATGTGATACTTGATGTAAGAGTGAACACAGCTCTGAGCAGTCATTTAAGAAAAAAGAGAACCTGTCAAACTAAATATCACAATCCTGTGTAGTCTGATCATAAAATGAAATACTACTGAAAACTGACTGAAGGTTTTGCTATACTATAGGATAAGATCTTGGCAAATAAAGCTGCTTCAAATGTTTGAAAGGATCCTATGCATGTGCTGGATCCTGCAACAGTTTAAGGCACTTCCTTCCATTAAAGAGCTGGGGCCTCTTTCTGTAACTAACACGCTTGAATTTTATTTTAGTCTGGGTAGGAAACATTCTTTTGCATCACAAAATACTTCAATACTGTACTTCACAAGAGGTTAGAATAAAGTTTACTTACTTGCTTGCTCAATAATGACTGAGAACATTAATTTTCTGGTGGGAAAAGGTGCGATATTGCCCAGTATTTAATCTGCTAGCTGCATTTCAGCAGTCTCACAGCTTAACAAAAAACAGAAACTAGAAGGCTTGAGTCCTACTCCTGCAGGCAGTCTGTGCACGGTCCCACGCAGGAAGTGACAGTGTGTGCTAAGCTCCCAGCCCTCAGGATAGAGGCCAGGTGTAGCAGTGTGTCCAGCAGCTCCCTGCTGGCACTCCTACCAGGCATAAATGGAGCTTCAAGAAAAAGAGTTGCTTTTTGTTCAGATCTAGCAACAACAAACCTCCAACCTTATCTACGCAAGGCAGTGTACACAAAAGCACGGTACAAGGCTACAGGAAAGTCATCTTTATTTCTTGTAGACAACTGAATGGGATTCCAGACAGTGAATGATATAGCCCTTCCTCCTTTCAATGTCTTCAGCTTAGTGAACAACAGCCTAGCTCAATTATTTGTAGATGATATATAAAGGCTATTGCTAAAGGACTACAGATCAGTTATCAGAAACATCATCTGAATATATACAATGCTTTCTGGACTATTCTAAGATTTATCCTTGTGGCAAGCTTATTTGCCAGATGAAATATTTCAAATAGTTACACAACTACAGAAACATACATGGAAAGGTTCATTATAGATTATTTCATTTAAATTCACTCTTCATTGCTTCTCAGAATCTCCTAGGCCACTCAATACAACTATATAGCTCAGAAGAAAAGCAAGCCACCTTTTTTAAACTTTAATGGAAATAATGTAGTAGGTTTTATAGATAGAACATATCCAGAATTTATACACTCCTGACTACAATTTAGGGATTTTTTTCTTTGCCTTCTGTTTCCTTGATAGCCTCGTGCCTACAGGGATTTTGTTTCTTAATTTGGGAGGGGCTGTGAATGCATGCATGCTGAAAAATACTACGCTATTTACATAATTTTGGCCATTGACTTCAATGGGAATGAGGCTAGAGCCAATAAGGCATGTCATCATAAAAGCAGCTTGCAAACTGTAACTGCTCATTCTTCCCACTCTGCTAGGAAGGTGAGATTAGTGATGCCATTATCCTCGCCTTACGCTGCAGAAAGAATTGTAACAGCAGCTGAGAGCCTGCCAAGGGCCTCAGAGGGAAGCAGCGTTTGGACAGGGAAATAGACTCAGAGAAGCTCCTGGCTCAAAGGACAAAAAGCACTTTTCATTACTCTAAAGAGAAAAGCAAGATTTAACTAATAATAAGCCTGTCAGGTGTTTAGGTGGAAAATTAAGATAGGACAAAGACACAATAATAATATCTTTAATCATCTTAGTGGTATCTAGTTTTTTAACATTCCAAAAAGCATCCGAACTTCTGTAGATAAAGATAATAATGTAATGAGAACAATGTACACTTCCACCACACATTCACATTTAATCTGCTGAGAACATGAAGGAGATGTCTTCACTTTGTGTGTAGGTATAAGTTTTGAACATTTTAGAAACTTAAGCAACTTGAGTTACATGAGTCTGTACACAGAGTACAGGAATTAGTACATCAAGCACATGAATTACATTGCCCATTCATATTTACATACATGCTTGGCTATGAAAGCCCATAGAAAAGATATAATAAGCATTAGTGCCACACAAATTGCTTTGAGCACGTGGTTCAAAAATTTCACTGCTTTAACTAGGCTAATGTTTCACTCTTCTGTAGTCTGTAAGGATCTGAACAAACCTTTTCTCCCTTGTGCATTCAGATTTAAACATGAGATTAGTTATATTTAATCAAGGCTGCATTACTGTTTGCCCCCTGAAAAGATGACAGCAGCATGGAAGGTTTATTCTAATTTTTTTCCAGTGAGTCACCCTAAAATTAGTACATTCCCATCCCAGAAATGCACAGAAATTAATACAAAGACTCCTTTTTTAGGCCTGATAGGAAGGCAAGTAAAACCAAACCTTGAAAATTGCATACACATACCTCAGTGTAAAAAACCTGAAAAGAAACTAGTAGAATTTTTTTCTACTGCATGTAGACAAAAAATGAGTTTCAGTGAGCTGCTAAATTTTAGAATAATTTCTAGGAAAGATACTATAGGTGAAGTTCAAAGAGTTCTGAAACCACTAAACATTAGCATTTCCTCTTTACAGTCCACTTCCCTCTAAACACATTTCTTTTGTCCACTGATAAGTCAAAGCATGTAAATTCCTTTTTCAAAGTATGACCTTTGCATAGTTAAGCGGAACTGCCCCAGCAGCTCAAACAGAAGTAGTTGCAACATTCAGAATTTGCCATCTGACCAGAATTTAAAGATTGATGCTAGGTGGCAAGAGATGGGTCAGAGCTACCTACTCCAAACCAAATTAATCACCCCTCTGCAAAGGAGCTACCTACTTCCATATCATATTCAACTTGAGAACCTATAAAAACACTGGGAAGGCAGTAAGGGGAGGGACATGGAAGTCCTTGCAAGGAAGGAGGAGTTTGGCCATAGCTGCACCACTGGGGGAAGAGGGGATTCTGCAGTAAGCCAACCATGCACACATGTATAAACTACACTGCTGCTGAGCTGTAGCATTCATGAAAAAAAGGATGAACCACAAGTTAGGCATGTAGTCTGTCCCATATGGACCTCTGGATATTTAGTGAAACAACAGCACAGGAAACAAAACTAACCAATGAAGAGATAATGGCACATCAATTAATAGGAAGCAAAAACAAAGGGTGAAGGGATGTGCAAAAGAGCCAAGAGTGCCTGAAATTCCGAAAGGCATTTCAGAACAGAGTAAGCATGCCTTGCCCTTGAGCAAGCCATAAACAAGCACATGTTAGTAGCATCACTGAAAGACAGCTCAAGACAGAAAGCACAGTCAGGGAAGTATATTTTTGTATGATGTAGATCTCTTGTTCATACTACAAAGGAGGCTGAAACACCTGACCTAAAATGAGGAGGAAGTGGCAAAGACAGGGTTCTAAATGTTCAATTCCAGGTCAATACTACTGAAAATGATTCTTCTACAAACCTGAACCCAAATTAGCAAACAATTTACAATTAAGCAGATTTGCTGATATCTAAGCCTATTGCCTGTTTATGAAGAGCTAGGATGTATGCAACCCAAAGACCAGTCTGGTGGTTTATAGCCAGATTTATTTCATCTTACAGCTTCAGCCACTGTGCATGCTAAATCTGTAAAAATCAGATTATAATCAATATAAAAATAACAATCATAAGAAAAATGTCTATCCTGAATTATGATAGCATAAGGTCTATAATGGATCAGATAAAATGAGAATCTTTTCATTGCTCAAGTACTAGGTTCAATCTCAGGGACTGTACTACAGACTGGCAATGAAAAAGCAGCTTTTCATCAGCAGGCTGCCTGCTAACTCCTGTCCCATCTACAGAGATCCTCCTTGGCCTTCTGCAGCCAGCAGGCCAGCTGTGCTGCTCCACTTCTTACTGGATGTATTTCAGTATCAGAAAAATGAAACACTGCCTGGAATAGAAACTGCCTGGGCCAGCATTGTCCTCTCACAGGCTGCTGGCCAGCCTGAACACCCAGGTCTAACACAGGACACTGTTATCACCTCACTTGCTGATAAAAACAGGCAAGCAACTTCAGTTGCACAACTCTATTCCACAACATTCCATTCAGCTACAGAGCACTGCTGAGGAACTTCTGAGAAATGAGTGCCTGTCTAAGCCATGCTGCTTTGCCATATTCCTTCCTCTTTTTGGTAACCATACCAATACCGTCTGGCACTTGCATTGCTCTGCCTTGTGCAGAGTCATCTTGCCATTACACTCAATGCTGTTTGCTGGGAGGCTGAAAGCTCCAGCTGCAGAGAGGCTGCACAGACCAGCTGCTTGCCAGGAGCAGAAACCTTGGAAAGCTACACAGGGAGGGTAATTAATGATGCCTGTTCCCTGGACCAGGAGAACACTTGGACCCAAGATATGAAGCAGCAATTACTGAAGTGCACTTGCAGAACTGCAGAAGGGAACTCTAATGTAATAATGAGCAACAATATTCTATGAACTGGGTACACTTGATGCATCATTCAAATGATTACTCACACTCATCACAGGAAAAGAGGCAGAGATATCACACACTCAAGGAAACAGTCCCAACCTGGCAGAAAAAACCCTCCAAAATATTTCTAATGAGAAAGGAGACTTTTATATCTGGAGATGACTGGGCTTCCCAGGACACTCTACCTTCACAGAAATAATGGCTCTATCTGTATCTCCATATCCTGGAGATGCTAGAACTAGGCATGTCTTGGCAGGAGCTACTTTTATACTTTCAGGATGCTTTAAAAATTACCATTATTATCATATCTGTGAGCATTTCTTGGTGCAAATGAGGTCAGAAAATGCCAGACAATGGAAGCCACACTTACTCTTTGTTTTACAGTCACAACATTTTTTAAGACAGAGTAGACACCAAGAAAAAGAAAACTCCCACTCCTCTACTAGGCAGTGGTATAATTGTCTTCATGTACCTCAAAATCTGGAAGGTACATGAGAAATACATCAGCAACTCAGGAATTTGAGTGCTCCAGGCAAGATGTGCCACTTATCACCAAAGTCAGGGTTACTGTGCTGGACTGAATTATAACATTATAAGGAGAGAACACTTTCTGAAGGAGAAATCTCGAACTTGGAACCCTGAGTGCTCAGGGTGCTCACCTCAAACTTCCCTGTTCCGCTGCAAGAGCTATTCCACTAGAGATTCTTTTCCTTTTCTTCTGTCAACCAGCATTCAAGGAACAAGGTGAAAAAGGGAAAGGTGTGGTTTCTGAGAAGATGCTTAAGTTTCTCCAACTTGCTCTTGCAGTTTTGGGTATGGCGACAGACTCCAAATGTTGGAGAAAAAAAAATAAAAATCAGTGGTGGAAGCAATCAAACCTGCTCAAGACAGTTATTGCATGTGATGCTTTTCCTAAGCTGAAGTACAGACTACACCAATCTAAAGATATGAGGTATAAAAAAAATACAAAAAAGTGCACTAAAATCTCAAAACTAGTAGGTGGAAACACTTTCCACAAAGCAGTTAAACTGAGGCTGTGGGATTACTCAAACCATGTTTGCAATGGCTTGGCAAGTTCCTGTGCACTTGGTGGTTTGAGAAGGGTCCTTGCCAGTCCTGGACACAGCCCCACAGCAGGATGTCTCCACATCTGGCAGTATTTACTATTGCTCTCCTGCCTCTGGCAGGGAAGGGAGGAAGGAATGGGGACTGGCACATGGCCAGGGCTCTTTGGCTGGCCTGCGATCCAGAGGGGGAATGGCTTTCCATCTTCTCAGCCACCAGCTCCAGCTGAGAACTGCACTGAAACAGCTTCCTTTGCTGGCTTATCCCAACTCTGTAATACTGTACTTGACATGAGAGATTCATTTAGGCACGATTGCTATCAGTGCTACATTGCTTCCATAAACACATCAAAAACCACACTAAACCAGTGCAGTTCTAAAAACCAAAGTTATTCAGAAAGGGAAAAACTCCAAACAAAAACAGCTAAGCCCAGAGGAACTTTCATTTATTAAGAGTTTGATAAACAAATCATGACAAAGGAGTGTATAGCTCTATCAGACTATAGCCTTTCTTGGTCTCCCAGGGTGAAATTATCTTGACTTGTCAGTTTTCCAATCTATTTATGCAGAAGTGAAAAAAAATAATATGGTAATTTAAAAAAAGAAAGCACAAAAGCAAAAACACCTATTTGGGCAGGGGAATAAGGGTGAATAACTTCTAGTTTGCTGAAGGTAATAGGCTCTCAAATCTAGAGAAAGAGTATTGAGTGGCAAGATATCCTGGAACGGAGAAGTAATAGAAAGTGGTGATTTGCGGTACTTGACAATGGGGGAGAGAGGGTGGAAGCAAGACCTAATTGGCATAGTTTGTCATTTGACCTTTCCACTTACCCACACTTGGGCTGATGTCTCTCTGAGAAGAGACAAAAGTTAGGTTATTTCTGATCTGCAGTGTTGCAGAGTTTTTCAGCAAATCGCCAAACTAACCATAAAACAAATCTCAATGGTCACAAATTCTTCTGGAATGCACCTGTAAAATATTAAACAATGGTCCTTACAAAGGCCCACTCATTAATGTACTCAGACACTGCCCATAAAGTCACAAGTTGGTAAGATTAAGTCAGACTTTTTTCCAAGTTTACATTCATAAACTCTGAGTGCATTTTACAGGTTTTACATCTGATGAGATCACTTCTTGTTTTCCCCTTTTTCAAAGCACACAACTCAGGACAAATTCCAACCTCATTTAAAGCCAAACTGGTTGGTTTCAGATGGGAGTAAAGCCTAGGTCAGAACTGGCTCTACTCCTGTATTTCCTGAATGAAAGAGACATGATCTCATCAGGGTATTAAAGATCCTTTATAAGATGAGTCTGCACCTGTCAAACACAAAGCTAGTGTGTACAACATGAACCACATACTACATGAGTCCTCACAGAAATGGCAATATCCTGCTCAACATTCAAATATAAGGAAACCCAAGTGGTACAAACAGCATACTAAAGTTTTAGGGCAGGGATAATTTGACAAAATTATCTGATGTTGAAAAAATTCTTTTTGCTCCCAAGAAGTACTGGGCAGATTCAGTTTGGCCAGAAAACATTTACCATGATGATTCAGGCATGCAAAAGAGGTGGAAAGACAGTTTTTACAAGGGCATGGATCTATAGGACATGGGGTAATGGCTTAAAACTGAAAGTTAAGTCTAGGTTAGATACAAGATTAAACTCTTCACTATGAGGGTGGTGAAGCACTGGAACAGGTGCCAGCAGAGAAGTGGTGGATGCCTCATTCCTGGAAGTGTTCAAAGTCAGATTGAATGGGATCTGGTCTAGTGGAAAGTATCTCTTCCTGACAGGGATTGGGAATGGAACTGGATTGTCTTAAAGTTCTATGATTCAAACTGGAAATTTACTTGAATTGCCAGAATTTAATGCACTTCACACATCCATTTCAAAGTTTTATAGAAAACAATGTTTATAAGGTCTTATTTCAGCATGTTTGAAAGGAAGTTTTTCTGCCAGAAACAATCAGATTTAATTCTTCCTTATAAAAAGAAAGTTAATATTCAAAGGCAAACAAGTCAGTTATTGTAAAGGAGAAACAGTCATACTGAACAATAACAACAAATAACAAATGACCACTTCAATGAAGGGTTGCAAGTTTGCAATGGATTATTTTTTTAAATAAAAATTAAAGAAAAATACAAAATCCTATAACAATTGAATCAAAATCAGTATTTAATTTTTTTTAAAAAATCAGTTTTTGCTTAGCCAAGCCCCTTCTTCAACAAGATTAAACTACTTAAGTAAGTGCAGCTACTTTTTGTTTCAGATAATGCTGAATCAGATCTGCTGTCCACTGTAAGATAAATTGCATTTATTCCATCTAAAAGGAATGTAGGTTTTGACTACATTCTTTCTTCACATTAAGTGCGATGCACTGCTAGTCTCATACAACACTTGGTCTCAGAGCAGCACAGATTGATATGGTCATCCCCCTCTGAAGAAATAAGTGTCCATATGTGGAGCTGCAGAGAGGACAGAGGCAAGAGCTGGCCAGAACACACAGGTTTTTCAGGCACATGCAGAGGAAATGAAGCTCTTGGCTCTGCACAGATTTTCGCTCTTAACCAGACTACAGAAGCACATTAATGCTTTTGCTGCTGTACCAGTAAGTGTCAGTATGGAGAGTCATCATCCCTAATTCCAGAGCTCAGCACAGTTATTTGTCAGATACTCTGGGTTAGCACCATTCTGTTTATTCAATCACACTATAATAACTGAGATCTTCAGTACAGTTGACTGGGCATTTATTTTGGACTTAGCATCTCTCATGGATCCAAATGAATAGAGACTAAGTACTGAACCACTGAAGGTACACTAATTCTTTGGAGTATTTCTGGTGATGGACAAAATTACTTATGGCTGCAATTTTAAGAAACAGGGTAGGTGATTTCCTAGTGGATCAATTTTGGGATGACAGCTTCCCATGATCACCTTTTCAGCTTCCACTGGGAAACTCCTATTTCTTCCCAGTCAGAAAAATGAGGTGCCTTGCATGCAACCTTGGGGCTAATACTGGCAGGGGTGAGTACTGCTCTTGGTGTCATATTTGAGCAGCAAGAACTCTCATAGTAGTTTTATCCTGCTTCTTTAACATGATATCCTACTCAGTGACAAGCAGTTAAGCCTTACTGATAATATTTCTAGACAGAGATTAGAAACAGCCTTTGTATTTTGTGGTTTCAAAAAAAAAAAAAGCTTTCCCAGCTTTGGTCTTCTACATCCCAATTTATTTGGCTCCTCATGGCCCTTCCCCACGTTCACCAACAGGAAGCCTTGTAAATTATACAGATGTTCAACTGTCCCTCCTGCTTCCCTCTGCACTGACCTTGCTGCAGTACCACATACAAGGCAGCCAGGTTACAGACCTGTCATTCTACCACACAGCACCAGGAACCACTGGGGTGATGGAAACCAAAAATCCAGCTCACATGTAAAGGCATTTAAGACATGGGAGAACAAGTATAGAGCTTTCACTTTTTATTATGCCTGACTTTTCCACCCCAATTCCTCAGACAAATTCCAACAGCACTGCCCTATGTCAATAGCTACTTTTACCTTGCACTTGACTGTGTCACCTTCACTGCAGGCTCACAAATTGATCTATGATTCCCTTTTTCTCCTGATAGTTAGACAGTAGCAGATTCTGAACACATCTCAGTTAAGCAGGAAATTCTATAGTTTGACATAAAGGCAGGGGTATCCCCCACAGAACACCTTCCCTTCTTTTATCTCCAGAGGGTCTCTGTTTTTCCCTACTATTTTGCCAGGTCTGAATCATCAAGTGTCTCAGTGTGGTGCCCTGTTATAGCTTTATCAGTTAAAGGTATAAATGCATTTTATACACAGTAATCCTCACAAATTCTCTATAACACAGGAGTATTATTCATGTTCCTTTTATTTCTACTCAAAAATATTTTATTCCTGCTCTAATATAATGCTACACAAACCTGATAAGAACAAAGCCCAATTACTATAACAGGACAACATGCTCAGAACTCAAGAGCAAGGCTGATAAGCAGCCAGATAACACACTAATGAGTAAAATTCCTGTCTTCTATTAAGTGGCTAATGAAAGTATCCAGGACACCTGTAGCATTTTACAAAGGAAAATATAAAAAGGTCCAAATACAGCATTAAAAAAAAAAAAAAAAAACAAAGCACAAACTCATGGTGTATTAATTTGCCCACTTTGAATGTGGATTAAAAAAATAGCAAAAAATAATCCTTTGATGATACAATCCTTATCTGGCTATATAAAACTACATAATGGAAATTGGTCAACAGAAGTATGAGAGATACAACAGGTGAAGACTGCTGAACACTCAGATATCACTGCATGCATGAACTATTTGTTCACCAAAACACATTATTGTACTTGGCCTTCATCTGTCCTGACTAAACAAGTACACTTGCAAAGTGGAGCAAGGCTGAGCCTTAGGAGAGAAGGCGTGGAAAGACTCTGGAGCAGCCGTTGTGGTCAGAGGCAAGCATCTCCTCCCAGAACTGCATTTAAGTGATTCTGTTACTGCAAATAATGCAGTGGCAGACAAAGATCCTGGAAAAAATAAGCAATACCAGCACTACAGCTGTTCTGGTTTCTCCACAGAGGTGATTTGGACATGAAGATAGTGGTGAGAGGAGCAATGCAAATGTGGACCAAAGCTGAGATTTGTATATGACACCAAAGTAATGACCACAAATAGCATCTGCAGCACAGCTTACGTAAGCAATACTATCCACCTTAACAAATATCCTAAGGGTTATAAAGTCTGCAACTATCATAACTTCTACTCTAAAGATTTGTTTCTCTACCTAACAGTGATAATTGTGCTTATTTCTTCCTGTTTGTTAGGTAAACAACTAGCAGTGACAGACCAAAAGCCAATCATGACAAACCTTAAAAAAGACTTGTGACAAATGGCAGCAGTTAAGGCCATTGGAAATAACTCTACAGGTAGTGATGCTCTCTAGCTCCCCATCCAGTTTGCCCTCACGAGGTGTGGTGAAAAACATCCATCCCAGTAACAGCCATGAGAAAGACAAGCAGAGTGTTTCCCATCTAAAACTAGGCAGAGCAGCCAGCAGGCAGAAGCATTACAGAACACAAGTATGCTTGGTTTTTCCTGTTTTTTTCCTCTGCAACCTTGGCCATGTCTTTGTGTGACTCTGCTTCTCCTCTGCAAAAATGGAGGTAACTACACAAGAGCTCATCAGAATTAACTAACTCTTGAGTATCAAGTACTAGATGGAGCCAGCAAGAAGTACGAGAGAAGGCTGGCAGGCTGCCTTTTCCACAGGACGGGGTAATGTCTTTGACTACATGTAGAGAAGAAATTTTTAACAAGCACAGTGAGGCACTGGAACAGACTAGCCAGAGAGGTGATAGAAGCCCCATCCCAGCAAACATCCAAGGTCATGCTGGACAAGGCTCCTAGCAACCTGCTCTAGTTGAAGATATCCCTGCTCATTGAAATGGAGTTGAACTAGATGACCTTTAAAGGTCTTTTCCAACACAAATCTTGGTATGGTACTTTAAGCTGTAATTTCACTGCCCTTGGTGTTTTCTCCTCTTGTCCACTCTAAGATAAAAATCTGCTACTGATTTAATCACCAGAAAAGGAGAATCAGTTTAACAGGCAGTAGTTTAATACCTTGAGAGAGCTTAAATAAAAACCTCCCAATAATGAAGCACTGACTTGGGTCTAGTAACCTCATCCTCTGATCTCAACAGGGTAAATGAAGAGCAAGGCTGCTACATGCTGGCCTTAACATCAATTTGTCCTCCCTCTCAAAGGTCTGCATTTAGGCCTCAAACACTCAGAAAGATGACATTTGTGCTACAGAACATAATCAGTATTGCTGTTTTAGGCATACCAAGTTGAGGTTTCCATGCCTGTCAGTGTTCGATACAGAGATGGTTTATTAATGACAAGAGCTGCAGCCAGAAGAGAGGGCAGTCACACCAGGGCTTGCCTGCTCTGCAGCACATCCCTCTGTCCCCCTTCCAGGCTCTGCCATGACTGCCCAGAGAACAGCACAAGCCAAAGTCCCCACAGAAATGGGGCCTCTTCTGCACTCTCTTCCGCAAGGCCAATGGGAACTGCTCAGACAAAGCTGCTTTTGGAGCCACAGCCAAAATCCTCACCTGAGTCAAATGGGAATGTGCCAATGACTCCCAAAAGGCCAAACTTCAGCCTTTGCTGAGACTATGAAGTATCCACAGCCTTGAGTCACTTCCAACGCCACACTGATATTTGGAGGCTGCAGAAGCATGCCCATATTCATTATCCTGTATCACTTAAACTGTATCAATCTCCATTTTTAGTTCAAAACAATTTCCAGAAGCAGGATGATATTTTAAAATTTTATTTCATATTGAATTATACTTTAAAATAAATCCTTATAGTTAATTTTATAGTTACTATTCATATTATTTTATGACACAGGTCAATGATAACACTAAATACAACCCATGGTACTGGGCCGTGTCACAAGTTTTATAAACGTGTCAGAGTAAGTCACACAAATATTCTCATTTTTAAGGGTGGTAAAAGAACTGGTACTTAGAACTCTTGAAACTCCTTACTTTATTTTCTAGGTCAAAATATTTCTTTTTACCCTCTGTAATAAGTCTTATTGTTATTTTCCAGATCAAATTATTTCTAAACTGAAGAACAGCTGCTTTCAATAACTTTGAGCTTCTAGTATGAAACTAATCCAGCTTCTTTCAACTATGGGATCTTTCAGGGACTGCAATTACTCAGAAACAATGCAAACTCTGTTTGTATGTTTTAGTTATATATAAAAGCACATTTCAAACTCAAGTGCTCTTTTAGTCAATTTAAAGTTTCAAGTGCCTTCTAATATACTTAATTTCAAGAAAAATTGTAATGTAACTTTTTTCTGTCTATGGAAAGAACACATAATAACACATTCTGACTTCTAACACAAAATGTTTCCATGTAAATAAGCTCTATGTCTGAGATAAGAAATGGGAGAAGTTGAAAAAATCCAGTTTATTAGAAAAGGATACTTCAAATTTTGATTTAATAACTTGGAACTGGTAAAAGTTGTTATCATTTTTCCTCCACAGCAGAAAAGTTGCTAAAAGTTTCAAGTTTCTATGTGAGTCTGCTTTTCCAATACTTCCAGGTTTTGATTTATTATTATCCAGGAACAAGCTTCTAAAATCAGATTTTTGCCAATAATGCTGTAGCCACAAGGAGGAACATTTTACAGAAGGGAGTCAGAGCAGTGCAGTGCCAGGGAGAGATGAGAAGTATCTGCTCAGACCTGAGCCATGCTCTGGCCATTAACAAATTTTCCATGAGCATAGGGATTTCCAAATAAGTTACTTACTGGACCTACAAGTTCTCCCACTGCAGGTGGTCATTTTCTTTTTTCTAAGGTATGTCATCACTTTGAATACCAAATGACATTCTGTAACCAGCTTCCCATCCAAAACATTGGCATATGATTTTACTCGCACTGCTTTCCCATCATGCAGCCTCAACAACACTGCCCTGGTGTTCCCAGGAAACCAGCTCCCTTGAGAAAAGGACTTGGACAGAATAGTGAAATCCCAGCTCCTTTGCTCACCACAGGCTGTAGCACCCCTCATTTCTTTTGACTTGCTCCAGCAATACCAAAAGGAGGAAAAATAATTCCTAACTTGCAAACCTAGTAAGTTAGGAATCAAAGCACTACACATTCCATTAAGTGGAAGAGCACAGGCCTTCTCCTTGCCTCCTAAGTGCAGAACACTCTTGGTACAGAGTGAAAAAAATCACTGCCAGAGAATGAGAAACCATTATCATTTTGTAGGCAAAATAATGCATATAGACAGAAGTGTGCTGAAATTGAATTATACACATCAGACCATGGTTTCATCTGGGGCTTCTCTCATTATTTGGAACAGCCCAGGAAAAGAAAGATCAGGGCAGAGGAGAGAAGGCTGGGCAGCATGCACAACAGGAAGAAACAGCAGAACATTTAGAGGAGGGGTAGTTTCAGCCAAAGTTGAAGCAGAACCAACCCCTGTCTCCAGGCTCAGACCCAAGCATTCCCAATCACAGCCATCAGTGGCCACAGAGAACAGCCCTGCTGTGGGGACACCCTGCATCTCCCACTGCCCACCCCAGGGGACAGCAGCCACACTGCTCCCAAACATACTCTATAACCACTCACACAGGAACCTCCACACAGCTTAGTCTGCAGTAAATCCTCATCAGCATTTACTCTGAGGAATTAAAGGATTACTTCACTAGAACTGCCTGAAATAAATACCCTGAAGATAACTTCTTTAATAGTTTACTAAATTAACAAGTCCAGTTTAGTTGATGCATCCCTAAGAGCTGAACAAGATTAAGCAGTGGCCTCCTGATGCCCTCTCCTAATCCACATCAACCTCACCCCAGCAGAGGCCAGAGCAGCCATCAGGCTCCTCCTGCACCACATCTCAGGTCCTCCACCAGAGCCCTCACCCGCCTTCCCTCTGGGGCAGCACCCAACCTGCCTCTCCTGCTTTTGAGCACCAAGAACTCCCTTCTGCTTTAGCCAGCACCAGCCTAAGAGCCAGGCTGCACATCTCTCTGTCAGCACACTACAGGGCTCATCCCATAACCCTTTACTGCTGCAAACAGCTCTGCCAAGCTTTCATTTACACCAGGAGCCAGACAGCTCAGGAGAACCAAGAAGAGTGCAAGGAGGCACAGAAAAGGTTGGGCTCTTGCAGTCCAATTGCTGTAAGCATGCAACAAATGTACATTAATCTAAGAATCAAGCTCATTTGGATTTTTTTTTTTACATCCAAACCATTATATGAAGTCTGAAAAACTTCTAAGCATTGTTTTCTTTAAATCAAGCGTAGCTTATGCCCAAATGCTTCCAGAACATAAGCTGAAAGCCCAACCAAGCCAAACTCTAGACTGCAGATATTCAGCACCATTACTGAGATTGTAGAGATTATAAAGATTCCTAAATGCCATAGTTTGTGTGGCATTCAAGCAACACCAAAAAAAAAAACCAAAACAAACCACAATAGAGAGATGTTACAATTTTTTTTAAGTAAAAGAAAATCTAGCCATCCTCTCACCTTCTTTGTTATCTGAAATGCACTTGTCCAGAAAGGGAAATCAACACATCCAATGGAGTCATCTCAGCTGGGAATTGATTATTAAAATTCAGTTATTAGTGATCGCCTATCCTTTTAACCAATGTTGTCTCAATTTCATGGCATAAGCTTCAGACCAGAACACAGTAACTCAGATGACCACTCAATACCAGTCAAACACCTTGAGGCATCCCTAGATACTTATAGAAGTTGCAGGAGGCAGAAAAGGAATGTCCTACCCAAGGGGATTTCTGCATGTGAACCATGGAGACCCCTGCACCACTGGCCTCATCTCTCCCATCTACTTCTCTTGCCTGGAAGGCCAGAAGCTCCATGCTCATGCTTATTCCAGACCAGGTGCACCTAAAGTTAAGATCTCCAAGTCCAAATTAACACTATCCAATCTGTCATTAATGGAAATACACTAACTTCCCAGATGCTGTAATTCAACATAGGAAGGGTTCTGACTTCTGGCTTGAGCTAATGCCAGAAGTTAAGGAAATACCCAGGCTCTCCAGGGATTCCATTTTGTCTCCTTCAGACAATGATCCAGACCTGGACTAAGCCCTGTGCCAGCTGTTACTAACTACAGCCATCAACCCAGCCACAGCCATGTCAACCATCTCCACCAATGCCCAGTGATAAAACAAGCAGAAATCCACACACTCTGCCCCACTATAAGAGAAGTCAATTTCTGGAGCCATAAAAAAAAAAAAAAAAAAAAAAAAAAAAAAAAAAAAAAAAAAAAAAAAAAAACCACTGGAACTCTAATGAATTTAGTGGTACTCTCTCATACTTGCACCATAATTACAGTGTCTATATATGCACTGTATAATAATATAAATTACCATAAAAATTTTGGCTACTCTGCTTCTTCCTACAATCATCAGGATTATGGATTATTCCTGTGTTATGAAAAATAACTTTTGGAACACATGGTAGTAAAAATAAAATATTAACAGCACAACTGCAGGCACTTTTTCTGCAGCTACAGTCTTTTTTTTGTATTTTTTCTTGGGTTGTCCCTTCAATATAACTTTGAGCCAGTACAATACATCAGCATGGTCTTCATATAAATTTAAATTAAGAGAAAAAGTAATTCTCAATAATTTCTAATAGCAGCAGAAACATTTCATCTCCCTTATGAGGCTTCCACACAGACCACATAGAAGCAAAACTGTGAGGAGCCAATTTCATCTATTTTGTTTGCAATTTTGAAACAAGAGGAGTTTTGGCATCTGCTGCTAACAGCTCAAGTTCACAACCATTTGCAGTTTCCCTTGAGAAGTGTCAGGCAGTAGCTACAAAAATGTTCTGTGGGATCTTGGAGATTTCAGTACAGGTTATGTACGGGTACTTTCATCACTTTTCATGAAGTGTTCTAAGTGTTAATAATGAAATCGGCCAGACCCTATTAAACACTGCCTGAAGTGACAGCTCTGCTATATTATTACAGTGTTTGCACAGCAATCATTCTGCAGGTTAAGTTATTTTAGGATGAGTGGTGTTCAAATTAAATATAGTCCCCTGTGTTCTTGTTTCATTTAAAGTCTACCACAGACTGCCTGTCTCAATATTGTGCAGTGTCAGTAAGTTTTGCTGAGTCTCATTTGTTTGTTTTGCTTTTACCCCTTAGTATTCTTTTTGTCAGGAAAGATGAGGAATTTGAAAGAGTCCTGCTGTAATATTTCACAGGTTTTCATAGCAGAAACCACCACAGAGCATGAATGATGGTGGAAACCAGGCTTAAATAATTTAACCCAAATAGCACACACAAACAGTGCACACCATCTTAGCCAATCTAAGTATCCAACTTCTTCTACAAAAGGCAGTGCCACATTGGGCCAAAGCGAACAAGGACAGCAAATTCTAGGTCTGTTCTATCCAGGTCTTTCTCTATAAGCATAGATAACAGAGATACTGTATTTAAGTTCTTTAAGAACAGCTTCCATCTCTGCTATGTTGTTAACATGGCTGTACACAAGTACTTACCTACTTAAGAGCATTTTTCAGAGGCATATTATCTCCTTCAGACAATTTATGGCATTAATGAGATTTAACTAATAGCTTTCTTGAAAAGTGAGCACACTGCAGTAGTTTTAATCCACCTATTTCTCAACAGGGAAATATTTAAAGTTGCAGTTTATACTCCACTTTCCCCAGTGGGTTGAAAACCCATAACAAAGATTAGCATTGTATCCATTATTAATACTTACTCAAGCACATTTTAATAAACACCACATACATATGCATATAAGTACATACTCTACATCAGCCTTTGAATGCTCATGGCAAGGTATTCCCAGAGCATACACTGCTCCTGCTATGGCACCAAGTACATTTACTGTTAGCTGAGAGACAGTCCAATTTGTAGGAGCAGAAAGAGTACAGAGACCAGCACTGTGAGGCTGCAGAAGAACAAAGATGGAAATAGAGCAATGGCTGGGATGGATGTCTGAAGGATGGGCCCTTCCTAAAGGCACTGCTGAAGAACAAGCACAGCCCACAGTGGATGAGGAGGTCACAGCCAGTCACAGGGTTTATTTCAGATTTAATATGAAATAACTATACTAAGGCTGGGGTGGATGAGGGAGAGAGAAGAAGCAGAACACACTAACAATATTTTTTATTACCATAAGAGCTAACAAGACTAAACCCAATGGAAACAATAAGAAGGATAAAAATCTCTCCTTAACACCTGAAGATACTCCAGCAGTGCAGGGACCACTGCATTCAACTCAGCAAAGTTCAAGCAAGTCAAACCCCAGCACCAGTAGTTTTTCAGAAACAGGACAGACCACAACCAAAAATACTCTGACCTGCACTCAACACTATAACTCCATATCTATACAGCCATATTTAAAAAAAAATAATTAAAACCAAGCACTTCAAAAGACATTTGCTTAGGAAAGAGTTGTGGTATCCTAAGGCACTTCAGCCCCTACTTTTTCTATCAAAGCTACTCATCCATCATCCACAACCCAACAGCCTCAGAGACATAAAACCACAATAACTTACCTACCCATCCTGTGGAAAGGAGGCTGCACAAATCTGAGCTCCATGCTCCCAGTAGCTCCAGTACTGCAGCCAAACCCCCACTCACCCCCAGGCACTGGGAAAAGCCCCAGGCTGTGCCCATCCCAACCAATCAGGCTCTGGCACAGCTCATCACAAACAGCTGGGCAGTGGGAGCAGCCCAACCAGCCCCAGCTGGGAACCAGGGCCAGAAGCCACCAAAGGCAGGCACAGAGCCCACACCTGAAGCACCACAATGCAATGGGGACTAGCCTGAATGTCAGACAGCTGGGACCAAGAGCACTGCAAGTGAGCACAGCTGAAATGGGTAAAGCAAAGTGCTGTGTCACAAGTTTTACTGAGGCAGTAGTTTCAAAGTACGTTCTGATGGGTTTTTTTCCCTTTTATGTGAAAATTGTGTGGATCTCTAAAGCCACAGTATGGAAAGAGCATGTGGATGCTCCTGAAGGAGCAGAAGGCAGAAAGGAAAAGGCAGTCCAGGGAGTGCCAGTTGAGGGATACCAATAACAATCAAGAAACTGAAAAATTTGTGGCATTTTAATACATGTTAAATCACCTATTCTATGAAAAAGGCCACTCCTACAATTCAAGATGAATAGTGGATTTTATTCACCTCCTTTTTGAAACATTGAACCATGGAAAGCTGGGCTTCAAGTGGTTGGGCAAGAATGACATGAAATTACCAAAACAGCTACTTCACATTTACCTAATTTGTATTTTCACAATAGTAAGGCCTTTGAAAATCATCTTAAAAAATATTTGTTTTCTGGATGCTCAAAGTAACACCTTAGAATGATTCTGCAGCTCTGAGCAGACAAGATTGTCACTCCTAGAGCTAGATTCCTTTTAGCTGTCATGAGATGAGGTTTCAAATTCCCAGATAAGTGAAAATCTTGACACACACCACATGCTCCCAGAGTCTGCCATGCTAGAAACACTGCTGAACATAGTAGGCCCCCCTCAGCTGAGTATTATTTAAGTCATGTGTAGATATTTGTAGGGTCAGGGGCCTGAGCTATAAAGAGCTCATGGGATATACTGTAATAAAAACTGGAACTAGCAAATTCTTACTTGAGTAGCATTTATGAAGATTTATTGTAAATATATGTAAACATTAAGTAATAAATGTTGTAAAATATCAGAATGTTACAGGCTTTAGCTGCTCTGTGTGAAAACATTTTACCTAAGATAGCTTTTAAAATAGCCCATGAATATCCATGCTTTGCCATCTGCTTTCGAATTGAATGATCCCTCGAAAGCAGCACCATAAATATTTCCACAAATGAGTGATCTGTTCACACTATATCCCCTAATGCTATCTTATGGCAGAGCAAACAAATAACTCACATGTCACATCACTGCACACAGCAACAATAAGGTGTACTCTGACTGGGTTTTAGCACATTACTAAGAACTGCATCACTGGTTATCTCTGAGGATCTAACCTGGCTTTTTAGAGACATATTTCTTGACAGCCTGTCAAGAAAGGCTGGAGATGCACACTGAAGAAAGAATACCTTTATCATCTCATTTCTTTAGACATGATGAATTCTAATCTGGGCTGAGTCTCAAAAAGATCTGAACAAAAGGATGAATAGGAAGTAGAAAAAGAGGATTTACAAAGATGTTTTTATAAAATGAAGTCTTAAAGGCAGAATATGCAAAAGAAATTTTTTATGCATCAGTTATAAAATCTTCTAGTCTAGTCAGTATTTTAAAATATAAGAAATTAATTTGCTGCATTTATACAATTGTTAGCTTTCTCAAAATGCTCTCAAGAGTTTCTTTGGAGACAATGACAATTGTAGCAGCCAGACAAATGCACACACAACGTTCACTGAAGTTCAGTGACTGAAGAAAATATTTCCTGGTTGATGTTCACAAAACTCCAGGTCTCTGCTTGATCTTTCCCGCAATGGGTTCAGGCTGAAAAGGAGGCTTTGGCCTCCTTTAGGCATTTTTTGTTCTGTCTGGCATTGAGCAGATCAGTGGGTCCTGAGGAGAGAGGTGCTGAACAGTGTGGGGAGCATGTTCACCCCCCCTTCGAGCTTTTGCTCTCCAAAGCCCCACTGTCAGTCAGGTTTGATGAAATCAGCAGCTTTGCCCTGGAAATGGGCTGCTTTGGGTACCTACACAGAGGCAAGGGGAGCATAAAATGGTCCTTGTACCTGGTGTGGCAAGACCAGGGAGGTTTTCCAAGGCTCTGTAGCACCAAGTGCTGTGGCACCTGCTGAGTCTGCCCAATGTCTGCAGTTCCCTAGTGGGAAGTTCTGTGGGAAACCCCTGTTATTCCTTTTATTTTAAAGTAACCACTGAAGAAAGCCATGTGGTGGGGAGTGATGTCACACGCCAAAGGGAGATGATCAAAATCAGTCTGGTCTACACTTGACACCACATCACTTATTGATTTTTTATTTCAAAAATGAATGAAGTAAAACACTGCTTTAATAAGGCTCTTTGGTCAGAAATAAAGCATAAAGCATTCAGAGGCACAAGTAGGGAAATTATAAAGGAAGAGGAGTTAAAG
Organism: Molothrus aeneus; assembly: GCF_037042795.1. Lineage (NCBI taxonomy): Eukaryota > Metazoa > Chordata > Aves > Passeriformes > Icteridae > Molothrus > Molothrus aeneus. The sequence continues at coordinate 15,426,932 of NC_089652.1, read as the reverse complement.
TCCACTTAATGCAGTTTTCCTTATAGAAGCCATTCTTGAGACAGATGGCCTGGTCTCCCTCCTCTCCTAAAAGGAAAGAAATAGTCCTGCAGGTGGACAGCAAACAAAACTTCAACTAGATTGATTGTTTCAGGAGACACACCCTAAGGTGAAGTAGCAAACAGTGCTGGCTGACTGACCTCAAAGCCAGTCCTTCCTGTGAGGAAAGACCTTTCCCTTTATGCTGCTGCTGGGGAGTGTCCTCTGGGGCTAACTCTGCCTGGCAATTAGGAAGCTGACTTTAACACCACAGCATCCAATGTTATTTCTAACTTTGCCCCTGGGTCAACGGGTAGCATCAAGGACATTACCTATTGGCTAACAAATAACAAAATGAGGCGTGGTTGTAGAAATAATAATACTCATACAATGGCACAAAGACCTATAGGTTGTAAGAAAATTAAGAATACCAGATGTTACTGTTCTTTCCAGTTGCCATGCAACCACAGCCACCCTGCTATGCTTCACCCTCCTAATCTCCTTAACAGCTAACTCTAAAACAAGTACAATTAATTCCCCCATGAACAAGACAGGACATGACCCTGTCCTGTGGTTACAGGAGTACTTTGATTGTTTGTATGTAAACACTGAACAGATACAGCACCAGAACACAGCGTGGCACAGAGCTGGCATTCTGTACAACAAACACAAGTCATTGTTGCAAACCATGAACTTTCCTGTAGCACAGGTTTTTACAACTACTCCCAACTCCTATTCCTTCTGCTGCTTAGGAGACAGTCTGCCAGCTCTCTGGTGATCCAGGCAGCCTCTTACCCTAGAAACCCAGATAGAAATGAGTGTGCTGAACTTCAGCTGAGCAGCATGTAGAGGCATTAGGACACATAGAGCCCTCTGAAAATAGCTTTATGACTAATGATCATATTTTCTCTTTTAAGAGCAATGTCTCAGGTAATCTGCTCTGTTGTGGTTTTAAAAAAATAGCTTCTGTACCAAATGTATAAAAACATGATTTTTATAGCTGTGCTAAATCAGATCACTTCCATTATCAAAAAAATGGATCGTGAACAGTTGCTTCTGCTTCTAACAAATATTTGTGCATGTTTATAGAATTAGAGAAAGTAACCCTTTGATTCTGATTTGACACAAAAATCCCTTTGATTCTGGTTTGTTCTCATTTGCACCAGGCCTAGACCCATGATACTAATATTTCTACATGGCTTCCTGACAGTACAGAGCTGGTGAGCAGCCACAGAGATTATTCAATTAGCACTGAATACAAAGATATCCCAGGGTTTCTGATTCAGCATTTAAGATTGTATTGTAATAACTGTAGATTGTACAAGTGACATGCCAGTTTTGTGCAATGTCTTATTTCACAATATGGGGGGAAAATACATGAAAGGGGAAAAAAGCCATTACAATTAATTTTCTGTGAATTCAAGCTTGGGGGGAAGCATGTATTTGCATATAAATTGTGTAGCAATAATAATGATGACATTTCATATTTCAAAAATTATAGCTTTCTGATATTTTTAAAGGTGTTCTTAAGTGATAAATACTTCAGTTAAGTACATGATAGATATGCTCTCAAACATTTACAAGTGGTGAAAATTCTCTGTGCATCAGCTGTAGAAAATACTGTATTGGAAAGAGGAACATATTTGGCTGTGCAGTAGGGTAGTGTTAAATGCTTTCTTTTTCACACCTCCTGTGAATGTCCTGTTCCCTCTCAAAACTTCTCATGATGGATTGCTATTCCTTCTTTTGGCCCACAGCCAGAAGTCACCACATTGTCCCAACATAATCAGATTTCCAAGGCCAACCTGTCCACTTTTGATATAGAGACCTTGACAGTCCTGCAAAAACCAGGAAAGAATGAAACAGCTACATGTGCCAGGGCCTCATTTTCAGAATACCAAAATGATATGTTGACTAAAGCACCAAGAGTACACCCATGCCTGGAACTCTTCCTCCAAAGATTTCCACCAAAGGCTTCCAAGGCATGGTTGGAAATGCAGCATATAGCCTGTTGTGTTGGCCAATGAAGAGAAGAGCAGAACTGATTGGTTACTCCCAAAAAATATCAATAAGTGGATGGTTACCTGTCAGTTTGGGGCTTCCAAGATGGAGGCAAGTTGGCATGGGCAGGGATGTCAAAATTTAGTTGGTTTGACAGGGAGCAGCATCTGAACTATGTTGTGTCTAAGTCAAATAGATCTTACCCTTGGCTTCATAGCACAAGTATGTACTTGTCCAGATTATGGTTTCATGAGCTCATCAGGTTTTAGGGTTTGCCAGTTTTCATGCACTGTTATTCAAAGCAAAGTTCACAGAAAAAGAATCATGCTGTCTGCATAAAAGCTCTGCATAGCTGTGTTCTAGAGCCAACTCATACTTCAAAGTCAGACATGGTCGTGTTAGGCTATAACTTTTCAAAGCAGCAAGCACTGGTGCCACGATTTCCTATTACTGTTTCTCAAGCACATGGAAATGCACAAAGTAATTTTTCAGTGTCATACAAACTAATACCCAAATCAGTTAAAACAATATTTTAACATTCTGATTATATACTTAGATTATTAATTGCTAGTCCTGTCCTCCTTATATTTTCCCATCTTCTCATTATCTTGTTATTGCAGTGGATGGATGATAAGGGAGAAAGACAGGCAAACCTGAGTGGTATTGTAGCCAGAGAGGCATTTAAAATATTGCTCTGCACCTGGGAAATAGGTTTAATTACTGCTGCTGTCAAAATGTTTTAATGTAAACAGGTTTCCTGATGGATCACATTTGCTTACTGAGAACTATCATCCCCCCAAACACAATCCACTTTATGGTGGGGCTTGAAAGGCAGGTATCATAAATTAGAGCAATGAAGCTTTTATGATTAAAGATGCTTCATCTGCTTTTAATGCCTCAAATTATAGAAACTATAACAAGCCTTCACGTTAAAATTTAAATAGGATTAAGAGTCTGAAATTCTCTATAAAGTAGGTGTCATAGGCCTGATTCTTCCTGACTTGGTACAGACAAAGGAGAAAGGCAGCTCCTACTCTCTTTTGGGCAGTTTGGAATTGGTCTGGCTGTTGGTGTGCATTACAGAGACTGAGTGCCCTAAGCTGTACCTGAGGCAGTGATGGATGTGCCCTGGCAGTGCTGGGGCTGCCCCAGCCATGCAGTGCCTGTGGCTGGTGCTGCTGGAGGCACCACAGCACAGAGCCTGCTCTCTGCTCTGCCCCTGCGCCCCAGGGCACCTCAGCACCTCTGGGACAGGCAGCACACCTCCCTGCACCTGCTCCAAAGGAGAATCCACCACTAAAATACCTGCACCCAAATTCAGAGATGATTCTGATTGCTCTGTTGTGTTTGATTTATGTAAGCACCTTATCTTATTCACGCTACTCCTGGTAATAATTCTGAGAGCAGGTTTCATATTAAGCGGTGTTTGTCAAAAGTAGATTTAAAATCTGTAATTATAACATCTGCTTCCACAGCATATTTATATTCTGCTCATCCATTCAAGATACAGAAACATGGATCTTATTTGACCAAGCACCATTAGGTAAGGAAGCTCTGCTTTCAGATCTGCATATTACCTCAGAATTTAAAGGGGAAAAAAAAGTAAAATAAATGAAATTATTTCACGTAGGTGGTACATGAAAGAGGAACCTCAATTCATCTTATAAATTATTCATGGTGAATTATTCACTTGACTCATATAGAGACAAAGAAGGTGCTTTTTTATACTATAAAATCTACTCAGACTTAAAGCCTGCATTAATATGAAGTAATATGTGATTATGGTTGGAGATGTACTTTTAAATAATTGTTGTGAAATTTGACTTTACTAAGGACACTTACTAAGGATGCACTCTGTTCTCTGGTAAGAGCACTCACGTGGAAAGCATGCAAATGCAAAATTCAAGAAAAACTAAATGTCACACAACTTGGTAGACCAAAGTTCTTTCATTCTTTTGAGGGATGAAGCAAACAAGAAAAGTCCAAAACACTTTAAGGGCATTCCTCAAGATTTCTGATTTCTGTTTTGAGACCCCAACCTTCTCTGTACCTTCTGTGTGTACCACAGAAGACTTTAGCAACTGATTGCATTTTTGGCAATATTTACTAGTTCAGACATATAAGATCCTTTTGCTAAATTATAGAAAGCCAAAGCCCTGATCCTTCCAGCCTTTAATCATGTTAACAATGGAACTATGAATATTCCCACTGATTTATGACCAGATTTATAGCTCAGGTAAGTGAAAATACATACATACCTGCACATTAGCAGCCTTAGAAACACAAGATGGAAACTTTTAGTCAAACAAGGCCAGTATTCCAGCACTGAAACACTGCTATCAATCAATGCCCTACTGAAACAGAGTCCTGAATTCAAGACAATCCTTTTCTTAGTAGAAATCTCTCTCAGAGCTTCACTACTATAAGAACTTGGAACATTTTCCCCTTATTTTTGTTATATATTCATTCATATTTGTACCATTTTGGCCTACTTCAGCATGTTAGGATCAGGACTGAACTTGAAAATACTCTAAGTTTGATTAATACCTCATTTTCTTAGCTGAGGTCCAGAGTCACACATCTCACATCTGACTAAACACCCCCTCTATCAGTGAAAACTCATCTCCAATAACTAAAATCCTTTGCTGATCAAACATAACTCTGCCAAATGAGAAAAATTGAAGTATTCAACAGCTCCAGAAACCTGTTCACATGTAACAGAACAGACTGGAGAGATGTAATAACAGCTTGCCACCTCCCTACCACACACAACAACTAGTTTTCATGATTATCTTATATTTTAGGGAAATTATTAACACTAGGAAAACTGGATAGCTGGTGAAGCCATCTAGATGGTGGGATGACATGGGAAATAACTTTTTACTAGTGATGACAGCAGTAAACTCTTCCAAAATTACAAGATTATTGACATATTTTGTCTTTCCCAGAAGGTTCTGGCCTACCAACTCAACAGTCAGAAACCAATGTCATACTTTACTGTCCCTCTCTCCAGTGAACAGGATGTCAATGTAATATTGCTGGGCATGGTATGGGCTCCTCTTGTTCCAGTTTACCAGATATCACCAGTAGCTAGCCCAGCATGCACAATATTACCCTTGGTCTGCTATTAGACTTTTGTGCTAACAGAGTCCATGTTTCCTGAGGAAATAGAAGCTAAAATTCAGTATTTTATGAATGAAGGGAAAAAGAAGAGAAAGTGTAGTTTTTAGAAAGTTTACCATTTAAAATGAAAGCTGTACTTGCAATACACTTATAAGAATGGGGGTCAAATTGCAATGCCAGAAGTTTAAAATCACTCGATATTCAAATTCCTATGCTTTTTTCTGAATGTTAAGATACTTTATTTGTTTTAATCAGGGTCCTTTCTATTGCTTCTGTTAACCAGTGGGATTAAGGCCAGTATGAACTTTAGGCATGTGCAGTCACGCTTCATTGCAATAGCAAGATTGTCACAAAGAAGATTGATAAATTGATGCAAAAGAAACCTGATATACAAAGTTATACCCAGACGTCTTCAACAGGATATCAGATATTTTATTCAGTTCCCTGCATTTTATTTAGTGATACAAATTTTGTTCTGAAGACACTTTTCCGCTTCAACTTACAAATAAGATCTAAAATTACCTACGTAAGATCTAAAATTACCTTTTTTATAATACATTAATATTAAAAGGTTTGAACTTCATCCAGAGAATTTAGAGAACTTCTTATTTTCAAGGAAATAGTGTGAATCAGTAAGATAATTATCATTAAGTTGTGATGCTATTGTATTGATTTATGATATCGTTCAATTCTAGTAGAGACATGGCTCAGAATCAGAAATTCATCAAGTTTTTGAGTCCCAACCAGAAGACCTTCTGTCTTTAAACAGTATTTTTGCTTAAAAGTATACTTTTTAAAAATGGTATGCCTTAGAATTGGCAATTAGAAGTTTTAATTATAATGCAGAGTCTTAGCATAATTTGTCTCACCTCACCTTCTTCTTTCTGCCAAGAACACTGCATCTTTTTCCCTTTCAGATATTTTTCTATTAATTACTATGAATCGGAAGTACAAAGTCTTTTTATGCTTTACTTTCACCTTTCAACTTTTAATCCAAAGAATTAAATGCACTTACAAAGGATTTTTCCTTCAATGGACACATATTAGAGACAGGCTTAAGCTGCAATGTTTCCATCTGTACCTTCATTTTCTTTATAGGCACTAGGGAAACAACCAATAACCTGCATAATTTTGGAAAAGAAACAACTTCATGACAATTAAGAAGACAATTTCAATCACTTAAAAAAGGATTTCTTCTAGCAAAAGATTGCTATAAGTTTCCACTCTTGAAATCCAAAATTCAGCTATGAGACCCATAGCTGATCATCTCCTAACCAAGGCAAAGCAGAGAGCAGGAAGCTCTGTGCCTCTGGTCCTTTCCTGCAGCTAAGCAGCCACTCTGCTCCTTCTAAAAGTAATCAAAAGGGATTTGGACATTGCTAGCAGACAGACATAGAACTGTCATCACAATATTAAAACACAGAAATAAATGTAGAACAATCTGAGAAAGTCTAGCCTCAAAAAATCAGCTTTTATCCTTCAGCTAATTACTTCTGGAGAAAATTTTTGATCAAATCTCATTTTTAACCTTGCTGTCAGTTGGTGAATTGGCCTGTTTTTCTCAAGTGGGTGTTGGCTGATAGCAATGTCTTATCTCATACATCTTCAAAGACTTCTATTTTTTAAAAGAAGACTTACATTGGGAAAGGACAGGAGGTGTTTCAAGATGTATGTGTCCCATGATGTGCCTCTCACAAAAAGTTTTTTTGATTTATCACTGAAGCAACAATTTGAATGTACTTTTCAGAAAGGACAGCTTTTTGTAGAACGAATTGTTTCATAAATACCAAGAAAAGTCATTACTTTTGTGTTCTTAACCCAAAACTTCTATATTTTGGGAGGAAGTAGGGAGGGAGGGGGAGAGGGTAGGAGAATACTGATCAGCTAGAAATTATTACTAAAAAGAAAGATAATTACTTTTGCTACTGTGAGAGGGACAACAGCAAAATAGCTTTTACAATGACTTTCTAAATTGATTCATAGTTACACTGCAGCACTGCACACTGCAAAGTTGTTTTTACACTAAACATCAACTTGGACATGCTCGCATTTTTTGGAGTGAAAACAAGTGTGTATTTTTCTCTAGAGGACTGCATTGTGGCAACATTTGCCTTACAAACGTGACATAGAATTTCATATAATTTGGGTGCTTGCTGGAAACTGACCCTGTACCATAGGTTTGAAAATTATTATGTATTAATTGTGTTTACACACAGATTAGCAGGCTATCTAGTACTTACATTTTTGCTAAGAAAAATCTTCTGGGAATGTGAAACACTGACTTTGGCAGTTCCTTTACCAGGAGACAGAAATGCAAAAAACTGTGCAAGTTAATCTGCATTTGAACTCCGTCAAAATTTGGATTGCGAGTGTATATGATGCTTACCCAATTACTATTTTGTGAGGGAAGAGTAGAACAACAGTGTTAAAACATTGCACAAAATTCAAAGTTAGCAACTTTTAACAGTTAAAAAGGTGTCTTTGAAAGACCTTTCTACAAATTTTATAACTTAAATAAAAAACTTAAAAACATGTGTGGATTATTTAGGCCTTTCTATTATTGCTAGGTAAGGACATTTTCTGCATGACTCTACGAAAATCCCTTGTTCAGAGGAAAAGTTTTACAAAAGGCAGTAAACAGGCACTTACCTATTGACAGTTACTTTTGCAGGAGGCAAACCCAGTGAACTCCCATTCTTTCAAAGAAAATTTCAGTCCTGAATACAGAAGTTGTATTAAAAGTTAAGATCCATCTCCTGTAAGCTGCAGGTCGTCTGCAAATATCCCCTGAGCCACTGTGTCCTTGGATCCTGCAAAAGAGGACCAGAAGCTTTAATTAACGGTTTATAAATACTGCTCAGGGTATTTTCAGGTTTTTTCAGGTCTTTTCAGTCCTTCTCTGTAATTTCTTCCTGTGTGAAGTTCCAAGAATCAGCTTTTTCCCACACAAGGGTCAGGGTGGACACAGAGCCAGAGCAGAAACAACGTCTGACCCTGGTAACAAGATGTGGCCCATACCCATGGACTGGAGATAGGCTGAGCACTAAAAGGACTCCCAGCATTTCAGATGCTGGTCCCTACCATTACCTCAGTGCCTCAATGCCCCTGAGCAACTCACTTGTGCAAACTGCTCTGGCTGTGACTGCTCAGAAATAGAAACTTAGACCACCACATACAAATTTCAGAATATTTTTATAACCACACTTGGTAGAAGCCAGATTTCTCATATTTTAGTGAGTGCTAAATATGATCCTCTCCATGGTCCTTGCTGTCAAACAGCAGAATGGTTACAACACCATTAGAGAACCCAGATATCCATCTCTATCATATTTGCTGCATTGCTGCTACCTACCCTAACCCTTCCAGTTAAGCTCAGGAAGTTGGTTGCAGAATAAACCTATTTTAAAAATTGCCATAAGTTTTATTCTAATAAAACACTTTTTTGTTGTTGTAAACACAATACATCTGAAAGGATATTTTTCTGAGTGACAGCTGAAAATCCATTATCTGTAACATGTGCAGCAGAAATTTCACATCCATGCTCATCACAGCATTAAGGGCCTGAGAAAAATCTATCCAGTTCAGTGACCTATTATCCATGCTATTTGATTGGATGCAGCAAATGCTTTTTCCTTAGGACAAAACTCAGCTTTAAAAATTTTTAAGATTTCTTTACCCTTTTAAAGGAAATACAAAAGATATGCTGTACTATTATACATACTGTACTTAGTATATCATGCTAAAACGGTATGGTGCAAATCATTCAATATGTATTGCAAAAATAAAAAATTCTGTTTCCTGTACATCAAGAGAACCAGTACTTAAGAATGGTGAAAAAACTGGAACCTGCAAAGTATTTTAACACCTGAAATAGAAGCATTAAGTTGCACAGTTTTGAAACACAGCAGCATCTGTAGATACAGAAAGGAACATTGTGGAATTTCAGAAGTCCCCACACATGTTTTCAACCCACATTTCTGTCAGTATGAATGTCACAATGGACACATATGTCTGCAGCTTTAAGTTTTGGCCCTTCTATTCCTTTGCTTGTAACATAATACCTCTGCAGACAAACAGCCCAGATAAGAAACAGGGCAATTTCTCACACCCTTATTTCAGGATTTCTGCTGCCTTTTTTCCTTGAGTCATTGCTCTGCCTGGATCTGAGCAGGCTCAGTGGGGGGCTGCTCTAAAGGAGCAGAGGGCCAGCCCTGCAAAGCACTCTTGCTTTGGCAGCATTTTTTACTCTGTTTTGTGCAGCAGCAGCTTGTCCTCTGACAAGCAGCAACTCTGCAGGTTTTGCCTGTAGGTGGATAGAATATAAGTAAATAAAGGTACTATAGAAAGTAATCTTACCCCCTAAAGAGTTGCAGCTGGGTAAATTATTAAAGAGTAGGAGCAGGCCTGACTTTAACAGGCCACAGCTGTAGCTGATAATTAGAAGAGTGTTATAAAAGAGTGGATTGGTTGGTTGAGGGAACTGGAGTCAGTTGGCTACTGTGAGAAGAAGGATGAGTCAGTGCTTAGAGGAGCTGCCTATGAGAAACATCAAGGAGGTATGAAACTCTTGTACTAAGGAGACAACAATATAAAACCTTTGCAATATGATAACAACATTTGCTGACTGTGCCTACAGGGAAAAAATCCCAAATAGTGATGGTTTTGGCTGAAGTCTTATTGGAAGGAGCCCAGATATTCCTCTTCTTTCCCCTACTGAGACAGGCAATGTGCACCTCGAGAAGGTGCTGTCCTTGCATAATGCACACAGACTTTGTAGTAGTTATTAGACAGAATACAGAATGAAATTTTGGTAGTGTTCTGTATTGATTATGGATGAACTGCAATGGTATTAATGAAGCTGCCTTCACTACTGATTGCTTCCCATTGCATAAAATAGGACCATCACAGTTAAAAGCTGTTTCTTCACCTTTCCTCAGGAGCCAGAATTATGGAGGTGCTTGTGCGCCCATTAAAATCAAACTGGCTGTTAATGATTGCAGTGCTCACAAGAAGTCCACTTTTATATTTAATTGTTTATGGTAGTATATACCAATAAGATTTGTACCACTCCACTTGAACTTCCAGCTTTTAAGATGCACTTTTCAAACCATGAAACCTATGGATAAATTTTTCAGTGGGTGGGGGTGTGCTCAAGAAGAGATTAATAGGACAAGAAAGATAAACAGGTAGCAAAAGGGATTTAAGGGATGAGAATATCAACAAGGATACAGAATCATAGAAACTCCCTTAAATTTCCCATTTAACATGCTAATAAAGGATATTAAGTACAGAAGTGTCCTGAGGGAACAAGACTGATGCAGATATTAAGAATGAAGTAGTAGCTAACCTTCAGGTTTTGGATTAATATGTGCTATGATTCAAGAAAGTCCATGGAAGCCCATCAGCCACAGTCTTTACTCCTTTCCTTTCTCCAGGTCTACACAGCAAAGAACAATTTAATATTCAGGATAAGAGGCTTAAGTATTGGCTTTTACACAATTTTACTGCTTTTCTGTCACTACAGCTATGACTATTGCTACTACTAGTAAAGAAATAAAAGTTCAGGTTTTGCTGAGTGCTTTGAAGTATTTAGGCAAACAATGCAACTGAACACAAAATCATCAGTTTCTCCCAGGGAATGTAATGGAAAAATCTAACAAAATTCAAGGTCAACATTTTATAAACAGATTATATAATATTTGTGGATATGATAGAAGAATGGAATGGTAAAGCAGAAAGTCAGGAGTGACTACCATAAGACATCTTTGTTCAGTCAAAGAGCAATTTGTGATTGGAATGTAATCAATACTGGAATAGAATTATTTTTATTTATCCCATAGAGAAGAAAAAAAAGTAAGTTCAGGTAAGAAAACTGTAAAATTAATTTTCTTTACTGATGGTATTTATTGCTTTTTGTAACTAAATTCAAAGCACTTGAGAGTTCACCACTGCTATCATATTCATTTTATAGACACTGAAATTGAGCTACTTGATGAGAACAAGTAGGTTACAAAAAATATATATCCAAGAAATTGCCAACACCAAGGAACAGATTGTGGAACCAGCAGGCAAGTGGATAGAAAGAAGAGAGGGAGTGCACATGTAAGCCGTACTAAGCACCCACATGGTTGCTATTTGTCTATTATCCTCCACACATAATGATCACTCTTAAAGCAAAAAGGTAGCCCTACCATCTCTATCTGATTCTTATTGCACATAATTGTTTACCTTTATTTGATAAAACAGATTTAAATTACTGCTGCATTCTCAAATTGTTTCTCTGGCCTATTCTATCAAATGCATTGGCTAAATGTGTGTCAAGTGACAATTTTGCCTGGTTGGACCTAATGTGACTGTCAAACATATAGGCCATTTCACCAGTGTCTTCATAAGTAAGGAACACTGTTCCAAAGTCCCAAATAGCTGACAAGTGCACAAAAGGTATATTTTCAGTTCAGCAAACTTGCTATCATCACTTCTGGTTTTTGTTTATTATGCAAACTCAATGGCATTCAGTATTTCTGTACAATTGATAATTGCTAATTATGGAAGGAAATGTTATCTGATTGTCAACCATGGAATCAAATGAATTGAAAATATTCCATCAAGCATTTAATGAAAGTGTAGGAAAAAGGCAGACTAAAAATAACAATGAATGTGTTCTTTGTGTTGAAAGATCATTGGCAGAAGTAAATCACACAAAATTCAGATCCTTATTGCTGAATCATCTCACATTTCATTAACCACAGCTGCCAATTGTCTTGTGCAATGTGAATTGCTTTTCCTAATGAAAAAAATCGTAGGCTAGAAATCAGTTTCACTAAGATGCAGTGTTAGAATGCAAATATTAATTTCTGAATTAATTCATGACAGAGGGCTTGGCCAACCTGAGCTAATCACACCCCTGGGGTCCTCTAATCCTCTAAAGCTGATTATCTCATGATTGTCACACCCACTGGGAGTTGCCTTTGTCATTAGCAAATTCAGACTGTAGTTAAAAAAAAAAACCAACTTGTTTTGATGCTAAGGTTGGATAGTGAATAGCAGCTCCAGCTCTAATCCTTTGGCTGGCTGACAGGAGGAAATGTACTCTAGAATGTGTTGTTGCTCCCTCAGAATTACTAGGATTGAGGAAGAATGAACAGCTATAAAGTCAGGAGGCAAGATTATATACTGATAAGACAGGTTTGTTCCTCCAAACTTAAAGCAGATACCAGTAATAAATACAAGCTATTATCATTTTTTCCCCCATTTATTATTTTCTGAGTTTGTTTTGAAGGCAAATTAGCATCAAGATGAAGCTATTTGTGCAGCAAAAATAATGAATATGGTTGTACAACACAGGTCTCATGGTGTCCTCAACAAAACCTGAATTCCATCAAGACTATTCAAACTGCAGGTGGAATAGACAAATTCACAGGATGCATTTGAAACAACTGGAAGTGAACAAGTGACATCTGTCTCCAGCATGTACTTCTTAAATCTGTTTACTAAACTACATCGGTAGCGAACTAAAGTCAAAGATTAAAGCACACTGCTGGGGCATTTACCCATACACAGCCCCATCATGAAGGTGTTTTTCCCTGTGAGATAATTTTAGTTGTGTTCTGTGAAACTCATAATGTACAAACACTATAAAATTTGAATCTGTGTCAAGCTGCAAAATTGTGCAGGGAAGCTGGCACTGAGGGTATGATTTCAATTATTCATCACAGTTGTTCAATTTGCATTGTTTTTGTGCCTGCATTTCCAAGCTGCTGGAATTTGTTTGATACATTAGTTGTCTAACCACTGTATTTAAGTGCAGGATAGTGGCTTTCCACTCCGTAATCCAAACACTACTTGTGTCTCATTTGAACTGTTTACATTTCTCATAATGACTCTGTATTTGTGGGATTCTTTTTTCCTCACTGTTTGTTTTAAATAAAAATTGAATAATCGTACCTTCACTTGCAGGTATAGGATATGCTAGAATGTAAAATCTATTAATTTTTGCTGCTGGTATACGAGAACACTGCTGGTACTGCTTTGAAATTCTTAGAAATGCTAGTATGACATATTTATTTTGAATGTATACATACATTTAATGTCTCACTCAGCTGTAGTGTCCAAACTATACTGCAATATGGAGTGAGTCTGCTTAGTGAGATTCACACTTACCTCCTGAAGTTTGCATAAGAGATTTGAGACTCCTTCTGCATGAAAGCTTGGAGGGTGCAATAAAATATGTATTTTGTGAAAACATGTAACATGGTCTGCAATGTGCATAGCATGGCTCGTGATGTTCCAGCAATTTAAAGAAGTGCAAAATCTGCTGTAAAAGTGTAATTGATTGTGCTTTGCAATTAATTTTGCACACAAACTGAAACTTAGGTGACTAAATTTGTGTTCTTTCTTGAATGAGCTGAGAAATTTTTATCAGGCAGGTTAAAATCTATTCTGCCTCACACCCTGATGATCTGTTCTCTGTCTATTGGTACTGCATGTATGCTGCTACTCCTGTGAACATTTGTACTTCCCTCAGGTGTGCTGCAGGGCCTGTACTCAATGGTCCACATTGGATATGCATGCTGAGAAATCCAAGCTGCACAATGAGAAAGTTGCACTGGATTTCCTGTGAAGGTACTTATCTCTCTCACAAGGTACTCACAACATATACATACTATGAAATTTTCATTGTAAAAAGGACATCAAATTTTACTGAAACAAAGGTAGCACTGTAGTAAAATCGTGCTAAATACACAAAGATACAGATGCACACATAGACAATAAGGTCTTGAAGATACCATAGAATTTTACCAAAACTCTACCTACAGTGGTGGCAAATCTTCCTGATTCTGCATGAAATTGGAAATGTTATTTAACATAAAATATTTTAGGCATATTTTTGTTATAAGCTTTTAATGAACTTGACAATCATAATGAAAGTTTTATAAATTGAGTTTATTCTGAAAAAAATTTACTATTATAATTTCAAAAGCAGTGCTGCTAATCTCCCCAAGTCTTTATATACGTGCTATTTTCATGCAGCCCCAGCTCCCTCCTGCAAACACAAACAGAATCCTTTAAGCTTTAAGTGAATTACTCACGTTAAAATAGAAAAGCAAGAACTGAAAATGCAAGGCTTTATGCACATGGACCAAATAAAAACCAGCCATCACTGGCCACAGAAAACTTTTTTTTTTGTTTTACAGTGACAGAAAAGCCTCTATGGTGGAAATCAGAGAGAAATACTAAATACTAATTTCTCTGAATTAAAAGTCGTATTTCTCAATCAAGTTATCCATCTATTCAAAATGATGACTTTAAGAGGATGCTTTGCCATGGATTTTAAAGGGTAAGCTAAAAAACCTGAAAAAATCAAAATCTCTAGGATCATGTAAGAAATGGGTATCAGAGTATATGCAAAATTAGAGTTTAAAATAATGTATATTTTTCCTTACATAGCACTTTGATGGGTTTGGTTTTTTAAAAGCTACATATCTGAAGCAAACTATTTATTGCCTCTTAATACACTGTGAAATTCTCAGAGGAAATGAGGACATCTAAGTTAGTGTCATATGACAGTGAAAACAAGTGAGCTGTAAGAACTGAATTTACAATTGTATTAGTGAACCCAAGTCTTTCCCTGTACTTGCCAGTGATTTAATTCTTCAGCTTTTATTGTAAAAGTTGTTTTTTCTGATTGCTTTAGAATCTAAATCTTCAAATGGTTTTGATCATTAAAACTTGTAAATCTCCTAGAAATTTTTTCAAAATATTGATGCATTCTACACTCTCTTTTATTCTGGAGAGTGTAAAAGGTGTGTGTGCAAGCACAGGTGCTTGTGTGTTAACATTCTTTCCTCAATGTGTCACCAACAGGTTGAACCGTCTGTCTTTCGAAGTATGACCAGGCTTTTTACAATGTAACTATGGAACAGGAAAGAGAAATAAGATTTTTAAAAAACCCTCTCCCTTCTTTTGAATGCTGTGTATAAACTAATAATTTAGCATGGAGGGAGGAAAGAATTTTGATAGATAGGACAGGTTTGGGCAAACCACTTTTTTTCTAAAAGGTTTTTTTTTTTAAACTTTTCTTGGCATTATTGCAGCACTAAGTCACCTGTTTGGTATCCAAGACAGAATCTGATCTGAAACATCTCTAACAGTTCATGGGTGAGCATGAAGAGATGGATACAATGTTCAGCCATGACATGTCACATTTCTTCACAACGTGCCTCACGTAGAGAAAAGTCTTGTGATGAAATTGAAACATGTCAACGCTGTAGCGGACTGCATGAGTCAAATGGAAATCAGGTGGTAAAAACATCGTTTAAAGCTGCAAATACACTATTTTTATTTACTTATATTTATTGTGGCAAAACAGAGGCCTCACCAGAAATCAGGCTCGCTCTGTGTACGAAACACATTTTCTTGGCTCCAAAGGAGAGGGAGAGCTTGATAACTTATATTGCATATTCTATAGACAGTTATGTGGACCCTATTGGCTCCTATAATATTTTGAAAATGCATTCACAATAATATTCTATTTCCATGCTAGTAATGTCAGTGGGAGTCCTGGTAGTATGCTATTTAGGCACACTGAGAAAATAATAGGATTTACAATAGCTGGCAATTTGTTTTCTACTGCCACAATGTTGGCTTTTGTTGCAGTCTTTGTAGCTCTTAGAAATTTCTTTCTGGCTATTCTGTTCATCTTTTCCACAGAAACATTTCTTCAGTGTGAATTGCTTCAGTATGAATTGGAGTGGTTTTGCTGCCATGAGTTTTTATTACTAGAACTAATACAAATAGTGCAAATGTTTTTTCCAGAAATAGTCATTCACATTTTTAATGTCTGTGGGGCTGATGGATGGTCTCGCCAGCAGTACTAGCATGCTATTTCAGAAGGCAGACAATATTGCCAAATCCTGGTAGAATGCTTGTTGGTTGTTCTTTTGTCCTTAATCACTTCCAATTATTGGAGGCAGCCGAGCCTCCAGGTCTTCCTTTAACCATTGCCAGGCCATTTTGAGGAGTTGTTTTCATATGTGATAAATTAAGAAGGAAGGTAAAGGGAAAAATAGTATTTGTACATTATATCTTATATGGAGAATTGTAGTCCTAAACTTCTTTTTGAAAGTCCAGTCCAATCCCATAGCAAACTTACTGTTGCTCTGGTCACCTGCCACACAAGGATAATAATAATTAACTATTTAATTGCTTACCATTTTCTTCAGGTTGATCAGTCAGAGCTGTCTTTCTACATAAATGGCCATCAGAACTCAATCCAACACTAGGACCCACAGACCTAGCTAGTCTCAAACCCAGACCTACCCAACTCCATCTACTGACCAAAAGATGCTTGCAGCCAGTGCCTGAATCCTAAAGGAGTGTTTCATTCTGTGGCCTCATCACCTGACTCAGCAGCCAATTTTTTCTGATGGGCAGGGATGAGTCTAGAAGTGTGAGGCTAGACTCGGGGCTAGCCTAGTCAGATGGCATTTGGGAGGCTCCTAACTGAGCCAGCACCATGGGACACAGCCTTTGGTCCCAAGGCCAGGCTCCAGACAGGGGGCCCAGTGGCACACAAGTCTCACAAGTGCCCACTGTGCACTGGGGAAAGTGCATTTAAATATTCTGTCTTTCCATACTCAAGATAGAAACTCATTTAGTAAAAGATGATTATTAGAAGTTAATTTGCTGTATTTTTTTCTGCCAAATTACCAATTAATGTAGCTGGAAAGAAGTATTTTACAGATGTATAATCAAGCCTTGAAAGGAGAGCTTCAATTGAAGCCTCTAACTATTAATGTATTAAATTATCATGATGTATCTTCAGCTGATTATATCAAGCACTCTTCTAGAATTTGAGGAAGTAGTAATAAATTAAATGATAAATTACTATTGATTATTTTTTAACTTATTATCCTCTAGATTTTGATATGAATATTGCTAGCTGACGGTGAGATATAGTGAACATAGGCAATGGTTTCAAACAGATACTTCTGCACAATAATTGTGTATTAGGGTTGCATTTTTCTCTATGCTCCATTGCTAGGTCATGATGATTTATGGCAATCCTTTTCAGGCATGAATGTATGCATATGTACACAATAGCAAGTTCTCTTCAGATGGAGGAAGAGAGCTAACTACAAGGTTTTAGTTTAATTTTGTTTATCCAAAACCACTATTAACACTAGGTTTTATTTAATGCCAAAAATTACTAAGATAGCTAACAGGTTCTATGATACCTAAAAAGTCATATTTGTATTACTACAGTAATTCTAATAAATATTTAACTTATTAATTTTTGGCATAAAAAATTCAATATTTTTACAGTACATAAGGGTGCTTTATTGGTCATTACAAAACACAATTTCCTTTCAGATAGCTCCCTGAAGTTTTGTCTCTCAATCACAGAAATATTTTTGAATGCATTTTTAAAGAGTCACAGGTCAAACTATTTAAAAAGACCATTTAAAAACTGACTTTTGAAAGTGGCCAGCTACATGATTCTGTTTTCCTTAGCAAATTAAACCTGGAAATGTAATCACAAATCTAGGTTTCACAGCTTGGTGGAAAAATACCTCTGCATGCTACTTATCCTAGACTGTCCATATAATCAGCTTTTAATAGGGAGGGAAAAGCACATGCCGAAGATTATTGTGTCTTGAAATGTCCATATAAAACAGAGATGAAATAATACAGAAAAATACACTTTTCATATGTATGTCTAGATTAATATTTGTATCTTCTTAAATTTTAGCAAATATTCAGAAACTGCATATACAAAGACTAGAAAAAAAGGTGAAAGTAAATGCACTGTAGTGTTTGTTGCTTAAGTCAATAATAAAGACCAGTTTTAGCTATAACCCTAAGAATTTCACAGAGAAAAAGTCATGTAGTAGAAGTATTAAAATGTCACAAAAGTAAGGCAAAAATGGCATTGAATATAATTAGTAACCTTTGGATTTTAAAAAAGAAACATCTGAAATATTACTTAATTTTACATAGAAAGCAGCATAAAAAAATCTTCATTAAAAAAATGAAGGCAGCAGAATACAACTCTGAAAAAACTTTATTGAATTATTAAATTATCCAGGAATGCTCAACTTGTAGAAAGCTCCTAAAGTAAATCGGAAGAGTAAGCATCAAAAACCACCAGAAGTCCTTCCTTGGTCTCCCTGTCAGCCCTTGGTTACAAAGATACATCACCTTAATGATCTCAGTCATCATCAGTAAACCTTAACTAGCACCTCTCATGATTATTTTGAATTTTAGGTGGGAAGCCATGAATGTAAAATCAAGTATTGTACATACCAGCACTGCTTTTTTCTTGCGATGTGTGATTATCACCTTCAGAAGCCATGTGAAAATGTTCTGGCCAGAAAGAGAAAAAGTAAAGCTAAATGACAATTCCTTAAAAAAAGGTTTGAGAAAAGCAGAGGAGTGATTCTAGTAAAAAAATTAAAAGTATGGCAATTTTTAAGAAGTCTGATGAGTCAGAAGAACATTCCTGAAAAGGTGTCCTATTCTACAGAAGAGATTTAAATATCTTCTGGTTAATGTGTAAAATCTTGCAAGGCAAAATTGAAGATATTAATCTTATTCAGTGCTTATTAACTTTTAAAATAATAAGTGGATTCAATGACTATCATCAACACTATAATCTGAATTCCTATTTTCAGTACAGAAAGTGAAAAATTTAATTTCCTATACCAAAGAGCTTTATGAATTTGGGTAAATCAGTGAATCATGACATCAACAGTTCTTGTCATTTCCCTACTTTTTCCTGTTTGCTATACTCTCTTACACCTTTCACTAAGTATGAAACAGTGGAAGAAATGAAAATCTTGAAAAAGTAGCCTGGCTCACAAAATATTATAATCTAATGTCCACATCAATAAAAATCAAGATTGCAATAGTTCCTGTGAATAAAAGCCTTGTGGGTTATGGAATTAACTCTAAGGGCTTGGGACAGGCTGTTTTTCTGGTCCCAGTGGCCTTATTTCCTTCCTGAAGGAAATTACCTGAAAGCAGTAGTAGACATTCAAAAGGTTTTTGCAAAGAGCATGAAAAATGTATTAACTGCTCATGCAATGTGACACCTTACCTGCTGTTATTCATTATTATGTTTAGGAACATGAATAGGAAGTGCTGTAATTACAAGCCCCAGCCCCCAACAGACCCTTCACCCAAAGTTAGTGGAATATTTTTGTATTCAATGGTTTGTTTTTGTTCTGTTCCAGGGAGTTCTGTAACCATGAGCACACTGGGAGGGATAAGAATCAGAAAGAGGAAAAAAAGAGCACACAGCATGGAGAATCATTCTGCAGTTGACATTCTAACAAGGGGATGACAGCCAGGCACCATTTAAAGCAACAAAACTGTTCAGGAGATATTGTGCACATTGTGCACATTGTGTGTATGTGTATGTAGTTGATGCATGCAAATAAGAACTGAAGATTACACCCTTTTCCATTATCTATAAAACTTAGATAACCATTTCCTTTAAACAATTAGATAAAATCAGGATGATCCATCCTGGCTTGAGGCAACCCAAAACAACAGAGCTAATGTCTACAGAATTATTAGCTTGTTTCCAGCACTGACATTAAAAAATATTGCACAAATTTTTACAGAGTTTTAAAGGCATATTTAGGTAGTTTTCTATTAATAAGACATTATTACAACATTGCTATAGCAACCTAAAAGTTATAGTTGAAAGAAATTTTTTAAGCCTTTCTACCCAGGTACTTCTAATTTTCAAAGCTTTTTGAAAATCCTTTAAATTGCTCACTGGTTTCGTTTAAATATTTCAAGTCTGTTGTTAATAGCAAACACTATAGAAAAGTTTTTTGAGAGGATTGTCATGCTTGAAAAATCAGAGTGTATGAATATCACACCTTGCATTAAGAGGTATATTTGGAAGATGAGGCAGTATTCAATGAAATGGGTATAAAGGCAGATATTGAAATTATAAGTAAGGCTGTAACTTTATGTCACCCTGTTTTTTTTCAGATTTTCTAAGCCTTCTGATGTTGACATTCTTGTAGTGAACTTTCTCACACACTTTCTGTAAATAACTCATTGTTTTTCATTCCTTTATGGAGGAAGAGAGAGTTGATGGACTGTTGGTTTGACCAGTGTCATTGGAGAGGTGTCACTGTCACCCTCCAATCCGCTGTCACTTTTAGAAAACTATAAATGTTGGAGTCAGAAAATAAACTTCCCTTTTTTTCTTCACCTTGAGAATGGTGGTGAGCTTGTGTTCTTTTGTGTCCTATAGTGACAACTTTATACAAGAAGTCAGTAAATTAAAACTGTTAAATCCTTAACACCTGCAATACTGTCCTAAGCAGAGAGGTTAACACAGTACAGAGGGCAGTATTATATGACTAAAGCAGGCAGCATACACAACAATACAAAACACTATGTAAGCACAGGGTTATTTTGGGAAACAATTTCTCCACTTGTGTGTACAAGCCCTTATGCTGACATAGGGCCAGATTTACTGTGGCAGAAATGCAGCAGAGATGAGAAAAAAGCCCACAAGCCTGTCAGTGGGAAGTCTCCCCTTCAACAAGTAGTTTTCACTCAAAAGTAACAACAGTTTTCACCTACAGACCTGTATGCAGGGCCAAGAGCTCAGCTCTGTGGCACACCTTGGCTACCAGGTGAAACAGCTGTGCCTTGTCTGAAGGCACACCTGTGTGGAGATTTCTTCTCCTCCTCCATGAAAGGATCCATAGGCAAGGAGGAATAATCTTGAAAGCCCATTATTTTTGTTATCTGCAAGTGTACCTTGAGGACAAATTGGTCATTCTAACACTGTCATTTTCCTTTCTGGCTAAAAGAGAAAAATCTAATTTTCTCATGGACGTCAAATGCTTTAATTTTTCCAATTTTTGAGCCAATGTTGAATTGTGCTCTTCTGGCCACAGGGAGACAATCATGACTGGAATCACAGGAGTATATCTCCCTACTCCAGAGCAGAACGAACCTATTTCTGATAGATGTTTTTCTCTAGCACCTTCTCAGACACAGTCCATGACTTACATGCTTTATTGTTGCATTGCACTTAGGAAGGTGTGGTAATCTTAGGGCTAGGAAGTTTTTCCTGATGTCAAACATAAATCTCTCTTTCTGCAATTATGCTGAATTTATCTCTTGAAGATAAACTACTGTGTTCAGCAGGAGATGATGTGTGGATGATGATGTGGTGACTTGTGAAAAGACATCATCACTCCTCAATGTGCTACTCTTACGAGACAGGTGGTTTATATTTTCACTAGAGATAATTCAGTTGAAAAGACATATTCATCTGAAGGAAATAGTCAAGATTTCAAAGAAATATAATTTGCTACTACTGATTTCTTTTTCAGTTATACACAGGATATATTATACAGTATTGTATACAGTAAAATACAAATAAACAATCTCATGGAGGATTTTGTAGGGAATATTATCTGTTTGCACAGAATAAAAATTAGGTCTTGAAGGAAAAATGCAAATTTTTCTTTACACATTTAAAAACTTTTTTCCATATGTACTGAACAGCCTACAGAAAAAGTCCCTTATAAGCAGATACATGCTAATAGACAATAAAGACTGGAGTGTTCTCAAACATCTGAAAATTTTCAGGGCGTAAGTTCCTTGATTCTTTCAGAATACACCTAGAAAAAATACTCCATTCATAGCATTTGTTGACAAAAAATGATGATTTCCTATTTTAGATAAATAAAAATTTTACATTTCCTAAGGTTAAAGGTTTCTAAACACAGCTGTTTCTGGCATAATCAGAAAAGAAATAGATATGGAAGAGACACCAACTAACATATTCTGTTTATTTCTGCTAAGTGAGTAGTTTATCAAAACATCTGACTTCTTTTCTTCAGGAAAAGATGACCACATTTAATTAGTTAAATGCTTTCTGCACAGCTTGTACTTGCTGGATTTTACACCTCTGGATATTGATTTATACCTCTGGCAAATAATGAATGAGAAATGTAGAGAAGAATATACAGGCTAGCACTGTTCATCTGTGGACTGGAAAAGACTTCAAACTTTGGGAACAGAAGGGGACTTAAACTTAAGTAAGCTTTTACATCAGAAACAGTGAGTTCAATTTGGAAATCAGTCCTCAAAGAAAACAGTAACACAGGTTTGGCTGGGATAGAGAGGATGTGATCAAAGACATCAATATGTGATGGATTCAGACCGCAGCAATGACAATCTCATTTTTAATAAGGGTACTGAAGCTGCTGTTGTTGAAGGTCTAAATTCAGTCATTGTCTCAGCAGCCCAAAGGGATGATAGCAGCATGCAACACTGTGAATACAGTTAAGAAAATTAAAGGAGCTATTACATCCCAGAATCACAGCTACATTTCTGCATTGAGGCAATTTGGCAATTTAGTGACACCAAAAGCTGACAAAGCAGGAGAGGCAACTGACACACACTGACACAGAGAACCATTGGCAGTACAATTGCTCTTGGCAGGGAATGTGTATCCAGATCCAGACCTGCTGCAGTGTAATTGCAACTCCATGGCAATCAAACATTTAAACTGTGCAAATTGGGTCTGAATTCAATCTTTCAGGTTTTATACCAATTTTAAATGAGCCTCCTCATTTTTTTTTCCCCAGGATAACAGTATTTGGTCTAAGTACTACCAACAGCATGGAAAGATGACAGTAACAGCATCTGGGATTCTTCGTGGTTCTGTGCTGCTCAAGGAAGTGCTCAATTCATAGAATCATAGAATGTTTTGGGTTGGAAGGGACCTTAAAGTTCATGTAGGTCCAACCCCACTTAGTGGGTCTGTCACAGACATCTTTTCATTAAAAATCTTTTCTTAGGATTTTTCCTTCTGAGAAGCTGAGAGGCTTCAGGAACAAAATGTAAACAATGGTTATCTGCTGCTGTGGAATGCAACAGGTGCATCTGTGATTGGTCTCATCTGCTTGTTTGTAATTAATGGCCAATCACAGCAGAGCTGACTCGGACAGAGAGTCTGAGGCAGCTGCCTTTGTTATCATTCTTTTCTATTCTGAGCTTAGCTAGCCTTCTGAGATGAAATTTTTCCTTCTATTATTTTTAGTATAGTTTTAATGTAATATATTTCATAAATAAATAATCAAGCCTTCTGAACATGGAGTCAACATTCTCATCTCTTCCCTCACCTGAAAACCCCTGTGAACACTGTCACAGAGGTCCATTAGACCAGACAGCTCAGGGCCCCCTCCAACCTGGCCTGGAACACTTTCCAGAATGGGGCATCTTTGGGATGCTTCTTTGGGAAAGATGTTCTTTTGCCTCACCACCCTCATAGTGAAAAATTCCTTCCTCAGAGCTAACCTAAATCTCCCCTCTATCAGTCTGAAGCCATCACCCCATCTCCTGTCCCATTATGCCCCTGTACAAAGTGCCACCTCAGCTTTCTTGTAGGCTCATTTAGGTACTGGAAGGTGCTCTAAGGCCTCCTTGGAGCCTTCTCTTCTCTAGGGTGAACAACCTCAACTCTCTCAGCTTGTCTTTAAAGGACAGGAGCTCCAGCCCCCAGATCATCAACTGGTGACTCAACAGGTATCATCATTACATTTTTTTCCTAGCTAAAATAAAAATTCCTAGGGATTCGGCTTTCACAGTAATCTACAAGGAGCTCCATAAAACAGGAATATGTTGTGGGTTAATTTTCCACATGGAATATTTCACACAGCTTTTTACCTAGAGAAATAATCTTCAAAGGAAAAGCAAACTAATGACTGAAGATGCTGGCTGACAAGGGCAGGTTTGTAAAAACAAACTGGTTTTAATTGAAAAGATTTATATTAACCATTTAGTTAACACTGACTCAAAATACAATAAATGGGTGCCCCCTCATGATAATCTAGTCATGCCTTTTCCCCTGCAATCCTGTCCATGAAATTCTATGGTGTTCAAGAATTTTAGCAGAGTCAGAGGCCAGAGAGCAATTAAAATTAATAACTAGTCACTTTCTGTGAAGAAGGTTATATAGGAATATGCTTGCTGTCATAAGTGCTAATTTATCACTTACATGACACCTAGGGTATGCTAAATCATGAAAACACTGCACTAGAGTTAAAACATTTTTTTTTTCTTCCTTTTCTTCACTCCTTCAACTAAGATACATGATGTTACTACTGAAAACCCATTCATATTTGGAACCAGATCAAGTCTGAAATACATTTAATATATTCTATCTGAGGAAAAAAAAACTAAATAAGAAAAGTAATTTATTTACCAAACCTATGCAGCCATGGTATAACTTAAACCAAGGCAAAATGTTACGAAATAAGAATTGTGACATTCCACACAGGTGTAAATGAATAATTACACAAGTACATAGAGTGTACAACAGACTGCAGAGGATGCAAAAAATTTTCCCATTTTTGCTCAGATCAATATTTAACTGTCACTAAATCCACCTAAGTACAATTTCTATATCCTTGGTTTTAGTTAAGGGTCTGTGTGTGTATGAAAATATCTCACATGTACTCACTGCTCCTATGCACATCAAACAAAATAGGGAGACTTACACAGGTGCATCAAGAGTCCTGCAGGAATGTTTGTGAAAAATTATCTTTATGAAACCCCAGCTTTTTATTTTTAACATGTTTTCTGGTGTTTTCCAACACATATTCCTTGCCAGGAGTGATTCCCCACCATTTTTGTGGGACCTGGGCTCATTCACGGCAAGTCCATTCTACTGCAGACCACAGTGATTTCTCATCATTATGCACTGCACAGCTACTTTACTGTAATTCATGTCTTTTCAAGTGATTTAGGTATTTTCTGCTTTGATTTCAACTGGTATATTACTTATTTTTACTCATTATTTCTAACAACATGTTTCACACTTTTAAGTTCTATATTCCTGGGAAACGCCTTTATTAAGGATTTCATAGCACCAAGTTAAGACTGAAATATTCCAATAATATGTTAAGGAATCTTCAACTTGCTACTGTCAAAAGCAGTGCAACTGAAAGCATGTGTTTTCTTTAATCTTCCTAAAATATAGGTAACATACAGAAATGTTTAAAAACTATGGGAACCATATTTATAACTATAACCATTGCCTAAGGTTCCACTGCAATATAGTGATCAAGAAACCCCAAAGATGATGCCTTTTCCAAAATATTTATTATCTAAACAATAGAGTAGATTAAGAAACAATTCCTCAGCAATTCTGTGAATATCAGAGTCCATTAAGTCTTCTTTCTATTAGAGTTGCACATTATGGCTGACTGGTTTTGATACTCAATAATATTAATGATCTACCATAAGTTCACTTTTTATTGGACACCAAAGAATACCCACGGGAGAAAAAAATTTCAAGGCTTCACCTGTGGAAAAGCCCCAAATGAAACTCTTTATGAAGAGTCCACAGAAGAGAGAAACACAGACTAAGACTATAATCTCTGTAATACCTAATACATTGAGTCCCTCAGTTCTCTGCAGGGATTTTCTACTATCTAGTAAAAATAAGATCAAACTGCATTCTTTCTTTTCAGATTAATATAAAATATTTTTTTTTCTGTGTGGCCATCTTCTTTGATAAAACTTAAAGATGCTTTAAATCCTTTATTCCTCTTCCAAGTTTTGCCAAAGGCTTAAAATACATTTGTACAGTATAATCACAGACATTTTGTTTTAAGAACCCAGTCCTAAAATCAGATGACAGAAGAGTTAACAAGGAGCAGTTGGTTTATTATGTTGAGAGGTGACAAGGCTGGACAAGCAGGCACTTAAATGGAAAGAGCTGGAATGAAAGGTCAAATGAGACAGTGAGGTAGGTGGCCAACCTGACACATATGCACTTAAGAATATCAAAGCAGACAAACACAAAGAGAAAGTAAGAAAGATGAAAAAAATCAGAGAATAGAAAAAGAAATAAATATATAATGGATGAGAATATGAAAATTAAAAACTAGCTTTTTGGGGAGTAAAGATTGACACTACTTAACAACTAGACCCTCTGGAGGATATAATCTCAAATTATTTGCAAGAACGTTCATTCATCTTCACGCAAATTATGTGAGGAAAAAGAGGAGGGCATCTCAGAGGAGATGTTATCCACTCAGTCCTTCCACTTCTCTGAGGAAACAGCATCTGCTCAGCACTTCCAAAGCAAAGAAGTGAAAACTAGATTTATATAACAGCTGCAGATGTAGTCTGCCAGGAAGTCAAAGTAGTTCATTGCTTCTTCAAATGTGAGTCTAAAAATTCACAGCTCCTGTGATCCACTGGGAGCATGTTGGGGGCTGTAACAAACAGTTTGAAGAACTCTCCTGTGGAGAATAGCAATTGTGGGAGCACAGAAGAATGATGCAAGCAATGGAACCTACAAAAGGAAAAAAATCTTTCTATTTCACATGGCATAAGAGACGGCAGTTATCAGAGGCTCTGGATGTCATTGATATTCTCTAAGATGGAGCAGAGAGGGCAAAAAGAAAGAATGTTGCACACACAAACTGCAAAAATGAGAAGCTGTTCAGAATAGGTATTTGAACAATGCTGGAAAATAATCTTCAATTAAAGAAGCCTCATGCTCCAGAATTGCTTTGGAAAAGACATCATGGTGAGAGAAGTTAGGGAGCTCTGTGACAGCTGATGAGTAACTATTAATCAGTAAATATAAATAGTCACTGGCACTATAGCTAGTTTGGAAATGTTATAAAAATGTGAATAATTGTAAAGATTACAATTAACCTGATCTAACAATGAAAAGGTCTTGGTTTTATTTAGTAATTTATTGTGAGTTTAATGCTAATTTAAAACTTAAAAATGCAACTGAATTATTTTAATCCATTCCTGACATTGGTTTGATGAGGGCCAGAACATCTCATCAGCTCTTCAGTCTCCTTGCTATTTAAGAACATTGTGGTGGGTAGTGCTGAACACGATGTAAAAGCAATGCTCTCCATAACTGCCCGTGCCCACCGTGCTCTTCACAGCCACGTCACTGGTGCAAGGCCCACCCTGCACAACTGTGGAAAGGCAGACATCAAGAGAGGAGCACAAGGGCTGCAGCTCTGTTTGCATCACCTACCCCTACAGAGCTGAGATCTCTGTTTCTCTACTGCACTTTTCCAGAAAAAATGGCATAGTTTGACCTTCCCTATAACAGCAACAATTGAATAGTTCTCTTTTGGTGGCAGGACAAGTACATGATACAGAGGGAAGAGGTAAGGCTGGCATCTCATTTTCAGCTCTTGAAAAGAAATGAACTCTTTCCTTCAAAAGAAAATGTAAATTTTATTTCCAGAAAATAGTCCCACAAGGAGCCCGGGCAGTCAAGTCTGAGGCTTGATTGTGCTTCACGGAAATGGGGAGGGAGGGTATTAGTAGTGCTCCCCTGACTTAAAATTAGATGTGTTTCAGAACAATCCTTTCTTCTTCTAATTTTAAAACTGATTATTTTCCAACAAACTTTGAATTTTTAAATTCTGTACCTGTTTCTAAAATTACTTTGGCTAGATTACATAGCCATGCAAAAGACAGCCCAGAAGACACAGGTTATCCTGTATTTCCAACTGGTGGTCTCAATAAGCCTTAACAATATGCACTGATTAATGGTTCCAAGCACCCTGAAACACAAATAGGAACTATTCTTATTTTACAGATGAGGGAACTCAGACACAGAACGGCTCTGTGACTCTGGGGTCAGAGTGCAGCAATGCTATCTATCTCATCTGTCAATCTCTGCTGCCCTTCCCACAGTATATGATCTTCTCTCACAAATTAATAACCAATATTACAACAGGCCACAATTCTAAATTCGCTCTTTCCTTTCCCCAGACAGGGTTTACCTGACTTATTTCCTCTTCTCACTCTCCATTCTGACCTTTTCTGCTTTCCTCTTTTCTTCATTGATGCTTTAAGCTGAGTACATTGTGGGGCTAGCAGAGCTAAAGGAACATGTTATACTCTAGGGTAAGGGCTTTGAATGTTGTGATCATTCCTCTCTGTTTCTGCAAGGGCCTCAGAAGTCTTCAATGTCTTCTGCTGTCATGAGACTTACCCTTGAGTTTAGGAGAAACACTCTTCACAATGTAAAGTAGATGGCAGGAGAGAACATTGAAAATAAGCTGTTCCAGGAAGTGACTAGAAAACAAAGCTTTTAAATTCAATAATGATATTCTGAAACTGACCCAAATTCTGTGGAGGGCCAGCCTACAGAGGGAAGCAAACCTCTTAGATTCCAGGCAGCAGGGTAACTACTAGTGAGCAGGTACACCCAAAGACAGAATAGAAATCTCCCCTTTCTAATGCTTGGCAGAAAAGAGCTATTTATTTTTTAGTTGGAAGCTCTGTTCTCTGAGGAAATGTTTCTAACTTGAGCATGCTTCTGAACAAAATACAAATTTGCTTCTTCAGATATGATCCTGGAAATCTCTCAGCTCCTTTGGCAGGTGCTGAAGCATTCTGTAACAAAGGTGGACAGGCATCACCCCAAATCAGAAGTAGGCATTTTTTACATTTCCATGGAGTGCCTTTTCCCAGAAATCTGTCCATTTCTTTGAAATATATTAAGTCCTGTGAATGCTGCATGGTTACTGCCCACCAAAGAAGGTTGACCTATTCTGCTAAGAATGCTCAGGTCTCCCTACAGTACAGTCCTTCCAGTTTCACTGCAAGTTCTCCCACTCATTTCTCATTTTTGTTTTTTTTTACAGGGGGCAGAACCAGAGATTATCACCTGCCAGCCCTGAGCCTCAGGCACAAAAGAACTTCCTATTCTGCTGGATATTGCTTGTATGAACCATGCCTTTCGATGGTTCAGGATGACCCCAGCAATAGCATAGTAACTGCTAAGAAAGGATGTAAAGAAAAGAAGTTGTGTTGCACTTTTAAAACTCTTTTTCCATTTACACGTTTACTTGCTGTGTAGAATTCTGTGAAAGATAAATTTGTGAATGTAAAGACTTGGTACAAGAAGCCAATGAAAAATAATACGTAATTAAAAAGAGTTTTGTTTGTTTCAGGATTTCTTTATTGAAAGAGATATCAAACAAGTGTTTCAGCCAGGGCTATATTAGCACCATAATACTTCAATGTGAAGATTGAGAAAGATAAGCAAATAGAAAAACATCTATTTTTTTCCAGAGACTTAAAATGCACATTGCAAAATTATTAAATGGATATGCTGATACTTCTGATTAACTGGATCATTTTGGTTCTATATCTTCTTCATCCTTGATTTTATACTGAGACAATAAAGTACCACACCAATGCACCAGATAACTATATATTGAGTATTAGGTGATATCATAGGTAAAGCATTGAGGGGAGTTACTGGCTTTTCTCAAAATAATCTGGCCATCTATTTATATGTTGGCATTTAAACACTTAACTTTAACCTGTGCTCCAGTTCAATGCTAAATTACATTAATTTGATTGACCAAGATGTTCTCTCTTAAAATTTTCACCAGTAGGATTAATACAGTCTGCTAGGAAGAACATTACTATTTAAAATCATGATCAGCCTGACAGCAAAGGCCAGAAGTTCATTCTCACACATGGCTGACAGAGAGACAAAAATAAGCAGACCTCAGGAACAATGATTTCCATTTAGCTAATTAATTAAAACAACACAAGGTAACTTAGGAATAAGAACACCCCTGAGAGATTTTTGGTGGCTTTCAAGATCATGGATACAGTACAAAGTAAAGCCATCTTTTGATGTTAGATGAGTGGAAGCAGCTTCATTGGCGTACTTTTTTTGCTGTTTTGAAGTTAGCACCATGTTCTTATTTGTTCTGTCATAGCACAGTCCTCTCTATTTTTATTTAACCCAAAAGCACTCATAAAACCACAGTATGTTAATATTCATGTTAAATATGAGTGAAAACATAACAAATGGTAGTAAATAATAACTGTTAGAAATTCCAGTATGAATAGGCAATACTACAGGTAATCTGATCCAAGCAGAGCTGGCATGAATTGAGCTTGCATTTCCTACACTTTCTCACCAGTGTTGCACAGAACACAGGGGCATCATTTCAGCTCAACTCCAGTTGGAGACATTAAAATATTTTAAATTTAGGCTTTAACTGACACTTTCATGGGGCTAATTATATTTTAAACTTCCACCTCAAGTTCCTGCCTCACTGTGCCATCTTCATGAATAGCATAGTCTGTGATACACAAGTGCAGACATACAAGTCTCCTACCTAAAGAGATGGAGTAGGTTAATTTACATATATTTATTAAACATTGTAAGTAAAAGCACAAACTGCAGTACCACACTGCATTGTGAAGGAGGACTCCAGAAGCAGTTGGGATTACTGCACTGGAAAACACACAGCAGTCAGTCTGCTGACATACATGTGAATAAAGGTAGAGAAATGACACAATGGCTATTTAAGACCAAAAGAATTTGAGAAATACCTTCATTCAGCAGTGCAGCTGTGCTCCACAGGGGCACAGAGAACATCCTTGGTCTCTCATTCTCTGCTGGGAGCTCAGGAGAAACAGCACAGTGGCTGGCCAGGAAGGACACTCATCTACCAGCTGGCACCCAGCCACATGAGCAGTAGTGAAGGACTCCAGAGGACTCCAGTTCTCACTCAGAAAGAGGGTGCTGCTCCAAATTCTAAAACAGAAATTCTCGTTACAAAAAGGAACAAAAGCTCAAAGAAGAGTTTGTTGGTGAAACCACGGGACAAGACTAAAATCAGACTGGTCTCACACCTGCTAATCATAACTTCTTTCCTGTGCAACGATTTCTGGCTGGTGATAGTAAATGAGCTACTTGAAGACAGTCACATCTTGACATCACACAGACGGGGTGATAAAAATTACTGTAACATTAAAGCAGCTCAATTCTAAGTTTGCACCACTTCACCACTCAAATACTTCAGAGAAACATTTCAACATGCTGAATGACAAACAGAAGGCCTCCACTTGCCCTGAGGATCCAATCCTTTCTTGATCTTGAGTTTTGCCAGTATATTTCTAGCGCCTGACTTTCCATCTTAGATGGCTTTAGCTGCAATTATTTGAGACCTCACCACTCAGGCTCTCCACTTGTATGCAACTGCTCCAGCACAGGAGGCAGCAGATCAAATATGTGGGAATACTTTAGCTGAGGCTGTCCTCCCCACTCAGCACCACCATGGGTGGAGATCCATTCTCCCACAGCAACTGGAAACACTGGACACAAGTCCCCACTATGGGAACAAGTCCCACAGGGCACAAAAGAAACTGCTGGGAGTGCAGCACCTGCTGCTATTGCAGAGACTGCCCAGCATGCTCAAGTCAGGGCTGTGGAAGACCAGCCCTGCCCAGTTTTTTGCAGGGGTGATTTACCATGATAGGGCCCTGACCTGACTTTCCTGTCCCTTTGTGGGAGATCAGGGCTCCTGTACACGAAGGGAGTGCAAAAATGCAGATAGCTTTTTTGTTGCTAGTCAAAAAGCAAGATGCCACAAAGCTACTCCACAGGAGTCTTTGGTAATCCTGATCTCCATAAGCTAAAGAAGGTATTGCTTTTCTTTATTGCACAACAACATCAGTCAAGCCAGTCTTTACACAGTGCAGACATGATAATGGGAACTATGTAGAGGCCTTACCCTATAATTAGGGTGCTTTCAGAAGTGTCCCTGGCTTTCCAGGCAGGCAAATGTAAAAGACTGTGACTCATCACTAGAAGGTGTGATGGCTCTCAGGAAATTTGTAAGATCTTATTTAAATGCTGATAGGTCCCTTCCTCGATGGGATGTCAGAATTTGAAGAGCCTGATGGGGACTGAAGTGCCAAAATGCTGATAAGCTAGATAAAGCTATTTGTGCAATTGTCACCAGCCCTAAAGGCTATGAAGGAAATCTTTTACTCACCTAATGCCAGGGAAATAAATAGGTTAGTCAGACTGAGGCAATAAGGAGCTGTCCAGGATCTTTTTTCTTAATAACACACTCAGGACGGGCCAATTTAGTCATGTACTTTTTAATTATTATTTTCTATAAAAACATCCATCAGCTTATGAATAATGTCTGCCTCATGTGTATGTTTCTTTGTGACCTCAACTTGGTCAGGTGAATTTGACTTTATAATTATCTTGCCTTCCCTTGGCTGGCATCAATGAGGATATCAGCTCAATTACTACCAGCCTATTCACTTTCTGCTTTCACTCAAACTTTGGTCTTCTGGAGCCAGAGCTTTTATGGAGCCAAAGGTTTCCATTCTAAGCAGTCTATAGATAGCACTAAGACATATGCTTGTGTGTAGACTTATACATAATTCAATCTGAGATACTTTAGGAGTGGAATGTCTCTATTTGTAACAGGGAAATGTAACTTTCACTAGGCCTTCAACATTATTCACTATTACAGCTTTGAAAGCAGATTATCACACACCAAGAATGACAATACAATTTTACTGCACCCCGTGAGAAGAAAAGGGGCAGACTTCATACTGAAAGTTTTCAAGAAATGCTGATCTGCCAGGGTTGTATCTGTAGAGCCATGCTCTCCCTAGCTTATGATTTACACACTGTACTGATGAATATACACCACAAAATAATTTTATGGAATTTATAATGTTACTTATAGATCTATTGTTCTTACGCTTTGGTACAGGTGAAGTCTGTATTTACATTTTACTCTACTGTAGTCAAATATTGAAGACACTGCACTAAAAATGAAATGCATTAAAGCAACTGTAACTACACATATCTATACATCAAGGAGAAATTTACAATTAAAATTTCAAGGGAAAAAATCCTCTTGCTTACAGATGGAATAATGCTTATTTATTGAGGGAAATATCCTTATGAAAGTCAAATTACTTTTGTCCAGTAGCCAAGAACAATTCCACTTGAATTTTTCTCTAATTTTTCTTGTTTTTCCTGAAGCTTTTCAAGTAAAATGAAAACTATAGCAATTAAAAGTTGTGAATACAAGCTGCTTTCCACAAAAAATAAAGTATGGATTTTTTTGAAAGCACTGATGCTCATTTGACACACACAGCACTGAATTCATATGAATGACTACAGGAACTCCAAAGGAGCCACCGTGTTTTTTCCCTTGCATCAATGATCCACACACAAGGAAAGAATTTACAAAACAGAATACAAGAACTGCATGTGAACACATACAAACATATCCACATAACATTGTGCTTTGAAAACATGCATTGATCTGTTATGTTTTTAAGCACCTACTGCTAATCTGCCCATTAAAAACCAATAGCCAACTGACCATTTAGTTTTCCAGTGAGTAAAATACAACTGTCGAATACAATGTATGCTGAACAGAAGGACTTTTGGTCTACTTCTTAGGATTATGATGAAGACTAATTAATACAAGCAGTGCTTTAGTTCATGCTAAGTATTTTTCCATGTATTTAGATACAACAGTATTCAAAGTTAGAAAGAATCCTAGCTAAACAGCTAACTCCTGTGTTAAAAAAAGTCATCAAAATTCTCCTCCTGATTCTATTCAAGCATGCAAGGAATTCAGAGAAGGAAAGATATCCTGAAAAGTCCTGTAAGAATCCCAACTTCCAGGCCTCAGGACAGGCTGCATTACAGTAGTCTTGAGATTATTGCTGAGCTACAGCAGCCTCCAAAAAGTTATTCTTCAAACAAGAACAACTGAAGCACAGCAGTGTTCTGGCTCTTGCCTTCATTTCTTCCTCCCAGCCCCCTTCCCATCCTTCCTCCACCATATTCCCATGCCAAACTTTCTAAGGTGGCAATACAAAACCAACAGATGGGCTAAACACCAGCTGACAAAGGCACCAGGAGGTGGCTTTCTAATGACTGCTTCCTGTCTGCAGTCATCCAATTGCAGGGGTTCCATACTGTTGTCTCCTTATCACAAAATTTTCGTACCCTCTTAGTATTTTCTCATGGGCATCTCTCAGAGCACTGACTCTTTCCTCTTCACAAAGCAGCCAACTGACTCCAGTTCCCTTCTCAACCAGCCACCCCACTCTTTCATAGCACTCTTCCTCTCATTGCTTACAGCTGTGGCCTGTTAAAGTCAGGCCTGTTCCTCATCTTTGATAATTGGCCCAGCTGCAATTCCTTAGGGGTAAGATTACTTTCTACATTATCTTTATTTTCTTATATTCTATCCCCCAACAACTGTCCACTGCCACATTGACTTTTTTTTTTATTTCTCAAAAAACTTACCTCCGCTGTTCTTGTAAATTCTTGAGAACACAAATGAAGTAGGGGGCTTTAGTTCTTTAGGGGCTTATTTTTCTTTCATAAACCCCAAAGAGTCCACAGCATCACAATGTAAGAATAATCAAAGTTATGGTGAAGGCACAACAGGATGAGCTGCAGCTACTGTGGGCTTTCTGTACTCCCTTCTGTAAGTCACTACATCCCTTCTTGGCCCAAGATTTTTGCATCATCATCTGCTTTCCTACAACTCTCTGTTAAAACTGTTAATTATCTTGGGACAAGACACACTAAGTATTTGAGAAAGAGCTACCTTACAAGGAGCACTAGTTGTTACTGTGACATTACCCACAAACAAAAACACAACCATAATTTTACCCCATCCACTTAAAAAAAATAAAAATATTAATTTCCTGGTTCTGCAGCTTGTCCCCATTTATCTGTAGCACTGTGGTAGGGTGCTGTAGCAGGGGTCCAACAGGGGCTTTAACACAACCTAGAATGGAACTACACTTAGGACAGAAAGATGCATTTCTAGGTGTCAGGAAACCATGACTTTGTAATTAAAAAAGATCAAGTACACAACTGTAAACATTAAGCAGAATTTTCAGTTGAGCTGCTCTTAATCATGAAAAATGTATGCTGGCCTTTTTACCACCTGTCTGCCCTTAAAATGACTAGGGCCAGGAGATCAAAATGCTTTTCACCTGGTTTTGGTCCCATCATTTGCCATCTAAGAGCTTCACGTCAATGGAGGAGACTCAACTCTAAATTCCTAAACCTAGAAAAATATGTTCAGATGTCTGTGCAGTCCAAGGCAGCTGTTCAACCTCTGTGTGCTAACAGAAACTTCATGTCTGTGCTCTGACAGAACAGGGAGGGAGACAGATCCAAAAAGACACTGGGCTTCTGAAATAAACACCTACTTCTGAAACAAACATCTAACCATCTACCACCATTTGCAAACAGGGCTTCTAAACAACATAACCCAAAGAACACAAAAGCAACAAAACAGAAACAACAAAGGCAACTGATTGGGAAAAAAATGTAGGCCTGAGCCTGAGTGCCCAGAACTTCCTTGGGAAAGCTCTGCAATGCCAGCTGCCCTTCCACAATTTGAGTACACAATAAACTGAGAGAGAAAACACATTCATTATTCTGTACATCAGTTAAAATTACACTGAAGTCAGATTACGAGGGATATGAAAAGTCACAGAGATGTAGATTTGTAACAATGGTTACTAAAATTGGCATTTTTCCCTCTCCTTCAAACTGTACCTTTCAGTGCAGCCTTCTTTCTGTGGATGACAGCACAGAAGGAAAGAATCCTTTCTCTCTGTGGATTACAAACATACCCAAGGAACATACAACCTCATAAGAACAAAGTGTCATCCTTTGAGGCCTGATGTCAAATGCATGAATATTCAATCAAATAAATATCTGTTATGTCCACACATTGCTGTAGTAAATTAATTTTAATATAGCAAAAAATGCTGGGAAAAAATAAAATCTAGAATAGTTTTTCTGTTAGGCTCCATTAAATGGGCTTTCTTAATTTTCACTTTGTATCCTGAAAGCCACAAAAGCCACACATGTAGTAGCTGATGTGGTGTACAACTCTTGGCCAATCTACTTTCATTCTGTAGATGTACTTTCTTCTAGTCCTTTTTTTGGTATGACTGCAAATTTTCACCTGAAATAATTTTAAAGACTTAATCCTGACTTTTAAAGTTCCAGCAAGCTTTATCTTGAGCATCATCAACAGAATGGGAGGAGGGGAAGGGGAAAAGGCTCTCAGTGCTGACTGATAGATTTTTGATATTGCTGTGCTTCCCTTTTACTAATTATGCCCAGATTGCTCATCATGCCAGATACTGTTTGTGCTAGGAATTTTCTACAGCATACCTCAGGGGCAAATTGCCTGTAGTGGTGAGCTGGGAATTCTCTATAGCCTACTTTAACAAACAAACCTCCAGTATTCCTCCACGTCATATCATTCAACCTTCCTGCCAAATCTTCAGCATTCTTTTCAACGGAGTTAACTTCAACTAACTCCAGTGAAGGATATTCCTTGACACTCCAATTGTTTATTCCCTCTAGAGCATGGTATATGCTCTCTGAGCCCTTGATCTTGCCCAAGCTAAGAAAACACAGTAGTTTTAAGTCATTAGGCTATTGATGATGAAAGCTATGCAGGCAAAAGCCCTTGTGCTGGACAGCAACTGTTAGTCTTGAGATTTCATGTAAATTTCACAAACATTTTTAGTAATTGTTAATTTCTTCTCTGCAGAAACCAGTTATCCACCACCTCAACCTCGTCTACTTTTCACAGATAGAGAAGATCTTTATATTATAAAGAAACTGGATTTTAATGCCAGGGTGATAAGACCCAAAGATTGGAGTATTTACATTCTCTAAATTGGTGGATTGCTTTGGGCACAGTGTGAGAAGCTGTTCCAGCGCACACCACCACCGTGCATTTGGAACGGGCCAGAAAACAAACTACATCTCCATACCACACCACCTTTCTGCGACACCACAATTGCTATCAATTGTCCCCTTTCCTCCTTAAAATATGTGCGATTTGGTGTGCTGGCTGCTCGCGGAACAGCTAACTCTGGTTTTGATGCCGAATACTTCTATTCGGAGTGGTGAGGCTGTAGGGTGGCCGGTATTTTTCCAGTTCCCATGTGTGACAAAGTGCCAAGGGCAGGCGTTTGTGGCGGGGTAAGAAACCACCACGGGTCCCGTACCTGCGTGTCCCTGCCCCGACCCGGGGCGCGAGGCACGAGCCGAGCCGTGTGAGGTGTGAGGCCGGCGAGGCCGAGGGCTCTGGAGCCCGCACGCCCCCCCGGCATCGCCGTTGCTGGGCACCGGCCCGGCGAGTCCCGCGGCGGCCCGGAGGCTGGAGCCCCTCGGGAGCTGGCTCAGCTGACGGCTGCAGGTGACGACGGGCCGGGCGGAGCGGCCATCGAGGGGCGATCCCACCCCCCCGTTCCCGGGCCGCCGCTTTGTCCTTGCCCGGCCCGGAGCAAGCGCGCCCCCGGCCGCGGCGGGAGCGCGCCTGCGCGCACCCCGGCGGCCGGCAGGCGGGAGCGAGCGCCCCCTCTCCCCTCCCCCGCTCGCCGGGAGCTCCGCCGGCGGCCGCGGGCGGGCGGGGGAGCCCGGGCGGGGCGGGGAGAGCCCGAGGGCGGCCGGGCCCCCTCCCCGCCTCCGCTCCGCGGCGCGCGCCCGCCGCCCCCCGCCCCGGCCCCCCGGCCCGCCGCGGGAGCCCGCGCCGCAGAGCGGGGCCCGCCAGCGCCACCCGCCGGCCGCGGGGCCGCACCGCGCCTCCCCCCGTCCCCCCCTGCTCCGGCTCTCAATGTTCCACACTGCCCGGCCACAGAGCCGCCGCCGCCGCCGTAGAGCCCCCCGGCCGCCTCCGTCCCCTCCTCGGGCGCCGCGGGCCCGGCCCGGCCCCCCGCCATCCCGCCCCTCCGACCCAGCAGCGGGACAGGACGCCGGCGAAGGTAAGGGAGCGGCGGGCGAGGCGGCCGCCGCGGCGGCTGGGCGAGCGCGGTGGGGGGAGGCGGGGAGGAGGCGGGGGGGCTGGTAGAGGAGCTTTGTTCTTGTTTTCGGCGCTCGCTGCCTGGCGGCGGCCGGGGACGCGGGGCCGGCCCGAGTTCACGCCTCACTTGGTGCACACGCACGGTGCGGAGCGGGGCCGGGCGAGCCGCCGCCCGCCGAGCCGAGGCGAGCCGAGGCGGGCTGGCGCTCCCCACAAAGCGCGGCCGGGCCGCCTGGATCCAGCCCTGCCGCAGCTCCCGCCGCTCCTCCTCGGGCCCCCCCGGCCGCCGGGGCAGCCCCCTCCTTCTTCCCCCCCCCCCCCCGCCTTTCCCGATCGGCGGAAAAATGTCGGTCTGCCTGGCGGAGCTGCGCGGGGAGCGGCGGCGGGGAGAGCTGTGCAGAAGGTGCAGTTTGAATTATGCTTCTTCCCCCTCCGGCAGCTCTGTGGTGGCCAAATGCAGTTCTCGCTGCTGGCCATGTAAATAACCGGGGCTGCTGCTACCCCAGTGGCTTTAAATGCGTCGCGGGGCTTTTCCCCTTACTAAAAAAAGCCCTACCACCAATAAAAAAACAAACCTCGTTCCCCCCGTGCCAGCCCTTTAAATGCTTAGAGCAAGTGTACATTTCCATCTGAAATCAACCCAAGTGTTACTGGCAGTGTATTTTCTCGGAGAGAGGGGAAGAGGGGGGATCTGGCGTTTGGACCCAATAAAATGCTCTGCTCCAGTGTAAATATTTACAGGTTATTAGTGACTTTTTAAAAAAACATTTTCAGTGAGGTCTGTTATTTACAGTGTGTCATAAGTTATTAATGTTCATTGCCTAAGTACCCTGTTAAATCTGTCTCATGCCTTAGAACAAAGTCGACAATTGGCATATTGTTTAAAGTATGAAAAAAATGTGAGTGGGTTTAAAAATTGGAAATATCTGTATTTTCAGAAATGTAAATATTGCTTTGTAGCTGTCAAACTCCAGTCCTCAGGCATGAGACAAGGAAGTATATTTGATTAATTTCTCACTGAAACTCACTTGTCACCTATTCAAAGTTTCCTGGAACTTGGGGAATGCCAAGAGAGAGTCCTGCCTTGTATGAACTCTCCCTCTTTTCTTCCCCAAAAAAGTTACACACGATGTCCAGTGGTAGGCAGAGGTCAGTGGAACTTGGGGAATGACAAGAGAGAGTCCTTCCTTGTGTATTAACTCTGCCTCTTTTCTTTCCCCAAAAAGTTCCCCACGATGTCCAGTGATAGACAGAGGTCAGACGATGAAAGTCCAAGTACCAGCAGTGGTAGTTCAGATGCCGATCAAAGGGATCCGCCTGCACCTGAACCTGAAGAGCAAGAAGAACGAAAACCCTCTGCCACCCAGCAGAAGAAGAACACCAAACTATCCAGCAAAACTACTGCTAAGCTATCTACTAGTGCAAAAAGGTAAAGGAGGGAGTGAAACATCCTGCAGTACTTTTGCACGGTATTTGGAGTCACAGTACTGGCGCTGCACTTGTCAGGGCAGAGGCATTCTTCTTGTAAAGCTATGTGGAAGGGAGTGAACTATCAACTTGGGTAGGTGACAGGAGCCTGCTAAGCAGTGTTTCAATTAATCCAAGTCTTGTTGGGGTAACAGTTACACAGAATGGTCCTATGTCTTTTGAAGAGTTGGTACAGAACTTGGTAACTTACAGGCAGACTGGGAGGGGAGCACCTCGGTACGTTTTGTATTTGCAAAAATGTGCGAGAGAGCTTTGGTGCTTG
Source organism: Molothrus aeneus (assembly GCF_037042795.1). Classification (NCBI taxonomy): domain Eukaryota; kingdom Metazoa; phylum Chordata; class Aves; order Passeriformes; family Icteridae; genus Molothrus; species Molothrus aeneus. The sequence continues at coordinate 15,387,350 of NC_089652.1, read as the reverse complement.
TTTTCTGAGTTAGGTTTCCATGCCTGATTGGTACAGGGTGGAGTCCTCCTGGACTCCATTTTATTATGGTTGGTAAACTGATGACAGGCAATGCTGTCTAATTAAAGAAGTCATAAAACCCCAGTGGCTTCTCTGGGTCTTATGAGAGCTTTTCATGATGATGCACAGGAGAGCCTTACGCACCTTGAAGGAATGGGTTCGGTCTGCCATTCTCCTGGGAGAAACTTAAGTGAGTTTTCTCCCTTAGGATCTGTGGATTTAGACTGTGATGTTCTACAGGTAGCCTCTACCTTAAAGTATGAGAATCTTCAGAAACCTTGTTTGTTATATTGGTTGCACTTTCATTTGCATCTAAGATTGTTGGCAGTCTGGCTCTCAAGATGTATACTCTTAGTAATTTTCTCAAAGATCATCTGTGTGAAATACTCAAACTTTAAATTCTTGAATTTCAGCTGTCTTTGGAGATGAAACATAACTTTCCAGTCCTTTCCCTGGAGTTGCTTTTTTTGAAAACATTTACAAGTATCCTGTAGCAAGAAAAGTTGTAAAATAGCTGTAGTAGCTGCAAATTTTGCTTATTCAGCGTGACTGTTGTAGTTCTGACTTTTACAAACACTTTAGTAATTTTGTATTGGACTTAAACTTAGTAAATTCTTTTTGAAATATGTTAAAATTGTTGCAGAGAATGGCTGCATGGCTTTGATGACTTTTGAGCTTGTTAAAGAAACCCTTTGAAATAGGACTGGCTAAAGAGAAAAAAGTTTTGCAACTACTATGTAGCACTTGTAATTTGTTGCTACTTGTCTTTATTTGACAAGCCTAAGATACAGGTTTTTGACACTGAGCTTTCCCATATTGTCTTTATTTCATTTAATTGTTGCAAGTCTAATTCCATGCATCTCAGATAGTTCAGTAGGCTGACTGAACTTATTGGTATTAATGCAAGTACATCCAGAGCAGTTTCTGTTAGCTCACCTTTTAACAACTGCTATTTGCATGAAACTTACAGTATTGCTCTTATGGGTCCTTTTGTGAAGAGAAGTCTTGATCTTTTTAAGAGGAGTTAACCATGTGTATTTTGAAGTTGCACCTCTTATGTACCTGAATAAACTTGAATTGACAGGAAGTTTTCAGTACTAATTTTTCAGATCTTAACTCCTTGTGAATTTTTGTAATAGAGTAAAGTTATGCACAGATTATTTCAAGTTATTGTATCAATTTTTATCACATAAATACATCTACTGTATAAGGTTGCAGGAGGAAAGGCAGCAGAAGGTATGGAGAAAAGCAAAGTTGATCCAGAGAGATTATTCCAGTAACAGAGACAGCCTGGCAGATCTGCAAATCCACTTTTTAAACACACTGCAAAGTAATAGGTAAAATATTGTGAAAAGAGTGTGTCTGCTGCCAGCACGGTTCATTTGAGCCTCAGTCACAGGTCCTGTAGCTCTGGTTTAAAGTCATTGTCAAATCTGCTTGTGCAGGCTCCCTCCCACCCCCGCCTCATTTGCATATTAGCTTGAAAAGAAAATCTCCCTGGTAAGAAGTGCTCGGATGTGAAAAAGAGTTACTTTCCTGAATAGTTGTGGGAAATTTCTACCCAGCTCAGCTGTAAGTGTTCTGTTTACATGCAGCGTGGAGCAGGAAAAAAGCTGCAAAGTTTCTCAGCTGTGGGATTTGGGTTATGCCTCTGAGAACAAAGAGGAAGCAGCCATGTTAGCATTACTGAAGGCAAAGCCAATCTTGCATTTAACTGCATGGTGGTAGAGGGCAGTGTAATTCCCTGATTTATTCTATAGACTACCTCAAATGCTTTGTGTCTGTTCTCATTTCACCAACAGAATCCAGAAGGAGCTAGCTGAAATAACCCTTGATCCTCCTCCTAACTGCAGGTATGTAATGGCTTCTTAAGTTGTGGTCAGTGGTAGGAAATTAATGTGCTCGGGTTAACAAAAGGCAAACTTCATGTTTATGACGGGTGACTGTTAGACAGAGATTGCATACAGAGGATTGAACAAGCACACACGTCGTTTGAAACTGAAGTTTGATATTTTGTCTGCATGTTGGATGTGTAGTCATTAGTGATTGATGTACACAGTGAAATCTGTTCGGTTTGTTGTTCATAGCTGGTCCCTGCCTTTGTGAAACATTAATTATATGAATGTCAAAATATGCTGAAGCTTTCAACTTAATGTCTGCATGTAGTTTGAACTCGGTCTTTGAGTGCTAAGTTTCTAGAGTGATCTTTTCATTCTGAAGTAAAGAACTGTATGTGATTTTTATATGCTTTCTCTTAGTATGTTGTTTAACAGATAAACTGAACTATTGCCTCTAAATTTATGTGTCTGTTGGTCAAAGTTGTAGTCTTTTGATAAAAAGAATATTTCTAAGGAAGTTCCCAACTTGGGAGGCACTTCTGTTTGGTTTTAGAAAATAAAATTTTAAGCATGGAAGGCTGAGTGATTTAGTTTTAAAGTGATGGTTTGGAATTGAAGCACTTGATCTGTAGGAAAGTTAGATAGTAGCACAGTTAGACGATTTCTTTAAATCTTTTGAATGTTTTACTTTTATTTAAAGGATATATAAAAATTCTCATTAGCTGTTAGCATCCAGTGTTCAGATTTGCAGTAAAGCTAGCTTTAAATAATGTTGCTTTCATTTGAGGCATCTCCATAAGATTTCTGACTGGAAGGTATCTTAATAACTCGTGTAACAGTGAGCCATGCACATGTTTTTAAAATTTGCTGGAAATGCTTTCTGATTCTGTGTTGGAATTGTTTGGTTTTTGAATAGCTGGTGGGTGTTTTTTCAATTTGATAAAATATGAGCTGTTCCTCTGTCTCACTAATCCATGAGCGCAGGGGCTAAACCAGAGCAGTGTTTTATTGAATTTGTGGTGAAGGCATCTTGTCATGAGGACTGTGCTGTAGATTGCCTGTGGCAGTCTGATGTATTTGCATGTAGGGTGAGTGGCTCTGTTTGTTTAGGGTTTGGGGTTTGTGTTTTTGTTTTGGGGTTTTTTTTTGTTTTTGTTTTCTTGGTGGTGTGTTTTTTTGGTTTTTTTGGTTGGTTTGGTTTTTTTTTGTTTTTTTTTTTTTTTTTTTTTGTGGGGAGATGGGTTTGGTTTGGTTTTAAATAACTGCTTTAGATAACTTTAAATAAATTACTAGGATCTAGTTCTGTGTTGATCCTGCACTTTATATTTGGACCATCAAAGGGGCATGGCAGAAGAGAAAGTATTTAAATGAAATAGAACCCTGACGCTTTGCTTACAGTTGCCAAAAAGATAATTGTAGCAGTTTCGGGTACAGCAAGTTACAGCTTTTAGAAAGAGAAGCTTTCACACTCTGCAGCACTATCTGATACTTGGCTCCCTGGCAGAGCGTGTTCCTCTCATATTAGCACAAGAGAGTATTGCAGAGCATTTTGCTTATGAGCTGGTACAGCCAGATGCCCAGGAATGATGTTGAGAATGATGAAAACCCCCCAATGTGTCTAAAATTATTCAAGTTTCTTTCCTACAGAGAGTAGGAAAAAAATGGGGTTCTTTTGCTATTGAGGAAGCCAGTGCTACTGTTCCCATAGGTATTTTTAAGAGGAATTTAGTGGATTTACTCAGTAAAAACTTTATGATGACTGCATTTTTACCTTTTGCAAAATAAAAAAAAAAATCTCCCAAGAGAAACAAGCTTCTGTAACAGGCGATCTGGGTTTTCATGATAAATGGTTTGAACAGAGTTTCAGTGCCCTAAGTATTTACTGTTCCATTGAAATTGATTTGTTAGAAGGAGCCTTTCTGGTACCAAGAAGTAAATGCAGCTGTGTGTTTATGTGCAGAAACAGTTGGCACTTTTACTTTCTTATAGGGTGTAGTACCACAGATTAGGCTACAGACAACACAGCAGACTGATGAGACCTCTGCACTGCTCGTCATGCAACAAGCAGCAGAATGTTACTTATTGCATTTCTTGTGAAAGAAAAAGAATTTGTAAAAAAAAAAACCCCAAAACATATAAAAGTCTGTATAATTTGGGCATATTTACATGTACTTTAAAAATAAAAACCTGGTGTCTAAGTTCTCCCAAAACCAGTTTTTCATGCACAATTGTTTCTCTTCCAGTTCTAGAGCACAGTCTTATCATTTGCAGTCCACATATTGCAAACTTCACAAGAATACAACTGGCAACTAATGCTCTTGGATGCTGATAGTCCTTCTGCTTACTCAGTTACATAAGTGATGAAAAATTAGCAATTTTTAAAATGCAGTAATGGCACATATAAAATGTTAAATGTTACTTTAACAGGATCTAGTACAAATACTAAAGTAGAAATATGTTGAGCTCTCTCATATCATGTTAAACACTGATATCTGCTGCCACTTCTCACCTGGCAATGCAACTGCCCAGAGTCACCCCATGGGAGTGACCCGAGGCTGATTTATCTACTTTAAAATGACACCGACTGGCTGCACTGTGATTCTCATGCAAAAGAGGTGCAGATTTCCCCAGGAGTTGTTTTTCCTGCAGTCACATCTATTGCTTTAACATCTGCTTTATAAAAATGTCAGAGCCCCAAGAAAGCCCCGTTCCTGGGTATGCTGAGCAGGCCTGGGCTGCACACTGACTTCTATTTTAGGCACTGGAATAGCAGAATGACAGGCACAGTAAAACTGACTTAACAGTAGTTTTTTGCTTGCCTGTCTCAACAAAAAGGATTGATTTCTGTTGATTTTCTGTTAATTGGACAGTGAATTGTTGAAAAAATCATGTTGTCATGTATCATGCTGTCATGTTTGTGAGCAGTGAATACGAGCTGCATCTCGGGGATACCAGCTGTAAAACTTAGTATCTTCATGCTGATAGCTTTACACTTTAACATGAGTAGTACTAAATTCCTGTGATTTTGGTGTGATTTTCAAGAAAGATAAAGCAACAAAAGCAATAAAATTAGGTTCAGTCTTAGGCCACTAAAGATGTTGGAGAAAAATTAGGTGCTGCTTTCCACTCATGTTTTTTCCTGTTCAACAGAGCCTGAAACAAGTCAATTACTGTCCAACATACACCATAGCACTAGGACACATAGGTGTAAACTGAGGACAGGTATCTGGTTCCATTTTTTCTTGGTTTTGCCATCTTAACTTAAAGCTGTGCTACTTGATGCAGTGTGCTGTATTTAATTTCTTTTGTGCTTTTAATAGCATAAAGCAAAGCTAAAAAGATCTTGGCCTTATTGCTCCTAGGCAGCTCAGTTTCAAACCATGGCCAAGCACTTATACACACTTCAAGGTGTGGAAGTGTGCCAAGCCCCACTGTTACAGACTCTCAGGTAAATGTTGCAAAGATTTTGCACGTAGTGCATGGTAAATCTGGGCTGCAGAGATGCTCTTAAATAAGTTTGACATATCTGGAATAACTATTTTCAGCTCATAGCATAAAACTGTTTGGATCAGAGGTCACTGCTCTGTAGTTAAGGTTTTGTCTGAGCCTGCTGTTGAGACCTGCAGCTCAGGTGGAGCAGGGGGCTGCTGTCTCCAGCTCTCATTGTATTTCCTGGATTTTAGGGCTGGCACAAGTGCGGCTGTTCCCAGGAGTGTTGTGATTTGTAGCAGCTTCCTTTAGCTGTTCCTGGTTGCCCTGCTGATTTGCAATTACAAAAATGTGTATTCCCAGTTTTCTTTGCTTGCTCTTCCTCATTTCCATTCCTAAATTAAATATTGTTCTTCTCTGTGGAAAAGTTTTTGAAGTTCTATTTAATAACACTCATGTCAGCTTAGTTTATAGTTTACAGCCCATTTACAACAAATCCACTTTCGTGTAAACTTTGCAGGAAATGAATGCAAGCACCAAACTCAGTGTATCCACTCAGAGCTTAATTCATGTGGTTTAAAAAGTGGTGAGTTGAAATAGTGCATTTTTCCCAGGCAAGCGGGAGAGTGTAAGTCTTTTATATCCTGTGCTGTAAATTGGCTTTAATCTCTTCTCTTTACTAAAGTGAAAATCAGATATTTGAAAGCAGATGGTTAAAAAGAAAAAAGTAAAGTGGAAAGGCCAGGCATAACACATGCCTTGGAGCACTGGTCAGAGAAACAACTGGTTTCCTTTGTAGCTGCTGGGAAATGGGCCTTAGTGCTAAGGGAGAGCTGCTTGGATCACCCCAAAAGCTCCCTGCTCTGTCTCATTCTCTAGCCAGTGAGTGCCTGACCTTATAGGTCTGTTGGAAAGATTTTCCTTAATAGGGATTGCAATATTGATTCCTATTTATTTTTCAGGCCTTGTATGCTAATACATACTAATGTGATTTCTTGAGCAGTACTACAAAAGGTGGCAGTTGATGATTTTGCTGTTTGTAGCCTCTCCTAGACTTGCAAATAGGTTGATGGTTTATGGGTAGTTAGTTTTGAAATTATGTATATTAAAATAACACTCCAAAGTGTGGACTAAGAACAAATGGAAGGAAGATGTGTAAGGGGTTTGTTTTAACACAGGATTTTTCTGCTTCCTAAGAACTGCATTTGTCCCTTTCATTACTGCCACATCTTGGGCTAATTCCACCCTGCAGTGTTGCCAATGCCAGGCTCTGGAGTTTGACACAAAGAGGAATGCCTGCAAAACCCTGGCAGGCGAACGCTATTACTGCTTTGGTTATGGACCCATGAATCCAGATGTTTGTAACTGTCGGACTGCGCTTGTTATTCCATCAGTGTGGAGCACTGCAGTGTGTTTAAAGCAATATTGTGAAGGTATTCCTCAAACCAGCAATTTAAGCTCTTTCAGTTGAGCTGTCTGAAACAATGAGGAGCAGTGAAAAATTGTGCTGGTGGTGCAGGGTCCTCCACGTGCAGAGGTAGTGCTGGATTTGAGCTAATGCAGCGCTGTGTTTGTGAGGAAGCTGCTGCAGCTAAGCTTGTAGAAGCATTCCTTTTGTTAACATACTTTGTCTGCAGTAAGGTTATAGGCAAATGTTTACTCTGCAAACAGTTGGGCCTGTTGAAGATGTTACTGCACAGCTGTGGTTTGCTCCAGTTGTGCCACAGAGGGGACTACTTCAGTCAGAAAGTGAAGCAGATTCATGTGATTACTCTGCAATGCTCCCCAGGGAGGGGAAAAAAAAAGAAAAAAAATCGTCCAAGTTTGCTTAAATGGTTTAAATAGGTGATTCAAATGAACTCTGCTGGGTTTTTCCTCTCTCCTCTCAGAGTAGGCATTGTTCACACAAAGCTTTTTGCCACACACACCAGGATATGAATAAGCCAATCCATTCCTTTGTCTCTCAAATATAGTAAGTTTCCATCTCCCCTTTGTCAAAACCAGGCATTCTGTTGCTTTTATGAAATCAGGAGGAGAAAGAATATATTGCATGCAGCCAAATAGCAGGGCTTTATACAGTAGCACAAGTGTGTGCCCCTCTTCACATGCATGTTTTTCTCTTCCACTCAAGCTGTTGACTTTCCAGATCAGTGTAAGTCTCCCAGTTTTGTGTTTATTCTGTTGATTTCTTGTTGGGCAAATGTCTTCATAGTACTAAATACTGAATCCCAGTGGAAAAAAAAAACCTCAATTTTTCTGGTTTCCACCTCTGCAGTGAATACCCAGTTGTGAGCACTAAATGGTTCCCTATAGAAGAGCAGTTGATTAAGATGTGTAAAAGATACTTACGTTTAAGAGTATGTCCCCAAATGCTTGTGCTGAAGCTGAATGGGCAAAATATTAAAAACTCACCGAAACTCTACTTGATAATGTATCTTGTGACACATTATGCTTTTTATTGTCTCTCCCTGCCCAGCACTGTCACCACTGAGTGCAGTAAATGTGTTCTATGTGAAAAGACAGCTGAAGTTTGCAGAATGGTTTCGAGAATACAACCCACAAGATTATTTCTAACACTTCCTTCCCTATACAGAAGTTTACAGTTAAAAAAATACAGTGAAGAGGGTTCATGGCTCCTCTCCAAACATATTTGAAGTAACTCTCAAATGAATATTGAAATTCTACTTGTTAGTATTGCCCATATCTGATTTATCTAGAATTATTTATCCTAAGCATTTTCTTCCCTTCTCCTTCTTCCTTCCTTTTTTCTAACCAGAAGACTATAGTCCAGGTCAGAGTAGGAAAGAGTGGTGTAATTTAGCCCAGCAATCACAAGTCTGGTGTTTTTGTATTACTGTCCAGTTGTAGAAGCAACCTTTATGTTACAGAGTGGCTTTTACCTTATTTGCTGGTAGTGAGTGAAACTGCTTAAGTAAGAGGGATGATGCAAATTTAGAAAGGCATTTCAGTAAAATATTTAAGTGTTAAGTAAAGCCAGACTGCACTGTTATTTAATATACTTTCATTTAAAAACTGCGCTAGTGAAAGATTGTGTAACTCCTGAACAGTTTGAATTGTGAGAATATTTAAATTACTTTCTTTTCAGTTGATACTAGATGACAGATCTACTAACTCAAAATGCTTCAAGTTATGGGGGTTTTTTTCCCCTCTGCTAGTATTGACCTCCTGCAAGCTATAAACCAAGGTTTTTTATCAGCCCCCACACAGTGAATTTCTCATGCAAGTATTATTCTCAGTAGCATAATTAAGAGAGGGTTATGCAACACAAATCAACATATCTGCTCATGGGAGTAAGTTTTCATGCCTGCAGATTTGCAGGTTTGACACTTGTGTGAGCAGTGTCCACAGTACTGTCCTACCTGCTCTGAAACCTGTGTGTTAGTCCAAAGATTGTATCGATACTTTGCTAGTTTATAATAGCACTACTGTCAAAATGAAAAGAAAATAAAATTTATGGTTTTCTACCTACTTTAAAGTTGCAGAAACACTTTGTCATTCAGCTACTAATGATGCTCATTATGTCTTAACTTTTATCTGGAAACAGTAGAAAAGCCTGACCAGTTTTTTAAACACTTCTTTAAGTATTAGTGCAAAAATTTGTGAAAATGCCAAGTAATGGATCTTAGAGTTAAGGACAAATCTGCTTTTTGGATTTGTATAACTGTATAACTGTACAAAGGCCCTTCAGGCTCTGTGATAAAACTGACTAAAATATGCCATGTATATGTATAGTTCTTTCTTTTTACACTCAAGCTGTGCATTGCTTACCCCTGCCAGCCTGTCATACTTAGTTGGTGATCAATAGTATGTGTGGCAAGGTCCTAGCACTGAATGCTTCCCCCTCACACTGACTTGCCTCTGTGTATCAGTTTCTCTACTATTATAGACTTGGGAGACCTACTTCAAATTCAATTTAATAAAGTGCAAGTACAAGAGAATCAGCTAAACAGCATCAAACCCTTTATGTAAAATTATCTAATCCCTATAAAACTGATGTGTGGAGGTTTCCTGGAACTGGTGTAACTCGGGTTTGCATAGATGTGGAACGTTTTGAGACAGGTAATACACAGATCATTAAAAATACCTTGAGTGTATTTTCTGAGTTCAGGGCTGGGTAGGCAGGAACAGGAATATCCAGCTGCTGTCTCAGACAGGGGCATGTGTTCCATTAAGCTATCCAGGAGCTGTGCTGTTCCTTTACATTGATGCCTTACTTTGAGCCAGTAACTACTGGTGATAAATGAGTCCTAGCCTGCTTGCATTAATTTGGATTAATTTTCCCTCTGCACAGAGTGCACTATACTGTTACCTAGCTCAGAGCTGTGGCTGGAGCAGTTGTTAATTTTATAGCACTTACAGTAAAACAGACTGGCCAGACCTTTTAGGAACTCAGATACAAATTCAGTTGACAATGATTAAACTACCATTGTAAGCATTGCTTTCAGAAACAAAGGAGGGATAAGATTTTTTTTGATGAAACAGCAAAGTGACCTGTAGTTAGCAGTGAGTCACTTTTGTGTTGGAAGAATCTGTAGAGGGCCATCTGACAGTCCCTAGTAGTTGATGTTTTCCTTATTGATGAGGATACTGCCCTAGACCATATAAATACTGCCTTTGGAATTAACAGTGGGGACCAAAGGGTTGTAGCACATTGGAGGACAGGACTAGAATGCTAAGTGATGGGGGCAAATGTAGGAAGTGACCTTAAAAATATTGTGTAATTTAATAATGAGAACTGCAAGGTACAGCGCTTTAGTAGGCATAATCAGCTGCACAAATCTGTGGGAAAAAAAGACTGGATGAGGAGAAGTTCTTCACAATAGGTGTAGCCTCTTTGAGGATCATGTGCTTTGAAGGAAGAAGGAAAGAAAGGAAAAGATCTTCAGATATAGAAGAAAGTTGCTGCAAAGGAAATAAGGCAATTGTTGCTAGTCCGGGGTTGGTAATTATGACAAGCAACTTCAATTGCCATAATGAAGACCTAATATCAATGTAGGAGTACCTAGGCATAAAGACAGCATGCAAAAGGTGATGGGTCTGCATTGCCAGAGGTTTTTAAGAAACAAAGGACTGACAGGAGCAGTTTAGATATAGTTTTTTCTATTTCAAGCAGGAAATAGACTAAGTGACCTCTTGAAGACCAGTTCGACCAAACTAGCATTAACACTGGATTTAAATTATAATGCTAAAGGAAATCTTGTGGGGAAGTGATTTTCATTTCATTTAAAAGCTGTAATTTAGTCAGGGTTTTGTAGTATAATCATCCTGGAAGATATACAGGTGCTATGATTCCAAGAAGCAGCAACAATTATTTAAGAAGTCATTGGAAGTGCACAAATTTTGTGCTGTTGTCAGTCAAAAAAAGCAAATGTCCTGTGATTTTTCTGCTGATTTATTGTTCCCCTCTGTCTGTCTCACTCCCCCCCCCCCCCAATTTTGGCTTTAATTTTTACCTAATCTTACTTTAATTGCACAAAGTTGTTACCTTCTGCTAACTAGAAATTAACTAGGCACATGTTCTCAGTTCCCCAGAAGTGTGTCACCTTTGTGAGAAGCAAATAGCACAGTAGATCTTGAATTTTGATGCCTCATACGCTCTGTGCTTGGGTGCTCTGTGTTTGCTCCACAGGCCCATGAGTATCTCTAACACTGAGCTAAACAAAATCAAGAGGCATTTTTGTCCTTACACAGAGGCAGTTTGCAGTAGCTATGCAAGCACTAATGCATGTTGCCCAGCACCCCAAATGGATCAAGCACATCAGAAAGCAGTTGTGTAGTGCTGTCTGTGCCCATGGATCCTGGCTCGAGGCACGCTCTGGAATCAGAGCTCAGACGATTGTAGTGAAAATGTAAGCAGCCTGGCAGGTTTCCAGCTGATGAGTTAATGCTGCTATAAACTTGAGTAGTTCCTCTCTGAGGCATGCAGAAGGGTGCAGGAGCTGGGAAGGTAGCCAGCAAAGTCAGAGAACAGACGGCAAAGCTAAAGGCCAGCCTCAGGGATTCACAATGAATTGTCTTGGAGGTGAGTTCCTCCCTTGCCAGAAACCCTTCATGTATCTTCAGTGGCAGGGCTGGAAATCAGTAAGAAAATTAAGGCTCTCATTCAGTGCAAAGCCAGCCTGCCTTTTGGGAGCTTGTTTAACATAGCTTGAGCAAAGGTAGCTGTGCCCAGCACTCAGGCCACCCTGTGACTGACTTAGCAGTACAGGTGCTGCAGAAAGCCAAGGGTTGTCAATCAATGCTGGCTCAGTTTGTTGAGCTTGAAGCTGCAGTGAGGTGGTTTAGGTTTGAACTCAGGTTAACATTTCACTCTGAAGCCTAGACATGGAAGTCACCAAAATGTGATAGAGTGAATCAGTAGAGCATCAGCTGGTCAGATTTCATTGGACAAATGAAACATGGGTGCTCTCCTTTCTGTAAGGGAAGGTTAGCAGCAGAAAGCTGGTTTTGTTTGCAATTTCAGTAAAGCATTTATGCTGTAAATGCTTTGAGCAGAGTGGATTTTAGAGGGTGTGGAAAGTGTTTCAATAGATCAGTAGCTATGCAATAGGAAAGATGTTCAGCTGATAGTGATTCTTGCTGTGAAGGCTGCTATTGTGGCAGACTGGGCAGGTTCCTCCCCAAATAAACCTTTTCTGACTAAGGACCTGTCTGCTGTGTCCCCACTGCCTGGGGTTTGCTAATACTTTAGCTGCTGTTTGTCCTTCTCCCTGGTATCCCAACATCAAAGGCTTCATCCAGGCTGGAGGATCTGAGGGATGAGTGAAGGGTGCAGGGATGGTTAGCTGACACAGAGCTCTGTGTTGTCACTGTGCATCAGGGCCTGTCCTAACTTGTTCATAGATACCTAGGCCATATCTGTATCTACTTCATTAATAGCAATGGCAAAAGCTGTAGTTGGACATTACAGATTTAGCAACATCTCCCTCTACAGACACCCTGAGGGCCCAAAGAACCAACATCCTTATGCAAATACCTGGTTTTCTGTTCAGAGCTTTGGACTTAGAAGGAAAAGAATGAGTTTTGGTTTGATTTCTATAAAGCTAGTGCAAAGAGAGGTCTTAAGAGACTAAAATCGACTTGCATTGAATACTCTAAATCTATATTCACATGGAAGCAAATCTAAGTGATCTAAGTTACACAGCACAGCCTGCTGCACATTAACCACTGCTCTAATGATATATATTCTTACGCAAAAGGTAGAAATACTGTAGAACCTAAAATTCTACAAGCATGATTAAAAACATTAATCTGAGAGGGTGGTCTTCACTTGATAAACTGTTTGAAGCACAGTCCATGGCTGAAAAAGTGTTTCTTGTCTGGAGTAGAAATTTTGTATGATACCCACACAAGTTTTATACTGCCAGGTAGTGCTAGCTCCACCTTCCCTTTCTTCTGCAGAGTCTTGGATAGCTGGAGTAGTATGAAGAGTTGCAGTAGCAACCTGGCTGTTGTGTATTTTGAGTGTGATTTGCTTCTTCCTTTTTTTTTATAAGCCAGAATACCAGGTGGTGTACTTAGTTACACCAGAGCAAACACACCACAACTTGTTTTTTTCAAAAAGAAACAAGTTTCTGAAATGAAAGGGACCTCATCAAAACAAAGCAGTGATTTGTTTGATAATACAGAGTAGCAAGCCTTAAATAGATCCATATGTGGAGAAGTCAGTTACTTTCAAGGTTCTCTGAAAACAAATGCAGTGAAAGCATTTTACTTTCAAGTGTTTTGTTTGGTTTATTTTTCATGGTAATACTGCGGACTAGTGTTATTTAAAGTCTTTGTTTTCTGTTAGACCTGCTTGGGGTTTTTTGTTTTAGGAATAGAAGAAGCAAAGTAATTTCTTATCAGTTACGAAGCCAGCTAACAGTAGCAGCTCTCTATACTAAAACAGCTGTTGTAGGCTGAGCACTATGTGGTTCTCCCAGATGTAAAGGGCATTCTGGCAAAATTCCTGTTCAGTGACCAGTGTGCCTTACTAGAAATTAGAGAAGGTGGGGTCAGAGATGGAGAAAATAGGGACTGATGTGAGCTGTACTACTCTGAGAAATGACTTTTCGTCCTTCTGGGTGCTGTTTATGCTGTTTGCATTGCCTCTGAATTTCTCTGCAGGCTGTGCTTGATATTTTTGCTGTAGATGGTTACTGTCTACTTTTCATTCAGGCAGGACTGTAAGAGAGATTTTGATAACTCTGGGGTTTTTTTCTGACAAATGCAAGTTGATGTGCTTAATTTTTCTTAACTCCCAGATTCTGACCTTGGAAAAATAAGTATAAATAAAATCTCTTATCTGGATTGTCAGACTCAGCTGTGCTTGTACTCTTTTTGTTTTCAAACATGCGAGTAAGGAGACAGGAATGACTGTGAACACACCTCTCTCCACACCTGAGATAAGCTGGATACCTCCTTGCTAAAATCATCCATCCAGGCTGGGCAGCTTTCCAGTAAAGATGACACGTGCCCACCAGTGTGATAGCAGCTGGTTCCAGGAGGTGGAAAGATAAGAGTGCTGTTTGAAAAAAATGCACCAATAGAAATATAATTTGGGTTTTCTGCTTCTTGAAAGTGTGTGAAGAACAGGTAATTATGAGAGACTGTATTGCCCATGGTCCTAGTCCAAATCTATTTATGCCCAGGAGAGTTCATGTTTGTTAACTTTGAAAGAGCCATTGGCTTTTGAAGCCTGAATGAAAAAAAAAGGTAACTCTAAATGGTTCAGTGAGCAGTCCATGGAGTGCACTGAATCTTATTTCTGAAAGTAATTCTGTTGGTCTTTTTCTGCAGTTGGTTGCTGATCACAGACCAAGGGGTCAGTTCTGGTTAGCTTTGCAGTGGATGCCATAAGCAATGAATTCTTGACAAGTGTCTGAGAGATGCTGTGCTGCATCTGCTTGTGCTTTCCATATGCAACTCTCTGTTCCCTTCAAAGTCATCTGGCAGAGTGCAAAGCACCATGAGTCATCCTGGCACTGCTGGAGTGTGTAACTACAGTCTCTTAGCTAGGTGCAAGCCAGAGCCTGGCTTTTATCCAGTTTGGATGCAGAGCAGGACACAGGAACACCCATTGTGCTGTTCTGTCTTAGGTGGGTGGATAAACTGCAGTATGAAATTGCACCAGCTGCATGTGTTCCTAAGAAGCTGAAACCTCTGTTAGGAGTGAGCATGTTCCTGGGGCACCCCAGCTCTGCTCCAGGACCAGACTGAGCCAGGGCACCTCTTTCCCCTGCCAAGGAGCAGTGCTGGGCTCAGTGTGCTGGTGGTGCAGCTGTGCTCTGCTTGCAGCGTGGCTCCAGTGCCTGTGCTAACAGGCACTGTGCCTCTCAGTCTGTCAGTAGTTTCTCTGAGTTTTTTTCAAGCCTCTGAAGTTTTAATGGTGGAGTCTGGATCAGCACTGGAATAGAAATTTAGGGAAAAAGGTTTTCCTGAGGGAAGTTTGAAAGACAGAAGCTTTACTATAAAACCTTTCTATTCTCATTTTTCAATCTGCAGTAAGTTGTTCCTGATAGCATTAATTCTTCTGGCAAGCAGAGTTAATTTAGGTGTTAGTCTTCATGCTGCTGTATGAATTATAGATTTAATTATGGTCCAGGTGCTCAGAGCTTTGCCATTCTTCTATATGTTAAATATAAAGAAAAAATAAGTCTGAGTAATTTTTTGGCTTACTGAATAAATGTAAACACTTGGAAGCTGTGCCAAAGTATAAATAAATAGAGGATTTACTTCACAGAGAATGTTATTATCTACTCCAGGGTATTCTGCTTTATGGGGAGGATTACTGCTTTGCCTTATACTGGGACACACCTTTTTACAGCTATGACTCTGCAGCAGAAGATTAAAAAGTTTTCCTGTAATTCCTTGTATTTCCAAATTTACTTTTGCAATTACAGCTCATTACTAGGGGCCAAAGGTTGATTTGAGTTAACATAGCCATAACGAGAAACACTCTCTGATTCCCTGGTAGGTGTAAATAAACAGCCTACTTGTAGTATTCCTCTTCTTCTGAGTTACTCAGTCTTTTCTGCCTTACAGTTTTGTCAGTCCTTGAAGGTTCTCATACTGCAAAGCTACTTAAGTATGTTTGTTTCTTGTCCTAAACCAGATTTCCATCCTCTTTTCTCCTAGCCTATAAGAAAATTTAATTTTTGATTGCAATTTAATTCCATGAAACTCTTTCCATAAATGTTTGTTCAAAATCAGGCTGCTATGAGATTTGTGAAAAACCCCTTTTTTTACTGAGATTTCATAGGATATTTGGGCAAGGGGCAAGTATATGAAGTATGTTAAATAACTGGGACTTCTTTCTCTTCATTCCTCTTTTGTGTCTACATTTTTAATTACTGCCTTTCTGCTTTGTGGCCCTGAGTCAGAGGAAGCCCATCTTTCTCACCTTTTTCAGGAAACTGTGTATGTGTTTAAATGCTTTTCTGAAGGGAACGTGAATTGGCTTTGTTTCAGCTGCTACTAAACATCACTTGACAGAGCCTGTGGGATAATGTGCCTGTGTGTAATATACCTGCTGCAGCATTGGGGACAAAAAAAAAATTTAGACTATACTTCTTTAATATATTTCACTATTAGAATGCATGCCATTTATGGATGCAATAATATGAAATTTTCAGATGAGGGTCAACTAATTTATTCTTGTAATTGTCCCCTTATATTCCTTCTAATTTGTGAGTCAGAAAAATGTGTGTCATGATTTCATTTTTCTTTTGGGCACTGCAGCTACCCTCAAGAGTCTGCTCTTCCTTAGACATGAATAACATATTTGATGCATCTCCTGAGGAAGCAGCCAAAAGTGCATGTTCTGACCTCATCTTTAAGCCTTTCCATTTCCTTTACTCACACTTAATGAAGTTACTATCACAGCCATTAAAGATAATTGTGTAAAAGTAGATTATGTAATTATTGTAGTTGTACTGGTTTAGTATAAAGTCAAGTATTGATTCTGATTCTTTATTTTGGCCCAGTATGGAAATGCTAGTTTGCTCTGATTGTTGGATTTGGAAGTCTGTGTTGGTTATTTGAGGTAGCTGGGGAGTTTGTTTCTGAGGAAATCTGAATGGTTTAGAGCACTTTGATACTTTTGTTTGAGAAAAGAAATTAATTTACATTGAAGAGACCCTGTTTCAATGTCTCAAAGGTTTTTCCTCTGTTTCTTTGATGCTTAGTACAGGGGATCATTTACAAAGGTTTTGCCAGTATCCCTCAGGTCAGTTGTGATTCACTGGTATCAATGCTATGGAGAGCTGTGAGTTGTCTTCTAGATATCACTGGTGTGAATAGATCTACAAGTGGGTTCTTACACTTTTTGTAAGCTCTCTTGATGCACTGCACTTTTTGATTGGGGAAGGTACATATGCAATTTCCTTATTTGAATACACCTCTAATGTGGTTAAGTTTAGACTTAAGATCTGGAAGTAAACTCTTCATAGGGATTTTCTTGTAACAGAGCCTAAATTTAGCCTTCTTTTATATGAGCATAATTTAAGATCATGAAGAACCTACACTTTGTGGGAGGTTAGTGAATGAATGGGCTGGGGGCTGACCATGTAGAGGCTTTCAAGTCCTTTACTCAAGAAGGAAATGCAATTGATGTCAGCATCTTAATTTGATGGAGTACATTTATGGGAAGCTTTATATAGCTGTTGGGTGTTAACTTAAAACCATGTCTTCATTTGCTACCTTAGTTTGTTTGCTGTGTCCTTAGGTTATTTAATACAACATGAAGTAAATCACTAGAAAAATTCCGGGACTTTGTCTTCCAAACAGCTATTGTTGTCAATGTTAAAGGCCTTCATGTCTTAAACAAAACAGTCATTTTTCCTTATAGCAAAAGCATGATTTTGAGAGTAACTTACTCTTCATGTGTTACTGTGTATTTTTATTTTAGAACTGAATTATATCAACTGGGTCTTTTCTGGATTTTGAAGTCAAATCAAGTCACTGTGACTTCTGGAAATAGAACTGCTACTGTACAAAATCCTAATTCGTATAAAAAACATTCAGAAAAACATTTCAAGTCCGTGCCCACACTCTTCAGATTCCCTTTGTTTCTGAAGGCCACTGTGGGTTTGACTGCTGTATTTCTGTGTCTATGGTAGATCAGTGCATACAGTGGTGCAGTGCACGAGACAAGGTTGGCTTGGCACCACTGAATTATCAGCAGTCCGCTCTTGTTACTCATAAACTGTGCTTGGCTGTAAGCACACTATAGATGCTCCCTGTTTAGTGCTCAGGAACTCTTTCCTTGGAAATTGTGTGCCTTTTTAATGTGTCATGGCTCAATTATCACATTCATTTTGGCTGCCAAAATAGCCATATATATTGTCTAGCAAGTGACAGCCTGGGCCTTTATCTCTTTCTGGCTGTTTGCCAGCTGTTTAATTGCAGCCCTGTGTTTGCTGTGTGTCACATCTTATGGTGGTCTATTATACCCAGCTAAAACAATATTTTGAAAATGTTTCAAATGTAAACTAATTCTGTGAGACTTTACATCCTGTTATTTACATGATCTGCTAGGAATGTAATGTAGGTCATTTTTCCCCCTACAAATACGAACATTTGTACCTCGGATCGTCTTACGAATTTCCAGGGCAGAGAGAAGACAAGATGGGGATGCAGAAATGCTTTCTCATCCCCTTGAGAGATGTAATTAAAGCTGTACACTTGTCATGCAATTTTTCATTTGTAGTTTCTAAGATGTTTTTAAAGCCAAATATTCTCTTTGTTCTGCCTTTAGAAAAGAGCAAGCATACAGAAACTGAGCTGAGATCTCAAAAGGAGTAGCAAAGCCTGTGAGCCATATTTCTGCCCAAATGGATACTTTGGGTGAAGGTGATGTTGGAGTTTGTGTGAATGGTGTCTCACTGAGGTGGAGAATGGTGCAGGTGCTGTTTGCACACAGCACATTTGGTTTGGCAGCCGCCTGCTTCCATCGGGAAACACCTAAGGCAGGACGGGCTCTGTGTCCTGCCACCCCACCCCACCTGGGGGATGGAGCCACTCTGTGTGAAATCAGGATATGGGGGGGCTAAGCACTCCACAGCACTTAGGTGTGCAGGGAATCCTTGGGCTAAGTATGAGTCCAGTTTTAACTACCTCTCTTGGTACAGATATTAGTGTCTTCCTCGTTTTTTGCCTGTAGAGCTGTTATCTTGAGAGTTTCAGCTCCTGGATGGATTCCTTTGTGGTGCAAACTGATTTAGCCTTAAGAGCAATGAAGGTACATTAGCTAACAATCTTGGCTATGTCGATTTTTTTGGCAGAAACTTTGCTTTTCCTCTGCTTTAAGAGGAAATAAGGATTTCTTCTATTGCTTGTTTAATAGGAAGAATAACTGTTTAACAAGAAAGACGTGATAAGAGTCTTGGTAAACAGCTTTGCAGTTCAGAGGAAGACAGAACAGAAGAGCACTTAAGAAAGATCCCATTTTTGTACAAAACACTAGATTTATAATTAAGTAGTAATGATTAACCTTAAAAAAAAGGAGAAAGAACAAGCTATCCTGTAGGCAGGATTAGACCTACAGGATTTTTTTCTTCTTAATTGGAGGGGAAAGGATCCCATCTAGCTAAAGCCATCTAGCATTCTGGAAGAGGCTTGCTATTAAAATGGGCTTTTTAAAAAGGAAATAAAATTATTAAGAGCGCTCCCAAACCTTTTGAAAAATCCAATATTGTGTGAGGATAATGTACTCAAACATGTGCATGTATGTTTTTTCTGGTTCATCTGCTAGAAAAATTGTGGTAAATAACCACCTTTTAGCATGTCTTTTTGAGAAGCTGACCTGTTACCAAGTGAGCATTCAAAGGTATTTGGGAGAGAGTTGTACATATATGGCGCAGCTGGAGTGAGAATGGTTGTGGCAGTTCTTCTGTGCTGTCACTGCATGTCTCCTCAGGACATGCATCAAAACAGTCACTAGTATAATTTTTTTTGTAGCATGATCTGTGTAATTCCAGTAGTTTACAATGTCACCAGTCTATCCAGTGTCAAAAAAGGCCACTTTGCTTGAGTTTCTGCTTGACAAAACTCCTCATTGTTCCATTAAGCTTTTGTGTAAGTGCTGTATTTAGCATGTTTTGCATGTGAGTTTCTTACATAGCCTAAATCACTTTACTTTCTGGTGAGTCTGAAGACATCATCAGCAAAGTTTTGTAGTATGCAGATGAAGTGGGTGCTGAAAGGCAGCCTGCAGAAACCCTTCCTCTCTTCGTGCTGCCTGGTTCGATAAGGCAGGTGTGCCTGTGTGCCATTGACACAGAGGTGTAGATTTTTACTTGATTTGTTAAGAAGTTTTTGTTTCTGAAGAGAAGTTCCAACACTCAGTGAATAGATACCCTCTCATTGAAAAACACTTATGTGTTAGATGTGGTCATTGCAAACTACTAATGGTGGCTTTGGGGAAATGAAATTTCTTTACTATTTGAGATCTTCAAATATCCCTGGGAGTTAGATACTAGGAAGTTAAATCCCAGCAAAGCTTGCACAAAGCCCAGCTGGCAAAGCAATGATGCCAATTACTCATCATGGCTGAACATTCACTATCTACTCGACAGCAGATATGAAGGACATGATCAGGACAGGTCACAAGATGCATAACCCATACACCACTACAGGCTGATCAAGCCTGAATGTTGAAATCATGAAATATGAATCAAATGCAGGAAACTGGTGGGAAGCAGGGTGAGAGCAAATACCTGTGCTGCATTTGCTGTGGAACTGTTGAAAGGTGCAGTGTGGTGCAGCTGGGGTGCAGAACTGTCACAGACCAATGGTTCAGACTGAGTGTGGACCAGCTGCAGTACTGGTGCTTCAGGGTTTTGCTTGGCTTTTCATGTCCCTGAGCTTGCTGTGCTTCCTGTTTCAAGTCCTGTTTCACATGCTGCCTTCGTTCACCATTGGTGACTTTTTGCATTCTCTTCCTCTCCCATCTCCACAGCTGTGATTTCAGTAATTGAGACTAAACACTGGCCTTTCTTCAGTGGAATATTTCTTGTATAATCATAGCTACTTTCTTTTTGGGGATTAAAAAAAATAAAACCAACAAAAGAACGGAAAAAATGATACATCCTTGGCAGAAACATGCAGCATGTTCAGGGTTAAAGCAGACCAGGAAAAGGGACACTTCCCTTTCTTGTCAAATTAGCTTTGGTTTCTAAGATCCATCATGCTGGAATGCAGCCCTGAAATGCCAATTTTCTTGTAAGGAGGAAGCAGAGCCAATTGACTTAAACTTTTAGTTGCATCTGCTGGCAATTTCCACCAGAAGCTAATTACAGCTCACAGCTATCACCAGCAGATGACTGACTAGTTCCACCTCACAAAAAAAGAAAGTTTAAACCCACACAGGGGTTTCTTTTTCCTTGATATTGTAAGACTGGGATAGCATTTTTCAAGCAGGTATTTTACACATACAAAGAGAAATCTTCAAAATTTAGGGAAATTATTTTATCATCCAAATAATATTTCTATGTCTTTCCAAAGCTGGAGGTAATTTTTTGGGCTTTGCACTGCATCCCAATATCATATCAACACTACACATTGTCTGCATTTTTAAATTGTGATGTGATTAACCCAGCTCACTTTCTGTGTTGTCAGTTCTGGAAATTACTTCAAGATAAACAAAATAGCTCAGACCTTTTTGCTTTGTTAATGCTGCAGGTTTGAAAATGCTCATGGGTACTGAAATATTTGCACCTCTTGATACTGTGGTTCCACAAAAACGAATTTTGCAAGAGTGAACCTTTTCAAGAGTGATTCTTTTCAACAAAGAATGGAGCATGACTTTTCTTGGCTAGCATCACTAGATGGCGTTGCCTGGTAGTCTAACAGCTGAGAGTCTGAAAGTAGATTAAATTAATGTAAATCTGTAGAGTAATTTAAACATTTAAATTTTTCACTGTGTATGTCTTAGGTGTTTTTTCCCCTTTTCAATCATGCTTCTAATTGTTGAAGAGAGGGTGTTGTGCTGAAGTGTTACTTCTGCCTGTTGCAGCTCTTAAGCAAGTAGTGAGTGTGCTGTAGTTTCTGCTGGTTCTGCTCTTCCTTGGCTTGCTTGAGCACTCCTTGAAGTCGTGTGCTGAGGGATTGAGGCTCAGTCAGAGCTTGTGCTGCTGTTTCATGCATAGTTCTCTGTACACAATTAGCCTCTTTTAATGGCATGCTGAAATATTAGCAGAAGGACTGTTTCGAGGATGCCAGAGCAGACAGGCAACAAAAACTCTGCCAGTATGACTTTATAGAAAGCTCCTGGTGCAACATGTGTTTCTAAAGTAGGATGTCCACTGTTATTACAGACAACATGAAAAAACCCCAGAAGTGTTGTTTGGGGCTTTTATTCTGTTGTTTATTTTGTGGTTTAGACACCATGCCACATTTTTTTCTTCCTGGCTGGTTTCCTCTGTTTAGTCAGTGGTCAGTCATGCTCTGGCAGCAGCAGTAAGGTGGCACTGCTGTGCCTGCACGTGGGGCATGACCATGCCTGCACACTGTCCTCTGGTGTGCTTTTTCTCAGGCGAGGCTGGAGGAAACCTGCCTTTCACATAAGTAGTGTATTTAGCTGAAAGCAAAAAGATGTCAGGTAGGTGGATTTATTCAGGGAGGATGGTAAGGTGAAATGATGAACCAAGGAGCTTTTGTTCAGCTCCATCACCTGCCTCTTTTAAACTGTGAGAATTTGGCATAACCTACTCCCTTTTCTTAGTTCACTAGCACTTTTAATTTAAAACATCTCCTGCTTGACATTGGAGTTATTTTAAAATTCTTTCTTAACCCATTGCAGATGTCTTTATCAGTCTACTAAAAATCAAAGAATTATTGTTGACAGGAATTGGTATAACTCACTTGTTTAGTTTCTTAGTTTAAATAGTATTTCTAGAAAATGTCAATCAGTTTGCCTGTAATTATACATTTAGATGTAGGGAGTGTGCACACCTCTGGTCATTTTAACACTTGTATTTACAAAACAATATTTTTAAAGACTATATGATAGAATCTTAGTTGTAGGATAATGTTGAGGGTTTACAGTTTGGACACCTATAAAGCAGTATCACATTTCACAAAAAAATGAGGAATAAAAAAGCCAAGTTAAAGCAACCAACAAACAGTAACCATATACCAGACACTTTTGATGAAAGTTGGTAACCAAAGCTTCTGTTTATAAAAGAGATTTAGAATTTGGTGCTAGACCTTATTTGAACAACTTTCTGGAAACCTGTGCAGTGTATTTCTGAATGTGAAGGTAGCTCTTTGCAAAGCCTCACTTCAGAGAAATGTCAAATAAGATCTGGGGAGAGAGCAAGGTTGTTTGAGAACTGCAGCACAATGCTTAACAGCTCCTCGTGTGCTGGGGAAGCAGTGTAAGAATTCCAGGACAGGAAAACCCCTAATCTTCTTTTACATATCCATGTTTTTAAATCAGAATAATGTGAGTAGCTATAAATTGATCAAGTCACTTATGAGCTTATTTTTCATTGCTTTATACCAGCGACTTGATAATAAAGGTACAAAATTTGGTACAGGAGAGCACTGGAGGGAAAGGTATATATTTGAGCACCCCAGCCAGTAACATACTGAATGAAGCACGTGCTGGTCTCCCGTTGAAGACACTGGGTTTTGAGCATGTGCAGAAACACTTTCCTGAGCTGGGTCTCAGGGAGGGGAGTCAGTTAAGCAGAGCCAAACACAGAAAGAGGAGGGGAAACCAGCATGGTGACTGCCAGTGGGAAATAGCTATTCTGTTCATTATTTTACAGGGAAAAGCTCTACCTGTAGCCGTGCAATGCACTGCTAAAATTTGTACCAGACCTCAAAACCTTATCTTCAAATGCATCTGATCCCCAGTGCCTCCACAGGGGGTGTAACCCAGTGCCAGGTCAGTGCATTTAGAAAGCATAGGCCTTGGTGCCTGAGCAGGGAAAGGAAAGAGAAAGCAGGGGAACTAGGGCCTGCCTGCTGTCCCCTTGCTTTGCCAGCTTTCTTGTTGCAGTTTCAGAAACATGCCATTCAGAGGGATAATATTTCTGCCACACCTCCATCCCACTGTGCTGTCTGCAAGCAGGAGAGGCAGAAATGTGGAGCCAGTAGTTTTGAGGAACTGCTCAGAACATTGCTGTTTGGAAGGACACTGTTTCATGAGCATAAAATCAAAGTACACATTCAGTGCCAGTCTTTTCACCTAAATTTTACATGAGGGCTGAATGCTCATTTAATCCTGTTTATTTGGGGGCATTCAGCACATAATACTAAATGTGCTTGATTTTTTTTTTTATTTGCAGGTCACCTTTTAATGGAGCTGTAAAAGTAAGTGTAAACTGCACCTTCTTTTGTCATCAGTAAGTGCTGAAGGGTGTAATGCTCAGGGCAGGAGTGGCTCTGGGCTCACATGTGGGACAAGGATGGGCAAACCCTAGCACTACCCAGTAAGTAAGAGGGTTGAAAGGCATCTGGGCTCTTGTTCATTTGCACTGTGTTTGTACAGGCCTTTTCAACACTACAAATACTTCCTTTTGGTTTCTTACTTGGGATACTTCTCAGAGGCCCTGTTGTGCTAATCCTAACAAAGACATGTCCAGAAGGACAGTTTTTGCACTGAAGGGTTAATCTGCAATAGCTAAAAGTTCTCCTGCTTGGTTGGAAAAGAGATCTGGATAACTTATCTTGATGTCCTCCAGGTCAGACATAATTAGGAAACAGAGCTCAGGCTGCTGCCCTGCTGAGGGAGGTAGCACATGCCC
The DNA here is from genome assembly GCF_037042795.1 of Molothrus aeneus. Taxonomy (NCBI): domain Eukaryota; kingdom Metazoa; phylum Chordata; class Aves; order Passeriformes; family Icteridae; genus Molothrus; species Molothrus aeneus. Next base: position 15,363,286 of record NC_089652.1, on the reverse strand, counting down.
CTTTCAGAGTGTCTTACAGAGGAACTTTGTCCTTGGTAGAAGTCAGTTAAGTACACTTTCCACACAATGGATGCAGGCAATTCCTGTGTTCCCTACCTACAGTGAAGAGAGTATGATCTGGGTGCACTTTGCATGTATGCCAGAAATGCAGGTATGGGTCAGATGAAGCACTCATAGATCTCAGACCCCCTTTTCTCCTCCCTGATTTGCAGCTATTGAATTCATTAGTAGTGCACATAAACAGGAAATCACCCAAAGGAGGCTCAAATTCGCAGTACACTGTGAATGCTTTGGGCTGTAATCTGGATGCGTGGTGGAATAAAAAGTCAGGTCAGGAGTCAGTTTCTTTCTGAGCTGCCCTCTTCTGTCACAGGAGCAGATTATAACCCTGCTGCTGCAGATTCTCCTCATTCACTCCCTTCCTTGGCAGCTCCTGTGGTTGAATAGCAAATGTCTGCAGATCTGTGGTGATGGGAGGAGATGAGAATTAGGATGTCTCACCCCAGAAGATCATCAGTCCCTTTCAGGCACCAGGCAGGAATGGGCAGTGTCTGCCCAGCTGCCTCTGTTCTGTGTGTCTGGTGGGCCTGGGTGCTCAGTGCTGTTCCTCTAGCAGTTGTGTGATCACTGAGATCAGGATTCTCATTTCTTAAAGAAACTGTGTGTGTTTATTTTAAATCACAACTTTTTGGAAGCAAACCCAACTATTTAACCATGGCATTTTCAGAAAGGTGGGAAAAATGCCAAATGGAAGCAAATGTAGTTTTTACTGGTTGTGAGAAGCAGACTTGAAGATCTGTGTTACACGTGGCTGCCATCACTGCAGAAGTTGTCTTCCTCAGCACAGGACTGAGCTTCCCTATGTAAAGTCAGCATTGTAGGAAATCATATAAAACAGATCTGATGTCTTACCTCAGCACGAGACATGGGAATTTCTCTGTTGGCTTTTAATCAGTTGCAATAATAAAAAAAACCACTTTGGCTTGTCCTCAGCACCTGAAACACACCTTTATGATTGTCAGTGATTTCATCCCAGCTGTCTTTTCAGTTCCAAACAGTTTGGGTGACTTTTGTTGAGTCTGTTCTGTGAACATGGAAGAAAGTCATGTTAAGTGCCAGAAGCTGGGAGCTGAGAAGGGCCTCAGCCCTTGTGCAGGCAGGGCTGTGTTGAGGGTCACTGTGGTGTCAGTGAGCTCTTACATGGAGTCATGTGCGTATTTGAAAAGTAGAGACCAGACTTGCAGGCAGTATCTACCAGGGGGTCTGTCTTGATTTCCTGCTGGCTCTGGGAGCTGCTCTCCCTGTGAATGGGGGTGTGGCTGGCAGCATTAGGAGCAGGGCTGAGGCAGTGCTGCAGTGAGCTCCCCTTTCTGTGCTGCTGGCAGGAAGGCAAGGAGCACGAGGCACAGGTGAGCTGCCAGGCCTGACAGAGGATGCCAAAAGGCAGATCTCCACAGAGGCATGAATACTGTAAGGGAACACCAGCTGGCCGAACTTCATCTTGAAGGCTGCCCTTCAGTACAGAACTGTCACTGGATCCTGTGAGCTGTGTTAATGCAGCAGAGTCTAGCACAGCAAGGGCAGGATGGCCAGGGCGCTTGAGAGGGACTCCCTCCACACCCTGCACTTGTGTGGAGAAGACAACAGGAGCATCGTGGAGCAGGAAGACTGGGAGAGTGTTTTCTCAGAAGGAGCTCTTCCCTTGCCTTTATCTTCCTGTGCTCCAGGAAAACATCAATACTCGAGTAAAGGTTTTTTTTCTTTTTTTTTAATTAAATAAAAAAACCAAAAAAACATTACTTAAAACAGAAGGTTCAACTGGAGCTTGTCAGGAGGAAATACTCAAGTCTCATGCAGGTACAGAGAGGTTGGTGCAGGACATTTTGTGTGCAGAACAGTGTAATGACACTTGCATAAGATGGTCTGCCTGTGTCCCAGCTTGGACCCACTGTGTTGTGGCTTTATTTTTTTTTCAGACACTGTGTGAATCAACTCAGGAGCAGGAGGTTGAAGCAGCAAGACAGCTGCTATCCTCTCCTTGGAGACAGGGAAGTATCAGCATGCCACCAGACCTGCTTATATTACATGGGCAAAACATGCTCCGTTCCCTTCTTCTGTGTGTTTTTCATCTAAAGGTTAGAGCACAAGCTGAAAGAATAGAGACTTTGAAAGGCAGGGCCCTCTGCCTAATTATGCATTAGACCCCTTACAGTAAACAAAAAAGGAGGCTGTCCCCTAAGTGGTCTAACTGCTATTGTACAAACCGACAAAGGAGTTAATGGTGCTCAGTTCCTGCCTTCCCTTGATGTTCACAGAGCTCCCAAGCACTGTCTCTGCCTGGAAGCCTTCTCTGTGGCCAGGGAGACACTTGCCCTGTTAGGTGTGAGACAAGGAGGGGGAGGATCATTGTTTCCAGGGAAAGTACTTTTGGCAGTTTTACCTGTGAGAGCCAGGAACAAGCTTGGGTGCCTGCCAGTCCATTCTGAACCTGTGATTTGGCAGATGTGAGGTAGTAGGAGGGAGAGCGCCCAACAAAAGTGGAGAAGCACACTTAAAAGATCAGTTTGTTCAGCTGTGTCCTCTGTGTCCATGGGTAGCTGAGGGCCTAGCACTTCTTTTCACGTGCTGACCATGCTGCAAGGAGCAGCAGCCTGCTGCAGAGGGGAAGAGCAGATTGGCAGCCTTCTCCCTGTTTGGCCCCTGGCAAGATGTGTGCCCTCAGGAGTGAGCTTGGAAAAACGCTTCCCTAGCAAAAGGCTTGACAGGAATTTAAATGGCTGTTGAGGACCAAAGGAACCTGCTTTTGCTTCCAGCACTGTGTGTTGGAAAGCAGCCCACCTCTCCAACAGTCTCATCCTCTTCATGTTCTCTCTGGCAGCTTCCACCGTGGTAACTCTGCCTTGAAACACATCTCGTGATTCTTCTTTAGACCAGAGAGTGGCAAAAGGCTGGTGTGGGTGGCATGGCTCTGCTTTGCAGTTAGCTGCAGTTAGTGGCCACTCATGAAAATGGCACCTGTTTCAGCTCTTTCCTGACCCATTCTCCAGACAACTTGCTTTTCTGCATCATCCCAGAGTTTCTTGAATCTCTCTTATAACCCCTGGCTTTTAGTTGGAGGCTTCAGGATTATTTTATTTTTTACAGCTTTTCAAATTGTCCAGAAGTCCTGCTGGAATTCTTGGTTGGCTTCCAGGTCTGGCATAAAAATGAGCTGAAATATCCATATTCTCCACTGTCTTCTTTTTGTTGCTGGACAGGCAAATTGTTACTTGCCTGAGCTCTTACTTCCCTGCAGAGACCCTGGAGATGCAGGAAAAGAGCTCAGCAAGGACCTCTGTGTAGGTAGAACAGGGGACAGAAGTGTCCTCCTGGCTGCTAACAGTGACAAATGTTGTGGGGAGAAGCACTGTCTGTATTTGTTTGCATTAGGAGGACAAGGAGACATTTACAGCGAGAGGAAGGAAAGCACAGTTTAAGCATATTTAATATTCATTTGAGTTTAAAAACCCATAAATGTTTATAATCAAATAGATAATTCAAATTTACTGAAGTATACCTTCAACAAGGAAATATTGCAAGCTAAGGGCTTTGTGATTGCTTTGTTGATGGAGGATGGACGTGGCTGAGGTTATTACAGTATTGACTTGAAGAGGATGGATTCGCTAGCAGGGCGGGTGATCTTGTCTGGCCTCAGCCAAGGGAAAAAAATGAGGGGAGTTAAGAAACTAGTGCCAGCTTGTGGCATTGGCTGAGTAATCTCAAACAGCCATAAATAAATTGTAGCTTTAAAGTTATAGAAATATATGGTAAGGAAAAGGAAGGTTTCATTCAGTAGACAGGATAGTGGCAGTCAAGAGAATTAGTTTACATTTTTATTAGGCATTCTTATTAAGGGAATGGGAGAGCAGGATTTATTTGCTTCCTGACTCATAAGGCTTATTGGGGATGTTTCAGTACTGTGATCCTTAAGCATCTCAGACTAATGAAAAGATCATTTCAGGGCTCTTGAACTGCTTTATAGCTTGTGATAACAGAAAAGATGTGTTTATTTTGGGAGAGATTGTTTAACTGGTAAAGAAATGTTCTTAAGCACTGGCAGAGCAATATGCCAGCAGTTGTCACATGCATATGTAACACCATAGCTGAATATGGATCTAATCTGTTTACCAAGAAAGTAAATAATAAGATTGTGGGGTTTACCCTTGCTCAGGACAACAGTGAAATAACCTGAAGAGATTTTGTTTCTTATGCCAAGAGATTGTATCTTATTTGGAGAGATTGTAGAGGTTTTTACAGATTTTTCTGTAAAACAAATATTAATCTGAAGAAATTATAAATAGATTTTTATCTAAAGCACTGGAGGTCTGATTCATTTTTAGTTTTATTGCCTCTTTTTACATTGTTTATTAATTCATTGACTAAACCAATTCATTAGTTATACGTTATCAATATTAATAATTTAGTTGTTAGTTGTTAAATGCTAATTATTGTTCATTTATTAGATATACATTAAAGTATACTTTATGCCTTCGATAAAAGCACAAATTTCCATCTTTTAATGAATTTTGAACCAAGTAAATAAATTCTTACTAGCATTTCCTAGTGTCCAAAGTGTGCATTCGTTTAAAGCAACTCCACTGACATCAGTGACATTAGCTGAGCCTCAGACAAGACTGAGAACAGAATTTGGTCAAAAGGACTGAAATCACTTGTTCATTTTAATAATTCTCTGCATAGCCTATGCCAGAAAAATATTTCCATACCAACTAAATATACCATTATATACCCTGCATGCATCCTGTGATATGCTATAGATTAAAATAGCTTTGCTGAAAGCTTCTCAACCTCCTCCATTAAACTTGGGAGGAGTATCTACCCAGAAACCCTTTAATTAGGAAGATGTCCTCAGTTTTGGATCTTCATTCACCTTGATTGCCTCCTCTCTCCTGCCCTGTTGCATGTTTCTTGGATTTGCCACCAAAAGCCATTCACAGCTCAAGAGCTAAACCTGCTCATCACATTGACATAGGTAGTGAGTAGTCCAGCTTCAGGCTGAGAAATCAGCTCCTCTACCTAGATCTCCCTGGCTCCCTGAGGCTAGTCAAGGTCTCTGGTAAATCTTCAGAAATGGGGACAATAGGATCTCCTCCTGTAGTGTGTTCTGCATGGAATGTTTCTAAAATTGTTCCAGACAATGTAAACTCTTTCCTCTCTAGGAACAGAAGGTAATACTGTGTATTTTGCTGATCTGATTTATCATTTTAAGGCTCTATTTAGTCGACCTCCTGCTGCTGGCATTTGTTACATTTCCAGGATAGTAAAACTGAGCCTGGCTTTCATAACCACTAGGAAAAGGGTCCTCTCTGCTCCACTCCTCTCCACAAGTTCCCACTGACCCTCTGCTGATAGCTCCTCAACTCTCATGTGAATTCTCCCCATAAGTCTGGACCTGAGCACACAGCTTTTGTTTCATTTTTGGACACGCCTTTGTATGCTGCTCTTCTAAGTAAGAATCAAGATTGCATCCAGCTGCTCCAGACTATTTAAATTTTTCTGAAAGCATATTTGTCCTGGAACAGCCCCACTGAAAGGAATAGAGGAGTGGGACATGCCAAGCATCTCCTTGGCAGCTCTGAACAAATCCTGCCTGATAACATGTTTCTGTTTGTTGTTCAACAGTGGAGTAAGTTTATTGAATTCTCAATGATCATAATTAGGCTTCAAAAGTTAACGTTGTGTCAGCACACAGAAAAGCCATTGAATGTTGCCTTGGAGTCCAATTTCAAGCTTGGTGTCGCTAGTTCCTGTGTGAGGGTACATCTGCCAGGGCAATGACATCTTTAATCTCTTCTTCAGCAGGTGTTCCCATCCAAGACCAGTAACAGCTCTAGTATAGAGCATCTTGTCCATTCTTTTGGTGCAGAACATACAGAGGCAGGCCCTCAGGTGCTGAGGAAGTAGTACTGACCCCTTTCCAGCCAGATTTTACTTTCTTTAAAATCCTGTGTGAATAGCTTCATTTGATGAACAGCTCCTTGGAATGCAGTGAGTCAACTGATAGAGTCCAGTTTACTTCATCAAATACCAAATTAGTCTCTACCTCAGTAGAGTTTGGTTTTGGTGTTTCTGTGATTAAAAAAAAAAAACAAAACAACAACTGAATAAAAACCAACTAACCACAGAGTTTGAGGGTTTAGTTTTCAGTTGTTGGGTCTTTTTGGCTTATTGTTGTTACAACACCCATGGGACCTGTTGAAGTCTGGAGATGGAATTTAACCTGGAAAATGCCTAACTGTTACAGAGTAGGGCGCAGTCCAGAGGCCAATAAACACTGTACAGATAGCTTGAACTTCTCAGCATCACCTGTCTTATGCCAGGCAGGATTGATGTAGCACTCAGCTGGCTTGTTTCCAGACTTCATTTATGGAGTCGCCATGAAGAAGGCCTGCTTCTCCCTCCCTCAGCACTGGTGTGTCATATTCCCAGAGCAGAGTGTGGCACTGAGGTGAGTTTTGGGAAAAGCAACTTTAATATTTTTCCATAGTACTTGTGTGCACCACATGCCGGTAGAGTTTTCCTGCTGCTCTTTGCTCCTTACTCTGATTGCTTATTTCAGGAGATGGCTGCTGGAGCCTGATCATTCTGGAAGGATCTTGAAGGTCATAATTCAGTAGCTGTGCAGAAATCTCTGAGAATGTTTCTGTAGGTTTTAACTGTGTTGTGTGTGCCTTTGCCAATGTGTCTTCTGTGGGTGTGTCTGAGCTTCAAGGCTGGGATACCCAGCCTCAGGTGTGTGAAGAACTTTCTTTGTCTTTCAGGGAGAGTTGGTTTAGTTCAGATGTGCTGCTGCTGGGATCATTTTTTTGTCTTCTTCAGTAATGCAGCTATGTTTTGAATCGAAGTCCTCAGCTAAAGTAAAAGTACAGTATTTGAGAAAACTAAATCAAAAGAAATCAAATGTTTCTGTTATGTGTTTTAAAAAAGGTCTGTTTACAGTTTTATTTATTGAGATAGAGGGTGGATGAGATAATGTCTTTACAGATGAAAACCATTCTTACAGATGGGGGTCTGCAGAGTAAATTATTCAATCCTTTGTCTTTTTGTAAATATTTGAGTATTGCCATGTATCATCTCAAGCTCTGATTTAGATACAAGTTGCAGAAAAGTAACATCAGTGTCATGTATCTGAAAGAGAAAGCAGGAGGCAGGGAAGCGGCCCTGTGCAGGGCAAGCGTTGTGGTCAGGGAACTGAGAGCAAGCAAGGAGACTCTCAGCATATTTGGCTGAGAACTGACTGTGAAGAAATCAGAGGATTTTTTATGTCTTACCATTTTTAGGCTTTCTTACAAAAAATGAGGATTTGGAGTACTAAGCTCAGAAGGAATGCAGCTGCTGCTGCTGCTTGGACAACTTTACAAATATTCAAGTGTAAAACAATTGCAAATCTGAATGTGCAAACAGGCTAATTGCAGTATCTCTAAAACTGTACATACTACTGTCCCACACAGTTGCTTTTTCTGTTTGTTTTTCAAATTGAGGATGCTGGTTTTGCCTGTTTTCGTGTGTATTTAATACATCCTGTTATATTTTATTTCTTGTATATTTGCCCTATTCTTCTGTTATGACAGTGGCATTCGTTTGATATCTTTCCTAGCAAAAAGGCCTTGCTATTCTCCAAGACTTTTTCTTCCTTATCAAAGTTAATGATTGTATAACATGTAATTCCTTTTAGCAGTGGAACTGTTGCCCTCATAACTCTCTCAAGGGATATTAGTGGTGAACTCAGCTTGGCATGTGAGCCATAGCTGTTCTCTGGTATTTCGACTGGCAGGAAGCTGGGTACAGACAGTTTGCTGTATAAGTTATAGGTACAAAATATTTGTCTTACTAATAGGTGGTGTATCTGAAATTGTGAAACATTATCTAAGACAGAGTGTACAGTCAGGTAGTTAAAGGGAATGTCAGGAACTTGTAGGAGAGTTTAGACTTAAAGTTGTCATGTGTAACTTTGAATTTAGCATTACCTAGTTTATGAATATTTAATCATCTCCTCTAATATTTCCTTGTCATTTTCCCTTTCCTTTTTTATTCCTTACTATTGAAATATTTCTAGATTTAAAAGAAAGACTTTTGAGGAGAAATAAATGTTGACAGGAGGAATATAAGCACTGTTAACAGATCAAAGTATTTCAGGTAACTGCAGCAAATTTGCATTGATATAATTTTGATATTAAGATGCAAACAGCTAGAAGCTGTTTAGACTCATCATCCTCTTTAGACTTAATTTATAGTAAAAACATTATTATTTTCATATTACCCAACAGACGTAAACCAGCTAAGAAGTATTTTGCCAGTATGGGGAGGGAAGGGTTGAAAGTGGAAGAATGGCAAAGAGGATGGTAGATACCATCAAGTGACCTTGCAGCTGGGAATGCCAAGGCTTGGAGAATAACAGTGTAGGAAACCATATATTATGCCTACTGCTGTTTATCCTTTGTTTTTTTGAGAAGAGGAATTTCTGTGTAGAGATAACGCAGGTGTTTACAGACACTTGGAGGCCCTCTCCCACACATGCTTGAGCTCCCTGTCTTGGGAGGGAGATCAAAACAGAGATCATAAAAAGCAGAGAGGAAAATCACAGCATGGTGTTAACCCATGTGTGGCCCTTTGATAAATGGGTGCAAACAGCAGCCCTGGTGCCCTGTCTGGGACTGGGCTGAGCCTGAGGGTGCCTGCGCCCTCAATTTGGGTGTCTACAGCCCAATTTGGTTTTGGGATACTCTAGCCAGTGAGGTAGCAAAATAAATTTACTCTTTGCATTTCAGCTGTACATTTTTGGTTGTCCTCAATCAGCTGTGTGTGTTGATTCACACAACCATGTAAAAAGAGGGTCATTTGACTAGAAACTCAGGAAGAAAAAACACTCTAGTTCTCAGTAGTTGCTTTTAGTTGTATGGCATGCTCAGAAGTAAAGCTTTGTAAATAAAACTCCTCCAGTTTGAATATGAGTCTAAGGTGAGTAATTCTAAATCTAAGCAAGTTGGAATCAGTGATGGTGGATGACACTTTGGTATTGCTGTGTGTCTGATATGTATTTTCAACAGATAGGAAGCATGTAACTATGTCATTTATAATTAATGTTTCTTCCTTGAATCTGAGGGATTGTCTAGTGAAATGAATTTTGTCCTCATGGGATAAGGATTGTCTTCATTGTAAGAAGAGTAACAGAAGGATTATTAGGGACGTATTCAAGGAAAGGACAGAAGATCTATTTGGAAGAGATGGGAGGCATTCAGCTGAGCCAGATGGAGGAAGAGAGGTAGAGAAAACGTATGCACATTCTGGGAGAGCCGCAGTCAGTTTCTGTTGGCTGAGTTTTTAGTGAAGACATACTCTTTTTTCTTGCATTCCTGAAGGGAGGTTGAGAAGGCTGTGAATAGAGTGGGAAGGTGTAAAGAGCTTGAAAATTTGAACTATAAGGAGGCTGGAAACATACAGTCTGCAGAAGCGGTACATTAGTTTTGTGGACCAAACTTGTCAATATTAGTCAAACAGCAAATAGATAAAGCTGGAGGCAAGTCAGTGTTTAAAAGCTGGGATTTATTTCTCTGTTGGCTGCTTTCTGATGCCAGATAGACAGCTATGTTTAGATTATTTGTGCTTGGCATATCAAATGTACCATGTTGTTTAGATACAACCCTTAGCCATTCGTGCTTCACCTTTTTCCTTGACTCTATGATCTGCTGCTTGGAGCTGTGCCCAGAGACCATTCAGAAGCTAAAATCCAGCCTGTGCCTGTTTGTTAGGCAGCACTTTATTGGAAGTGCCAGCAAAATTGCATCCTGGCTCTTATTTGGATTTGAGGGTGGAGGCTGACCTTCAGAGCATTAGGGATTTTGAAGGCTGGGATATTTGCAAGGTGGGTCCTTGCTGCTCCATTCCTGCCGCCTGGGGAGGGTCTCCAAGAGGCATCCCAATGGCACTCTCTCTCCAGAGCCTGGCAAGCTCACCCTTTTCAGTGCTCCACAAAGTTCTCCCCACATGACACTGCAGGTCTGGTCAGGATCTGTAGCTCCAATATAATTGAGCTGAGTAGATTAGTTTATGACTGTGTAGGCAGTAGATTTTTAAGTGACTAATGTAATTCTTGTTCGTAGGAAGGCTTGGCAATAACCACTTAGTTGATCCAAGAAGCACAGAAATGCCAATCTGCAGAGTATATATAAAGGTTTCAAAAGGGAAAGAAGAACACAAAGAAGCATCATCAAAAACATATCACCATGACATGTTCCACTTCATACTGCTAATTGCTCTCTTTATACCTTGAGTGGTTTAGCACCTTTTATAAGGCATGGATTGCTGCATCTTCCATGGCTCAGATGAGTCAGTGGTTATTGGGGTCATGCCAGGGGCTGGAGGTCTCTCCAGGGCAGATCTTGAAAGGGAGATGCAAGTTCTGAAGTGTTTGAGAGGCCTGTGAAAGTGTTATAGAGTGACTGCTTCAGAGCATGCTAGGTGATCTATCTTTTCAAAAAGCCACACTCGTAAAATTGCTGTTATAACAACTGAAATTTGTTAACATTAAAAAAAAAAAAAAAGAAGATGCATGAAAGTGCTTAAGGCATTCAGGATAGCTTGGGGAGCCAAGTGCCCTGGAGGAAAATGGTGTAAATCTTTTCTTTGTTTTTAAATATGCAAAAACTTAGGATGGGCTCCTGAGAGCTGCCAAGGATTGCCAAGATTGACAAGGAAAGCTTATGGAAAAAGTCAGAAATGACTGATAGATCAGCTCAGCATTGACTGTCGTAAGGAGAATAATACCACATTTTGCAGTACTTCTCTTCATAGAATATATTCTAAACAGTTTTTTACTTTTAGTCTGATTAAAAAAAAACAGTGTTGCTGCTTTAGCATTTCATTTTTGACACCCATCTGGAAGCTCACGTGGGCCTCAAGTTCATCACAGCCATGTAGCTCAGGAGCAGCACTGCCTTGAATGAATGAGACTTCTTACTTCCTTTCTCCCAAAGGCAGAGAGGATGTAACATGTAGTAGAAGGGGCCAGACATTTCCAAGTTTTGCTGCTTGGGCCATGCCAGCAACAGAAGGATTATGTCATTTTGTGCCTGCTAAAAGGGCACCTTCATGTCACCACAGTCTTCCTGAATAGTCATCCACATGTGACCACAGCTAATTCTATGTTTGCCACTTACTTTGAGCCACAGAGGTGTTTTAGTGAATGCTAGTTTTGCTTTAAAATGTAGCTCAAATTAAGATCATGATTTATGTGTCACGTGGTTTGGGACTTTACTTCAGTTGAGTGTCAGTTCTTATAAACTTGATGTTTCTGAATATTTTTGAATATCATCTACTAAGAACTATATTTTAGGTACTTAAGGTAGTATTTTGGAGAAGGGAGGTAAGATGATGCTTGCAACAGATGACCTTCAGCCCTCAAGAAGTACAGAGTATTGTAGGCTTGCTTATTACCTAAAGTGCATGCATCTAAATACATTTAAAACTGAGTGCTGATAAAGGTTACTTATTTTTATAGTATGTAATTGACAACATCCACAGGGTAGAATTTGTACAAAATAAAAGTGAAAGTATTGCTTCCAGTTTTAGTCATGACAGTCTTTCTGCAGGTGGCATTCAGCAGTCTTGGTACTTTGCCCAAGGTGAAAACTCTTTTGTCCAAAGAAGTTTAAATAAAGCAATGCTGATGTTGAACAGGACATTGCCGCTGTCCAGCTACCAAAAATCTGTATGTCACCCATTTCTCTTGGCTCTGGGCATAGGATACATTTCCTACCATGGCCCCTTCCATAGCACAGTGAGAGCATGGTCAAACATTTGCTTTGCAACCAGCTGCACATACAGAGATGCTGCCAGCTGCTTTCTATGGTGTTTCAAAGCCCTCTCAGTCATGCCAGCTGGAGGATTCATGTGAATGGGGTCTATACTGGGGTCTATATTCCCACTTTGTACTGAGTCCATCCAGTTACTTGGTAAGTATCCCTGTGGAATAGGTTGTATCAAAGTGACAGTCTCCTGTGTCGGCAGTACCGCAGGAACAGAAAGACTCAACCAACTCTTCATCTTTTTCACTGTATCCCCCAAGAGAAGACATTTTAAAGTCATTTCCATCCTTGTAAATTGTAGACTTGTATACTCAGTGCTCTGCAGAGTATATATCTTGCATTGCCACTAGCATTTATTTGGAGTAAAATATTGTGGACAAAGCTGTTGCATCTAAGTAAATGTCTGACTTGGTCCTTGGTTCTCTTTTCATCCTCCTATAAGATTTTATTTTAGGTTATTCTCAATAAGTGCAGCACTTGATTGGCCATATGCTTGGCAAAACACAGATAATTTACAACTGTTGTTTGTATTAATTTGTGTAGTTCTGAAGTTATTTTAAAAACACAGCCTAGAGGACTTCTTCCAGAATTAATGTTTTCACATAAAGCTGGAAATGCCCATACATCTGCTCAGATCTCCAGAAAAGTGCATTTAGTTCATTGGTTTCATGCTGAAGTGTTAACATTTTAGGTTGTTTTATTAGGAGAGAACAAAGAACTCCTGCCTTGTTGAAAATTTGGTACACAAAATAAGGATGAAGAGGTTCCAAAAGAGCTAATGCTAAGCATTGGAAACTGGATGAAGCTGTGCAGATTGGAAAGATTTCCAAGGCATCTGGTAATTAGCTTCCAGTTCTTATGAAGTCCTGCCCTATGAAAGCTGCTGCTTGGAGAAGGAAGAACAGGAGTGAGATGAAGCCTAACTCTGAAAAGCTGGATCTTTGTGATCACAAATTATCAGTGGGCTATGGAAAACTCTATGACTACTCCTTTGGAAAAGTAACTCCTACAAAAAAAATGTTCAGTATTTCTCCCATTGCAGGATTGTCTTCTGTTCTGACATTTGCTTGGCACAATGGGAAAGGGAACAAGCTATCAAAGAGTTCTTCCTGGCTTTCCCTGCCTGAGCCAATGTGCCAGCCTGCCCCACACCAGCTTGCCATGCTCCCCAGCAGCTGCACCACAGCTGGGAGTTGCTGGGGCATGACTGGCTGGTTCCTCCCCTGCCCAGCCCAAAATGCCAGAGAGGCTTGGCACTGCTGTCAGAGCTGGCACCTGGCAACCTTCTCTAGGCAAGTGAGGTAGCATGTGCAGGTGCAAGGGACCTAGAGCCAGGCCAGAGCCTGAGCCTTTTGTTATTATTATCATTATTGCTGTTGTGATTAATACTACTGCTGTTATTACTATTTGGGTTTTTTTGGTTTGTTTGTTTGTTTGTCACATTAAGGAAAATTTAAGCAAGAAAGAAAGCTTGATAATTTAGTTAGTTTTGTAAGTTGTCTCTTGGGAGTACTTATCTACACCTGATTAAAGGATAAGGGGTGTTTGTGGGGTTTCTAAGTTCATATGCATAAACCTTCAAGCACTGAATGGGAATTGCTGAGACCTAGTGCTTTGTTTACTTGTTAGAGACTTGGGAGACTACTTCTGTACCCTGTTCTGCCCCTTTCCTGTGCAGGTACTTTCATCAAGTCATTGCCCTGTCATGTTTATTATTCTTTGTGCAAAGCAGAATATTTATCTTGTCTGCAGTAAAAGTGGTTAAAAACAAATTATGTATTTACTACTTCTTTTTTTTTACAAATATTTTATCATCTAAACATCAGCAGGCAGACCCAGCACACTCACTGCTAGTAAAAATACTAGTCTTTTCAGCTCTGAGTCTATTAAGTGCAATGAGCAGACAGCCTGTCTTAAGCTAATTTTATAGCAGTGCACTACTTAAAAATTAGGCATTTGCAGCAGAGAAAAGTTCTATTGAGATTTGTTATCAGAAAGAAAATTATTTTTCCTAGATTGCAAATGTAAGCCAATGTGTAGTTAATGGTGTTCACTAAATTATACTGACTGAAAATATGAAGGAAGTAGAGTTATGTATGAATATATAATACTGGGACATGTTGGAAGAGATTATACTTAATTTGTATATAACCTGATGAATTTTGCTGCAGTAGACATTATCTCCACTGATAAATCATGCTTATAGCTTCAAATAAAAACCATACACAGTGTGAGCCTTTTTTTCTTAAGATCACAGCCATTCCATGTCTGTGTTGTAGCAGTATCTAATTCCTGAATGTGGTGCAACTTGTGCAGCTGCCTGAGCTATTGGAAAGAAGGATTTAGCACCCAGTGTCTGTGCTGTCCATGTGCTTTTGATTTGCCCAAGGTTGAACTTCTGTATCCTGCTGCAGGCAGTAAAATGACACTTCCCAACAGCTGCCTCGAGTCTGGGCTGTGAGAGAAAATGACTTTTCTTACAATGGAGTTCCAGCATATCTTAGTCCAGGGGTACCAGTGGTCCAAGCTCAACAACAGAATTCCGTGGGGGTCGCAAATTCCCTAGCTTGTCCTAAGCAGTGGCAGCTCCCTTAGAGAAAGGTACAAAGCCCTGCTCCCAGGGCTAACCCAAACACTCTCTGCTCCTTACACTACAGCTATATCCACAGAGAACATTTGCTTTGAATATTAAATTATTATTGGTAGAGGAAGCAGTAGCTGGGTTGGATCTGGCTTTTCAATAAACAGATTTTACTAGGTGAGACTTGTTTCACTCAGGTGTTTATTCACCTTTAGTTCCCCTGAAATGATTATTATTTTTACATTTTCTTTAGCGTAGTACACTTTTGTGGAGTAAAATAAACTCATATCAGACATTGATTTATGTGTATTTGTATGCCTGATGCTTTCTCTATTCCTTTGAATTGCTCTGCTTTTGGAGCTAAAGTTGGTATTCCCAGAGTGTTTTAATGCTTTTTATCCACAAATTATATTTACATATTCTCTGTACCAAGTGTTGCTTCATCTGTCTCCGGTTCTGCACTACACAAAGCAGATTCTTATCCTCAGCTGATTTGTTTTGAGACTCTCCAAGCACTCATATTTAACTAGTGAAGTGGACATTGTTGGGCTAATGTTTCAGAACCCAAATGGAGCCTGCCCTGTCCTGGTACAGGGTGGTTAATGCCCATAATGTTAGATCACTCCCCAGCTGCCATACTAAATGAACATTGTGGAACAGTGTCAGAGAGAGGATCCTGAGCCCTGACTTTATCCCTGCTGTAGCTCTGGAGCTGCACATGCAGAATATAATTCCAGCATGTGTTAAGCTAGTTTGGGTTGAGCTGCTGCAGCCCCCTCTTTTGCCCTCCTCCCCACTGCAGCAGTTCTTGTGCTGGTGCTGGCATCTGAGCCAGTCTGCAGCCAGCTTCCAGGAGTCTTGGCAGCAGTCACCGGTTACTTCTCAACTTGCTCAGCACCACAAAGCAATTAATATCAAATAATAAATTAGATATGTAAAAATTGTCAGCAATGATAAACTTGTCCCCTGCACGGAATGTGAAGCTTGTCATCATTTTGCTCTAAGCAGAGTTTAAAGCTCATAGCCAGAGTTCTGGTGTTCATTTCAGTGGAAAAAGGAAAAAAAAAGTGAAAAGCTCATTTAATCAACCCTCTGTGTAGGAAATTTTGTTGGCCAGTGTGGAGACATAACTAAAGACAAACCTTCTGAACATTGAACTGTTGTGCTGAACAAGGTTCTTGAGTTTTGCCTAATCAGATTCATGCCCCTTCAAAACAGGTAACTACTTTCCATTCACCTAGTCCACATGGTGACCCCAAGCACGGTTGTAAAGGGGCTGGACTGGAGAAGGTGTCCATATTGCATGCAAGGTGGAGAAATTCTTGGTGTATGAACTGGGAAAGAGCAATTTTTTTTTGAGAATACAGCCCATTTCTAGTTACAGAGATTTGCATCAGACTTTATGGCTTCAAGGTAGGCATGTGACACAGGGAGCTATGGCACAGCACTTTCTGGTTTGTTATGCTGTACAGTCTGATGTGGACACAGATAGAGGCAAGAAGAAGAAAGTATTTAAAGGTAATAATGGAATTACATTTGGCAGAAAGCCTCTGCTAGAAGGTTAGGAAGACTGGACCAAGAACTGACTTAGACGCTCAAAATACAGACTTCTTTTGAATGAAAATATTCAGTGCTCACTACAGGTTAACTTTCAGGAAGTTAATATGAAACAGCTCTAAGTACAGAAGTGATATGCATGTATTAGAGTTCATAAATCCCCACGTAGGTGCTTCTTATTCAGAGTATTAATGTGTGGTAATGGAGGCAAGGTTATCTGACTGACTGGTTTTGACTTTACTTCTCTGGGGCAAGCTGGAACTTCTTAGCTGAAGTTGAAAGCTGATTTTTTAGAGGAGGGGGAAATGCAACTTCTAGCTCTGTTATTATGAAGTGGTAGAGAAACCCAATCCTGGGCACCCTGGAGGTGGAGGAAGAGGCTCCACTGTGGGAGCACCAGGCATGCTGGGTGTTCACCTTCTTGACAGCTGGGTACACACACATTTCAGTGAAGGTAACTTCTCAGCAATTCTCTCTTTCTTGGCCTTTCATGAAGTACCTGAATAAATCATGTTCTATAAATTGCACTTTATCCCTTTATGATATTAGAATCAATTTTTTCCACAACATTAACACTGTTCACAAGTTTAATCACAGAGTCTGCCTTTGGGCTTGAATTATCAGATGATGGTGATTCTCTAATTCACCAGTGTGCTTTCTGTCTTGAAAAACATTGTTTGTAGATGTTCCTTTCAACTTTTGGATGAAGGTACCTTCCTTAGAAAACAAAACATCATCTACAGAGAGGTAGAAGATTTTTTTAATACCTTGGTCACATTTTTAATACATTTGGAATTGCCTAATAATTAGGTATTTGGTGCCACTGGATAGCTGGAGATTTCATTTGAATAGCTTAGTTAACTTGCAGGCTTAGTCTGTTGAAAATTGCCCATTTCTTGTTCTTAGGCATGAGTATTTGTAAATTTACTACATTTTTAAAGCCAGTTGTATTTTTAGTTTAATTAGGTCTTTTAGTGAAATTGTTTTAACTTCTTTCTTCCACCATCTGAAGGGTGTGCATAAGGGATGTTGGGAACAATATGTTTTTCTCTTTGTTGACATTAAAAGTGTTACTGAAAATATTGGGAGGAAATCCTAAACTGGATTTCTCAGTGTTACTTAGCTTTGTGACATGAAGATTTTGCAGTGAAGGGTGGAGGTGGCTGCTATCTGGGGAACACGTGGATGCCCCAGAACAGCTGAATGACTTACTAATAATGTAAGCTCCTGAGGGTGAGGTGGTGGTCTGGGATCTGGGAGTTGTACATTGCAGTCGTACTCTGCAGCACACATCTTCTGGATGTATTTGTGGGTGGACACCTTAAACTAAGGCTTCACAATTTCTCAGGTACCATGTGACTCTTTCAGTGTGAATTGCTAGAATCACTATGGAGGCTAAACATACTGAAAAACAAAATATGTGCGTATCCCAAATGAGTTTTGTTTGTGTTAGGAAGTTGAGAGGGATCCTCTCTCACAGAAGAAAAGCAAAATTTTCCATGTTTGCTAAACCCAGGTTCATCAGTAATTTTGAGTGGAAGAAAAATGGGAACTGTGTACCACTAGATAAATTTCTTCAACGAAAGAAGTTCTTCAATGATTTGGCCCTAGTACAAATTGAGTTTTATATCAACAGCAAGAAAAAAATGTTTTGACATTAGCACTACAGGTCTTTCAACAGTGATGAAAGGGATCTGGTCTTTTACTTTATGCTAAATTAAAGCTTTGTTATTATGAACACATGGCGGAGTAGCAGGAAATGTTTCCCTTTACTGACTGTCCTGCTCAGGGTTTTATTAGGTAGTATGGATAATTTCTCCAGTGTAGGCATATGAGAGGGACTTCTGTGCATATTACAAGTTAGTTCATGCTGAACATTTGGTTTATTTTAAATTTCTTCATGCCTATGAGATTTCTGTGTTCAGAAACAACTCACATTTGGTTGTCTTTTGTGTATTGCCTGGGTACAACTGCTGTCAAGAGCATAGACATAGAAAATCTGATGTGTTTTGTTACATGTTTAAGTATTTCTGTTGTAATTTAGCAAACTGTGTTCTGGTATTTAGTTGCCTTTTCAAAAGAAAAAATACAGGAATTCTGCCTCCATAATTGGCTTGGTTTGTTCTGGAAGATGGAAAGGACCTGCACAGATTTCTAACTACAGCAAGATAAGTCCTAGGAACTAGCAGGAATACAAGGAGGAAAGTAATCTAAAGCTATTGTAGCAATGAACCAATTTAATGGGGCTTTAGGCAGTGGAAATACTGTCAGCTTTCCAAAATACATTGCTTGGGTTTTCTACATATTACAGCTTTGATGAAATTAACAAATGATTTGTTACTTAGCTTCCTTTGGTAACATGAGTGTATATTCTTCTAGTAATGGCAAGTTAGCACTGGAGGTTCTAGTGGTGTAAAACATGTCTTTCCCTTCAGGGTTTTTAATAGCAGAGCTGCACTGGCTGAGGTCCCCTGATGATACAGTGTGACCTGAACCAAACACAGCCCCATGGTTGCATTTCTAAGCCAGAGCAAGCAGCTAAAGTTCATGCCCTACTCTGGCTGCAGGGGGGCAAATGACACCTGATTAAGCATAAAGCTAATAATCCATGGATGGTTTGTGAACATGTATGGTTTGGCCAAGTTAGTTTAGGCTGGATCATCACTGTGCTTGGAGTATCCATGCTGCTTTTGAGGAGCTCTCAAGTTGCACTTGCTTTGCATTGAACCATGTCCTTGGGCACAAGTCCTGCACTGCTTTATAACCAGCTGAATTATCAGGGGATCCATGAGGTAAAAATGGGTTCTTTTTTTTTTTTTTTTAATGCTGATTTCTAGACTTCAATCATAAGGACATTATAGACTTTAGGGAAGTGACACAAGGAAAGATTTGTACACTGAACTAGATCCTTAAATCCTCAATTCCACAGAGCCTCAGTGGATCTGCTAGAAGCAGTAAATAACCTTTTCCAGCAAACAAATGTAGCAGGTAGTTCAGTGGCAGGTAAAATAAAAACATTTGTAGCTATATAAAGAACACAATAGACTGGAACTTTTTCTTTGTAAAAAATTGCACATAACCTATAAACATTAATAATAGTGAGCACCTTATCAAAATGTGTTTTCTGCACAGTTTTGATACATTGCCATAGACAGCCCTCATGTGTCCAACCTTAGAAAAATGCTGTAATCCTAAAATTAGGGCTATAATTGTAGCTCCTGCCAGTGAAAACAGAATGTTTTCTGTGTCTACAGGATGTAGTACCCAGATTCTTTAAGTAGAGGTGCTTAGGTACTGGTACTGATAATATGAATGCTGAGAATAAGCACTGCAGAGAGCCTTGTAAACAAGGCATTGAAAAATAAAGAAAACATAAATTGTTATCCATGCTTGTCACAGGTCATAGAACTGAAAGCCACACACAAACATATGCCTTTTAATTAATGTTCATTTCCTTTCTTGCACTCTATAACCAAAACCACAAGAGTGCCTCCACACTTGGAAAAGATAATTAAGAGAAAGAAGGATAATTGACAAATTTTCTTCAAAGTGTTGAAAATATCAAAGCAAGAAAATATTTTGAGCATTTTTTATTCCCATGCTCAACATTAAAACATAACTACTGGTAAGTGGTTTGTGTTCTCTCCAAGCCTCACTGAGCAAGTCAGACAGCTTGCAGTAGATAATGATCCTTTGGTTGCTTGTGAGATTATTTTTTGTTCTTTAATTACCAGCAGCATGATAGTGTGTATCTGTAGCTAGATAAAAAGGTAGTGTGCTACTAGATAGGGTTGTCTAGCTCTGTTTTCACTCACTTTCTCATTGCATGGAGGGGTGAGGAGGATTTTCTCAAGTGCTGAGTTTAGCGGCTTGAGTTAGGAGCCAGGCTCCCCATGCTGTTGGTGAAAGGTCACCAGAGGGAGATGGAGCACGTTGGTGTTAGGGAGCATTTAGATTTTCTGGGGGCTGCAATCACTCTTCTCTCTGCCCTGATTGTCTGGGTAGCCTGAGGGGCAAACATCAGCATCCACACTAGATATCCTGCATGGTATATATGAATTTCCACCTCTGTGATAAGTTGAAGTTACTTGAGCCTGGGGCACTTTTCTTCCACTGGAAATGAGTTCATCAAGCTCAGGACCTGAGATGGTGAAGCAGGCAGAGTCCCTACAGATGGAGTCTGTACATTTACTTGAATTGTATATGCTGGTGGGATCTGTCTCAGCCCCTTTAGTATCTCGTGGTGTCACACTGAACTAGATAATTCAACAGCTTTATTTGAGACAGTGGTGTCCAAAACACAGCCTTTTGTGCTGGTAACATCCTGAGTGCCTTTCTTCCAGAAGGATTTGTAAAAGTCAATTTCCAAAGCTGGTTGAAGATTTCACAGAGCTTCACTATACTGTAGCATGATGAAGTGGATTTTTCAAGCACAAGGTTGTGGAACATGCCTGAGGGCATTTTTCTTTCTTTACTTACTACCTCCAGTTGAAATAAGAAAAATCAAAAGAGATATCTTATCCCTCTCTTAAAGCACCGACTTCACTTACACTGCTGTAAAAATTACATAGTGACAGAGTTGTGGCTGAGCAGTCTGTGAAGAACTTCCAAGAGTTTTACTCTGGCTGAATCTCAATTTGAAATAAATGTTTGGGAAGGATGAAGGGAGGTCTTTCCTTACATAATTCTCACCCCAGGTGCCCCATTTGGTTTGTTAGCTGCTGCCTTGGTAATAATGAGTAGAGATCTTTTCCAGCCTTTACAGTTCTATGATTCTGCCAGCTTGGGTATCACACCTGAGGGTGGAGCCTTTGAGAGGAGAACATGAGAAAATATTCCACCACTTAAACTTGTGCTGTGTAGACACCCCCAGTGGTTTTTTTTGAGGTGTAGACCAGTACCTTTAGTTCTGTGATATCAATCACATTTCTCATAAGGCTTTTAGAATCAGACACACTTCACTGTCGGAAGCTTCCAAAAACAAACACACCTACCCCCAGTTTGCTATATGCTGTTGCAGATTCATATTCTATATCATAATAAAGCATAACACAGATTTAACATCAAATTTACCCAAATTACATTTTCCTTCATCCTTTTTCTCCTCAGCACAGTCTCAGGACTATGAAGTTGCATTCTGCTGCCAAACTTAAAATCTTGTGTTTTAGAGGAGAGCTGTTGATAGCAGTGCATTTAGTAAGTGCAGAAAGCAAAATGCTACCAGCATCATTGTAGATTGGAAGTTTCTTGTCCTAGTTTCTTGTCCTGCATTTCGTTCCATATGGACAGCTTCAATGCATTTTGATTTAATAAATTGTAACAAAAGCTGAACTTGGATTTCTGTGACCACTGCATTGGGAGTCTAACAGGCTTCTTGCTGGTGTGAATGCTGCTGCATCCACATGAATGCTCTTAACACTCTTCTGGAAAAGCTGTCCTTCATGTTTGGGAAACTTGAGAGCCAGGGTTCAGCAGAGTTAGGTTTGACAGACCTGCTGTGAACCCATGGGCCCCTCAAGTTTAACCTCATGTCTTTTCAAATTTACCATCTGAAGTCACACTTGTAAATTTAATCTGTTCTGTGGACTAGCTTGGCTACAGCATGGTCATAAATCCTTTGTCTTATCTGAATCAGGTATATATCCCTCAGTGAAGTGGCATAATGAATATTTGCTTAGGAAGCAGATGCAGCCAGTTAACTCTAATTTATTTTTAAAAAGCAATCCATCTTTAATGTATGAAGTAAACCTCCCTAATTCTGCAAATAATATTTTGTCATTTCAATTAAATTGCTTTGTTATTTTGTCTGAGATTTTTTTAGCCCATATTAAAAAAAAATAATCAAGTGGGTTTTTTATTGAGAATGAAGTATTGGTGCCTTTACTGAATTTGTAATGTTCTGAAGCTAATTTATGAGGATAGCAGGCTGTTAGCAATGGCCTGCACTTGTATGCTCTGTAGCCAAAACACTGAAGTTGTCATTCAGACCTGTTTCTCCATCAAGATTTTGTGTTTTGTGGCTACCAGCTTATGGATGCCCTGGCTCTGATTTGCTAAGTGATTACCAGAGAGTTTGACCCTGGACTGGTGCTGTGCTTAATCGTGACTGATTCACTGGGCTGGAACATGTCACTGATTTGATCCATCCATTTCATTAATTTGATTGAAATGCATCCAGCTGTTGGGGGTGTATGAAAGAAAGGTACATGACATGCAGGGCAAGAGCACTAACCTCTGCATTAAACTATAAAGCAATCATTAGGACATCTTATGCTGAAATTGATTTGCTCCACAGAAATTTGGTTTTCAAGAACAATATTAATTAGCTGTAAGCTTGATGAATGTCCAGAATTAATTGAAACATTTCAGTGCCCTGTGTGGGTTTTAAATGTTGTCATTACTGCCCCAATATTTTCAGTTCTTACACTAATTGGTTTTTAGGGAGTGTGAATAAAATTATCTTCTGGAGTGACTGAAGGTACAAATGGTTCATTGCTTTACCAAAAATGGACCTGTTTGCTTCTAGATTTCCCTTTTTTCCCTTGTTTTTTTCCTTAAAATGTATTTAGTGTTTTCCTTCCACTTTTATGTATGCATTGCAAATAGAAAGAAAGATTTTAGACCCAAACTTTATTTTTGACAGCACCTGTAGGGTTTTTTTTCCCCAAGCTGTGCTCTGGAGGCCAGCATTCTATTGTTATCTACTTTCATTTTGGCAACAGGAAAATAGCTACAGCTTCATAAAATATTTTTTGTTTTTAATTAAATAGGATGTCATCCAAATTCCATGATTATTTTGTCCTGTTTATGAAAGAACTGCAACATTTGGCACATGAAATGTCTACAAGATAAAAAGCATCTTGGAAAATTATGAATTGAAAGTGAATTCATAATCAAAATTAGCATTTTTTTTTCCTCAAATATGATCTTAATGTAAAAATAGCTAAATTTGGGGGGGGAGGGGGGGGGGATTGCAGATCCATAGTGCAGACTGCTCATATTCCTTGTCTCTGATGAGTGTCTCCATGTTTGGCTACATAGTAAGGATGGATGTCCAACATGTTGTGTTACAGACTGCAAACATATGTATGACAAATACATGGGGTGACGTGGCATAGGAAGAGCCTTTTATTTGTTGGGAGTTTCCTCTGTGTGTCGAGCAGTTCCAGAAACCACAAATTCCCAGACTCTGGTGCCAAGCCCTGTCACTCGCTTCATGTGCAATTCACGTGTGACAGTCCTCAGGGCCTGGTCCTGGGCACCACAGAGGGAGAAGGATGGGGCTGCTTCAGCATGGCTGGGAAATGGAGGTGGTGCTTGGGAAACTGCCCAGGTGGGGAAAACTGAAAGGATCTTTCACAGTGCTGTGTTATTGGCTTATCTGCATAGATGTGATCAAGCCATTGTGTCTGCATGAGTTCAGTGCTGTTGCTCTCCATAGCAGTCAGTTCAGTAAGTTTGGCTCTCAGCAGGGTGGGTTCAGGACCCTTTGTGGAAGGTTAGGTTAATTTTTATCCAGGCTTGCTAAAGATTTTTTTTTTGGCGGTTGTTCCTTTGGGGGACAAAGGGGAGGGGTTTATTGTTTGGTTTTTTGTGAGGAGGTTAGATGGTTACTGTGTGATAATAGCATTAGTGACAGCTCAGAAGTTGAGAAAATACTGGATCATTATCCATTCTTCTAAACCTTTACTTTAATAATAATTATGCAGTAACCCTTTCCCTAGTGAGAAATGCATTCTTAAAATAAAATATTTTTGGCCCGTTGTCTCATTGCCGATTGCCCAGAGGCATTACACAGATATATCCTGAAGAAACAGTTATTTGGAACGACTGCTGCAAGAAGCTCAATTCCTTGTTACTTGATTCTCTAGCCCTTCCCCAGTTTTGCTGCCCAAGGGTGTAACATTTCACTCTAGCCTATGAAACAAGTAGCAATAAGTGTGTATCAATATACTTGAAAGCCACATTTTTTATGAAGGTGTGATCTGCTAAAAGCTTGGAGAAGACGAATGTGGTCAAGATGTAAAACTCCTTTTGTGTACGAATATGATGGCATCGAATGGGTGGTGTAGAAAAGGTGATGAAAGGGTGATGTGGAAGCTCAGAGCAATGACATACTCAAGAAAGTAGATCTGGGGATATGTTTTGGACAGTGAAAAACCAGTACTGCATGGTCATTCTATTTCATTGCTGTCTCTCCAAAGGGACAGCAGAGTACCCAGCTTTTGTGCCAGTTTAAAACATCTAGCCCACTGAAATCAGCTGGAAATTGGGCAGGTGTTAAAAATAATCAAAAGGTTTCTATTCAATAAAATGAATGTGAAGGAAATCCATAAAATGCCTCTCTCAAGGGTACATCTGACTCTTTCTTTTCCTCTCCCCTTTTTTCTTTACACAGTGCCGGTCCTAAAGGAGATAACATTTATGAATGGAGATCTACTATACTTGGACCTCCAGGTTCTGTATATGAAGGAGGCGTTTTCTTCCTGGATATCACATTTTCTTCTGACTATCCATTCAAGCCACCAAAGGTAAGGGTAAGGTTTTTATTGTGCTTATCATTTTTTCATGTGAGAAGAATACAGCAAGCCAAGTGACTGCACATCACTTTCTGAATATCAAATCTGTTTATGGTCTCTTGAAAACTACAAGGTCCAAAATCTTGGCTTGCAGTCTCAGAAAGATCCCATCTAATTTACCTCTTGATTACCACAGTCAGTACTGATTTCCAAACTTCACCAAGTGATAAATGAGATGATAATTCTGACCAATCAGGTAAGATTCAAGAAATTTTAGTTCTAGTAGAAGACAACACAAGACTTATGTTTCCTTATTCTCATTCTAGCTACTAAAATATATGTATAATAGTCTTTCCTGTTATAAGCCAGATTCCATATTAAATATTATCAGTAATTTTTTAAAAAATGAGGAAAAGCTAAAATAAGTTCACATAGGAAACTGGAGCATTATATTGTGACTTAAAATTGGGTAAATTAGTGTGATGAATTTCAATTATTTTAAAATGTCTATTTACTACTGCTAAAATCAGCAATCTTGTTTGATAATGTTTTTGAGCAAAAGCTCTTTTTATTAAATTAAACTCACCTTAAATTAAAATGTCAATTCCTTGCTCAGAAATAGTGTGGACACCTAATAAATTGTAATTTATTAATGGATATGAAAGAATTTAAAGGTCATTCCCTTTTCCCCTCCCTTACTGCCAAATAACAACTCTTGACCAAGTCACCAGAAAAGACACTGCAAAACTCTCATAACTAAAAATCTTTTGCCACACAACATTCCATGACTGACATCTTTGGCGGCTATAACTATGTTACTACAGATTTAATATCTTTTCTCATTCCCAGGATGAATACAACATAAAGAATATACATTCTGTATTTCACACTTCTCTTTAACCCACAGCATTTAATATGTTCTGAATTAAGAATGTTATACTGAAGTGATGCACAGTTTTAGACCAAATTCTTCATTCAAATCTTGTAGGTTTTTTTAGATCATGATAGTTTTTAAATTTTCAGGGTACATTGTGGATTCTACTCCCTCCCCCCCCCAGTCAGTATGAAAAAGAAAAATGTCCATATATTCTTGTGCTTTGTGTTAAAGCAGTTACATATTAAAAGCAGTTACATATTTCTCACTTCTTATTTGTGCAGAAGGTTCACATGCTCTATCAATATTAGTCTGAAATAATTTAAGGATGGATTTAGTGAGTGTAATAGCATTGTTTTGGCTGTATATTATATTCTGCCTAATGAAGGGTAAGGACAAAGATTTCATTGTTAATTTAACAAGACTAATTTTCATGGTTTGTATTTAGGCATTTGAAAGAAAGAAAAAGATCAACTAATACTGCACATGCAGACAAATTCTGTGTACTTCCTCACCTTCAGAAACTACAGTAAAGTTACATTTGTGATTAGAATGTTCCTGACATGTGGTATGTTCAATAAATAGCTACCATACTATAAAGTAGGTCCTTGTTTTTGTGGGTACCATGCAGAGAGCTTGTGTGAAAGCAGTTTTATGCCCCTAATCTCATCATGGTACATTTGTTAAAGGCAGCCCTGGCTTCAGAAAATAGTCACTCTTCTGTTAAACAATTGTGGTTTGGAAGCCAAGCAGAGAGGAGCTGTGTCTGCAGAAGCTCTGCAGAACTGGGAGTCCCCCAGGCTGCTCAGAGCCAAGAGGCACCATATCTGGGCAGCACTGAATGACTCTTTGTGTCTCTTATGCTGTGATTTCAGGTTACTTTCCGCACCAGAATTTATCACTGCAACATCAACAGTCAGGGAGTCATCTGTCTGGATATCCTGAAAGACAACTGGAGCCCTGCTTTGACTATTTCAAAGGTTCTGCTGTCTATTTGTTCACTTCTGACAGACTGCAACCCAGGTGAGGAGCTGATAGTTCATTGAGAGACTCTCAGTCGTTTGACTTAGTTGCCATGGAATGTAATTTGTATATTTGATTGCATGAAGATTAAATAAAATTTAATATTTTTTTAATTTGTGGTGAAGCACTCCATATTAGATGTAGTCCCTCTTTTATTGGTGTTTTTCACTCCTGTGACACAACAGAAAGTAAATAGCACTAAGTCCTTTTTTTCCAAGATATGATGGAGAAAATAAGCTGATGTCATTCGAGGTCTGTATTGAAGGAGGTTCAGTAAAAGAGTGTTCAGTCCAGGAAAGGAGCAACATTCTCCTGAGTTATAAATCCTGCATGTTGGAAGAGGCTGCAGGAAGTCTCTTAAGACAGCAGTTGAAAGGCTTAATCTTGCAAATGTGAGGGAGGTGATGCTCAGAGACAACTCTCCCTATTTCAAAGAGGCTTCCTTGATCCTGTAGGGAGGGGAGGAGCTCCATGGAAGCAGTACAGATTCTCAGCAGCAATGTGTGACCAGTGTCATTAGGCAGTGGATGCTAATTGCCTGCGGTCAGGGCAGGAACTGAGCAATCGTGCTAAGGGACCGTTCATTTACAGAAAGTGGTCACAGTTAGGGAGAAATGGATCAGCCTCTTAGCTACAAAGGCTTGATGGCTCCTGAAGGGTTCCCCTCGGTGTGTCCTGCAGCCCAAATGCTCTAACTCCCACTAGTCCTGTGCACCTCCCTGACAAAGAGGCCTCCCTGACAGGAAGGTGCTGGGCAGCTGTTGAATGTGTCCTGCAGGCAAAGGGCTGAAAGCAGGGCACCTGCCTGAGGCAAGATTCATTCATATGCAGATAACCACAGCAGATTTTTCGGTCCTCTTTTTCTGCTTGTTGTGCTTTGTTCATGTGTGCTTTCTTGGAAATGTCTTATATGATGAGAGCTCCACTATAATTCTGGTCTAAACTATATTTTGGAATGGATTATGTGTTTTAAAGTATGTTTTAACTTGGGGATTTCTGTTACTCATGGGATGGATTCTGATGCATTTTCCCCTGCCTTTTGCAGCTGACCCTCTGGTTGGAAGCATAGCCACTCAGTACCTGACCAACAGAGCAGAACATGACAGGATAGCCAGACAGTGGACCAAGAGATATGCAACATAAATGACAAACTACTTGTGCAGTGTGAAGGTGCAGAAGGCAACTTTGCAGTGTGCAACAAATCTTTATAGCCTTTACAATACGGACTTCTGTGTATATGTTATACTGATTCTACTCTGCTTTTATCCTTTTGAAGACTGGGATACTGCCCCCCCAAAAAGGTAAATGCTATCAAGAGTAGAAGTTTGTAGCTGTAGATTAGTTATGTTTAAAATGCCTACTTGCAAGTCTTGCTTCTTTGGGATATCAAAATGTATTTTGTGATGTACTAAGGATACTGTTCCTGAAGTCAACCAAATATTATAGTGCATTTTAGCCTAATTCATTATCTGTATGAAGTTATTAAAGGTAGCTGTAGATTACTAGGAATTATGTCATTTGTATTAAACCCAGATCTATTTCCAATATGTGGTACATGCTGTTGTGAAAACTGTTTTAACTTTTACCTTTGTCAGTTTGTAATGAAAGGATTTCCTTTTTCCCTTTGTAGCTCAGAGAGCACCCAGTGTATCATCTCAAACACAATAAACATGTTCCCCAAGGAGTAGTTTCTTTGTTTTCCTATTTTAAATTAATATTTTAATAAATTTAGTTATAGTAACAAGGCAAGGCCAATGTATCACAGATCCCTGTGGATAATTTTTAAATTAATATGCATAAGCAGAGGCTTGCTATTAAATATTTAATGCACACCTGTGGATTAAGTTTTCCCTGTTTTGTTTTTAACAGAACAAGTGAAATTTCTAAAATTTTCTGAAATTTAATACTTTTCAGCTCTTTCTCAAGTTGAAATGATCACATTTCATATGCTTACTCCAGAAGTCTATGTAGCTGGTTGCTTCAGGGCCAGTCCTGCTCTCAGAAGAGGCTGCCTCAGTCTTGCTACAAAGGTTTTGCAGGAGGATGGCCAAGTTAGAGATAGTCTGGTGCTTTTTTTTTCTGAGTAAAGCAAGTTGGACTTGCTGACCTAGAGAACTGAGTTATCCATTGAAAAAGGTCTTCCAAAGCATGATTGAACACTGTATCATCTACCCAGAAAAGAGAGGAGTACAATGAATTTAATCAGATTTATATGACATAAAAACAGTTGTGGGGGAAATAACCTTTCTTAGTAAAAATGAAATCTGTAAAAGTGTTTTAGACTACCTTTTCCCCCCTTCACTTCCTGCCTTGGAAATTTTGTAACATCTGTAAGTACAAAAATACAGCTTTATAGTACATACAGTTTAAAAGGTAGAGTCACTAATAGTTTTATAATTTAAGCTTTTATAGTTTGTCAGTCACAGTATGGATTATAAAAAAATACACTTGATTCCTTTAAATGATTTTAAAATTACACTTAATTTTAAATTTTACAGTCTCCCTTACTACCTGGTGTTTTTGAAGATAACATAGCACTTCCATCCATAAGATGCTCTGCTCATTTAATATATGAAAGCTGAATGTTAAGTTTAAATATTAAATCAAAACAAAAGATACTAAAGATTTAGATCTAAAATTAACCATTACTATACAGGTCCCTGGTTTTTGTATCACGTAACCTTTGACCATGAATTGTCCACCCTACTTTAAATATTTCTACAGATGCCTGAAGGTGGCTTGAAGAACTGTGTATCCCAAATATCTCAACCTAGAAGCCAATCTCTCTTGGTAGCTACAAGATAGCTTTAGATTTCAGGTTAAAAAGTGCAAAAGGGAATGAGAAACAGGATCTGG
This sequence comes from Molothrus aeneus, assembly GCF_037042795.1. NCBI lineage: Eukaryota > Metazoa > Chordata > Aves > Passeriformes > Icteridae > Molothrus > Molothrus aeneus. The sequence goes on along the minus strand of NC_089652.1, from coordinate 15,334,015 downwards.
CAGGTGAATATGCCTAAGTCAGGTAACAGACTAATGCCAGGAGATGAAGTGCTGGAAATCACTGCTGAAGGTGACCAGAATTTCTTGTCATGTCATTGGATGTGTGAGAAATAGCACAGATTGGCAATGAAACAAGGGGCTATCACATCCGGGCTGCGCGTCTAAAGTCTGCTCCCTGCTGACCATTAGTGCACTCGTGGGCCACAGGGTGCTCCTACACCGCTCCAGTGACCTTCCAGTGGAGAGCAAACTATGGAGTTCTTGCACTAACTGTGTTGCCTACAGAATTTACTGATATTTATATCATAAAATATTCTGCTATAAAAATACAGGTTTTAATTCTAATTTTAATGTATTTTGGGTTTGTATCGTACCTACAGCTTCAGATACCTAGGTGTACAAATGGGATGCCTTGTTAGTGTTGCCCCATCTTGCCTTCCTTGCAATTGGATCCTTTACACTGAATTCCCATCCTCTTTTTTTTTTCTGTTGGTTTGTCATGATTCTGTTCTTTTTTAATGTAGATTTTTTTTGTGTGTAAATTTTATATTTACTGAAGTAAAGGTTGTTTTTGTGTAAACATTTAAACTTTAAAAGAAAAAGAAAAGAAGCTAATTTTGTTTCTCAAGTTCTCTCTGCTAAACCATGCAGTAGAAAGAAATTTGTATTGTTAAATAAATCAATTAGTTGTTAAATGAGAATGTGTGTCTGTTTTCATGGGGAGGGAAGAAACTCCTGCTGGAAATATATCCAAAGCACTGGTTGTGAACAGCATCTGTTGTTTCAAACTATTTCCTTCCTGGCTGTTCTGGGGTGAATACTACCAAAGAAAGGCACTAATACTCTTTTACAGTTTTAAGATAGAACAGAAAATTATCACCAGTCACTGGGCTCGGTATTTGGGAAACAGTGAACTGAAATGACATTTTCATGTAAAGCTGAAGATACTGCACATGCCCTCTTCTCCATTTTGGATGGGCTTTTCTTTTTCTGTTGTCTTTGGGATTTGAATGGGCAATGCATGCATCTGGCTGGGAAGCTGCCCAAACTGGGTTCCATGATGATCTGGCATAAAGAGATCTGGTGTGGAAACCAGTAGTCCCAGCCTGAGGACACACCTGAGGAACAGAGAGGGGCAAACACCTCTTCAGCTGAGCTGGTGGCTACATTCAGAGCAAATGAGAAGGGATGGGTAAATGTAAGTGTTTAAAAAATAAAAATGCTGCATATAATGGAGAGGCTAATAAATACCAGCCTTGCTGTTTCTGCAATAACATGTTCTTGGTGTCTCAGTGATGTGGGGTGTGCCTGATGTAGAGACAGTCTCACTGATCAATGCTGAGTAGTGATTGCTCCAAGTCTATAGCCAGGAAGGGGAGGGAGTCATAGAAAACAAAACCACAGGGCAGCCCAAGCCATGGGCCAGGCTTGTGCAGCTTGGTAAGGAAATCAACTGCACCAGATCTGGTTCATGCTCTGCTCCCTTCCTACCATTTGGGGGAAAAGGAAACTCTTTCAGGCTTTGTGGTACACCAGTTCCTGTTCTGTACCAGCTTATTTTTGGTCATTGGTATTGCTGAAAATAAGACCAAGCTTCTTCCTTTCTTCACCTTCATGTGTGAGAACCAGATTTGTGGCCTCTCAGGGGTGTTCTCACCTGCGTGGGCCATGATAGGAAAGCTTCAGGGCTGAAGTAACTATGTATGAAGTAACTGAAGTAACCATTTGCAGTGGCTGGGTGCAGTTCTGAGCCACAGGGCAGCCCTGGCTGCGTGGCTTCCCCAGGGCCCTGCCTGAGTGCCCTCAGTGCTGGAGGGGAGAAAGCTGCAGACCACAGCAGCTTCTACAAGGAGGTTTTGTCTGCATGGGCAGAAGCACCAAAGGAAGGATTCCTGACTCCAGGCTGAAGAGTGAATTCCACCTTGCCTGCATTTTCTTTGGCAAAAATCATCAATGTACATTTATGTGAAAGCAGGAAGGCTTGTGCAGGAATTCTGGACTAAAGCAGTTGCAGAGGACAGGGACAGTAGCGTGACTAAAGTGCAATTTGATTCAGCCATAAACCAGCATTGTATTTTGGCAGCCTGTGCTATAGCCAGGGAAACAGATGCATTTGAGAACTTGGCACTGCTTTATGCACAGCGTCCCTTCAACTCCTCCTTGGTGGCACCACTGGCATTTGTGTTGCACAGTAACTTCCAAGGCTGAGCTCCCACTCCTTTTCCTTCACTAACCACTCCTGACTGAAGGTGGCTGCAGACAGGTTCCAGGGCAACAGGAGGGATTATGTAAGAGAGCACTGGTTCCAAGAGGAGAAGCAGGGCATGGCTGCCTGTACTGCTGCCTGACCTTGCAGTGAGAGTTGGACACATTCAAGTGTTCAGCTTAGAGGAGAGAGCAGATCATGTACTTGGAAAATAGTGGCTGGAATATTTGCAGCACACTGTGGCTTTTCCTTTTTCAATCCTTAAAAAGGGAAGCCTGCTTCAGCTTGTCTCTCCCCATCTCTCTGCATGCATGTCTCTGGAGGGCAGCTATGACTTCCTCTGTTGCTGGGTAGAATAGATGGCATCCAACATACTAGCAACAATTTGGGGATCTTTAAAAATAAAAACTGTAAGGAATAGATGGAAGAGGCACAGTATGATATATATATATATCTTCTCCCTTCATGGGAGGCTCTGCATCTAGAGGGATCTAAGATGTGGTGGGACCACATGCATGAATATAAATGCATAGAGTCTTCTCCTTGCTATCGCTCTTCCACAGCTGAGGTGTGGATGGCCCTATCTATTTATATGGTGTTTCCAAGTTTGTTCTCCTGGATCCCATTGATGATTTTATGTGTCATCATTATTATCAGCTCCTAGTAACCTCTTTTTTTCCAGGTTGGAAAGTCCTCATTTATTTAATCTCGGCTTATATGGAAGATGCTCTGAAGATCCTGGTCACCCTTGTCTGTACATTTTTTAATTCCACTCTAGCTAATTTAAAGGAATGAGAGCTCCACACTGCATGCAAAATATGAACTCAAAGTTCATCTGGAACAGTGTTTTCTGTTTTGGTCTGTTTGCCTACTAGTTCAGAATGCTTTGCCTCTTTGACCCTTATTGCTTAGCTAATGCCTTCATTAAACTGTTCAGAGAGGCTGGGATCTCTTTTCTGAGCAATAGCTAATTTAACCTTTTATGTAGATCTAACAAATGTCTTTCCCAATATCTACTGCTTTATATTTATCAACACCAAATTAATATCTGATCTTATCTCCCACTTCTCAGAAACATGAAATCCTTCATGACTCTTGGCAGTAAATTTTAGCTTAGTCTGCTTTGAATATTGACTCTGTGTGCGCTACATGCACCAGGGGTGGTAGGTAACAGCAAAAGTAATAGCAAAGTGCAGTGGACAGGTCTGGCTGCCAAGAAGTGATGGGTCCCTGAGGACAAATTATCATCTGGCTTCTGAATGGCACAAATGAAAGCAGCTGCCAACCGTTTTCATCAGTCTGGGCTTTGTCTCCCTCTACAGAACAAATGTCAGGTCATTATTTAAAGAGGAACTCAGCGTGGGTAAATTTCCAGAGTGCTGAATGAGCTGTCATCCTGGAGATTAGTTTTCTGGATATCATATAGGTAGACGGGGTGAATCACAAATCTTGTGGGAGACCATTCCTCTGAACACAGCCATTGGATGTTTGTCTGAAGGATACAGTTGGGTTGGAAATGTGCAGCCTAGCATGTGTTCACAGTGCCAGGCAGCAGTAGTGGGGCTGCAAATGTAGAAGTGATAAAATGGGAAGGGAATGAAGCTACTGCTGAAGTACAGCAGAGTGTGATGGCATTTCTTACACTCAGGAAGGCAGCTTTGTGCAAGTGCAGAAGTTTAGGGTTCTGTTTATGCATTCCAGCATTTTAAATGTGTGTACTTTTGTGACAATTTGCACCAAGTAGAGACTGTTGACCACATGCCACTGGTAAATAAAGTTTACCAGTACTTACAGTTCCTAATTTATAGGCAGTGGACTTAAAGTGACAGACAATTTTAAAATTGTAGTCAGTTTCTGAGGAGAAATATTAATACACCCTATACTATTCTGCTCCTACCTAGGTTTCCCTGTTAACTGGGAAGCAAATGTGTTGCCTTTCACTGGAACGATAAGTCATCACAGAAAAGTGACATTTTTATTCTACTCACTATTACATGTTTCTGTTTTCAAATAGCTTTTTTTTCATCAGTATGGATTTGATGAAGAACTAAAAACATTAAGGCATCAATTAAGCTTCATTCATTGATTCACTGGGTATTTTACCGCATAAATAACCTGAATTACATTTCTTAAATGAAAAACACTAGTGTCTGGACCCAACCATATAGAAAAACTGAAGTTAGGACAAAACAAGTCCAGTGCTGGCCTTGTTTATTCCAGCTAATTTCCTACCTTTCCATGTGGGAAGAAAAAAAAAATAAATAAATACCGAGCCAGGGAAAGAGTCAAACCCTGTGAGAAGTTTTCCCCCGAGTCGCCTTTCCCAGACGCAGTTGTAGGGGCGGGTCGGGCGCCGCGAGGTGGCGCTGCCGCACCGGCTACGGCCGCCTGCGCCGGGACCTTCGGCCGCGGGCTGACGGAGCCCGCGGGCTGACGGAGCCCGCGGGTGCGCTCCCGGGACGTTGCCGCAAGCCCCGCAGTCCCGGCCTGTGCGGGAGCTGCGCGCCGGGCTCCCCTCGCCCGGCAGAGCAGTGGGAGAGGCTGCGAGCCCGCACCGGCACCCTGGGTACAGGAGGGCAACACCCGCGGCTTCCCCTGCCCGTGGGGACGGATGCCTGCGGGAGCGATTGCTGCCTGTTCTGCTCAACAGCCACCGCACGTTGCACTCTAAGGACAGACAATTCGCTTCAAAATGTACTTTTACCCCAAAATTGTTAAAATTAGAAGCTGCAATAGATTAAGTGAAGTAGCTGCTCCTAGCCCCACACTGCATCTCTCTCAAGTTCATTAATCTGCCTAGCTCCACAAAGTTAAATAGCACTTACGTAAATCCAACAGCTCTAGGGAACACGAGGCGTTGGTGCACTGGCCGGTGCCTGTCAACTTGCTCATTCTCTCGGAGTGTCTCTTTCTCCTCAGACAGACGGACCACATATTTAGAATAGTGGTGCAGCTGCACTTAGATGCCACTGCTTCCAAAGAGCAGGCTGTTTAAGAAAATAAACACACAAGTTGAGATCTTTTCTATCTCTATTAGCTATCTTTCAAAGTTAAATCTTTGCAGATGGATAGATTTAGTCCAGATGGAATACAATATCATGTTCAGTTTCTATTTTGTTTAGGAAATTAAATATTAGACTCCTGGCATCAGTAAGTTATTTTCTCTTTTTTATCGGCCATATTCATTCATATGTCCCACTCTAAAACCAGGTCTTGCTGTCCACTGGTTTTCTCTCAGTAACAAAGGACTCTGATGGGGCTGCTTCCTTTCCTCCTTTGCAGCCCATTCTGCTGCTCGGGCTCAGAGTTCATCCAAACCTGTGGCATTTGTAGGGGGACTACTGCTCTGTAGGCCAGCAAGGCTTTTCCAAGATTTTGACATGTATTTGGCCACTTGAAGAGTAACCTCGGCTAAACATGGTAAATCAGGTAAAGCTCACAGCAGTGACTTGTGTCTCTCTCAGCTTTCAGCTCCAGTGATACACTTGCCTACTCAGCCATAGTGCCTAACGCTGTTCCTGTTTACCCCTCCGGCAGCAGTTCCCCAGTGTAACAAATGGAGTTGTGCTGGTCTGGCACTCTCTGTTTAAAAATGACGTATGGTGAAGTATTTTAAATTTACCAAATTGCTAATGATTTTCAAAGGCTTTAATTGAGTGATTATAGCAGCCATTGATTTTTCAGGCTTCAACCTACGCTATAATTCAGACACTGCGCAAAGGAAGTCATGCACAATCGGATTTAGCCATCATTCACAGTGAGGCCTGTGCAATTACCATTGCAAACATCAGATATTGTGCTCGCCTTTATTAACTTACATCAGGAACCTGTAGTGAAGCTGTGAAATAGCAGTTGTCTTAAGACATTTCCTGTGGTAGGGTTTTTATTAAAGACATTTACATAGCCATAAACTGCAAAGGAGGATGTTTGATGCAAATTGATGAGATTTATGTTTGAATGTGTTGTATCGTCTGCAAATGTGCTGGAAATCCTACAAAAGTACTGCGACATCCACAGACTGCTTTGAGAGGAACCAGTACTGCCTGGCTGTGGGCCTTTTAAGCATTTAGCAATTTTGACAGTCAGCAGCAGTGCTTGAAAAGCTGGTTAAAAATGACCGGGTTTTTTCCAAACAGGCCAGGATTAGGATGGAAGTTGGGCAGAGAGTAGTGCTGTGGGAGGTCTCATGACACTATATCTCTAGGCACTGCATGGCCTATCTGCCCCATCTATCACCCTGATAAGACAATTGCTACTACATGAGAAAACTTCTTGCCCACTCCCTTAGGGTATTGGACTTTCCACCTACTGTCAAGGCTGGCTAGACTTTGGGAACCTTCAAATTTCCAGTTAGAGGAGGCGTTACAAAGAAAGAATGAGTGTTTGGCAACCCAACTCAGCTTTTTGTATAATGGCAGTCATTCAGAGCTAAGGAACATTTGCCACACAGTGATATAAAAACACTCACAAAATTATGTGCCAGCATATATCGCAGTTGAGATAGCTACAATACACAGAGTACCACCATACAATTTCAGAAGGCTTTAAGCATTTGCCCACACAGAGTAACATCATGACTCTTCAGAAGACTTCAAGCATCTGCTCTTTCTCATTCTTCAGCACAACCTTTTATACCCTCATGGTTCATGCATTGCACCTGTGTGCCCCTCATGCTGATGCATTGCACCTGTGTGCACTCTGTTCCCTTTGGTGATTGGTCCATGCCCCTGGGCACTCCCTGGCTCATTACCTTCAATGCTGGTCACCTGCTTTTCACAGCTGTAGCCCACTGGGGATGAGATTCACCCACAACCCCACTCCCAATTACCACAAACTGTGTACCTCTAAAATGAAAAAGGTATTTGAGAGCAATTTGACAAGCTGTTCTTTGGTATTAAAGCCCCAGCTCTTCAGAGATGGTGGATGAGGTCCTGGCAGTGTCCTGGGATGCACACATGTGTGAAACATGAAGTCTGGACTCAGGAAAGTTTAAAATTCCACAAGGTTACTACCTGCTCTCACCTTCCAGAGCTGACTTTTACTGTGAGGATCTGACTGTCCCTTGGAATCTAAGACTAATGATTTTTTCATTGTAGTCAACTGAGAGAACTGAATTAGCTTTTTTCAGGTCTTGTCCCCCTGTTATTTTCACCCTTAAATTTACAGTAGGTCTTGCTTTCATTGTTGTACAATTGACTATGTCATTCCCAGCCATTTTTAGTGATGCATTGGGAAAGAGGCTTTGGGAGCTGCTTCTGCTGGTTTAAGACCAACTAATTTACTGTAGCAAGTGCCAAGCAGGCTGCAAGCACCAGATGAGTACACCTTCCTCGTGGCATATGCACCAGTACAAGAGATTTTTCTCCCAAGACCATCCTTCCAAGCCTCACTAATGTTTTCTTTACTACCCACTTTAAGCATTTTGAAAGAAGAGTTAATTTCCTTCAATTTGTTATTATGAAATACTAACGTGAAGGTAGTGCTTCAGTCTTAAATTAATATAAGGTTAACAGTCACGGCGGCTGAGTGATGGGGAAGCAGAAGTGGCTCTGGCTGGCATGCAGAAGGTCCCTGGAGGCCATCACACTGGCAAGAATTATTGCCTGAAGGGCAATTACATTGGCAAGCATCAGCTGGAGCACAGTGCACCCTACTTTCTCACCTCATCATGCCAATTCATGCCGCCAGCTTTGTTCTGACACCCATCCTCTATCACAGGAGCAGGTGGCAAGGAGCCAGCTCTGCTCAGCATGGGAGTCTGTGCTCCTCAGAGGGCCCAGAACTGAGGGCCAGCTCAGCCTCGACTGTGGCTACAAAAATCCAACACAATGCAAAGGGCAGAAATAAAGCCCAACTGAATAAAACCCAAAAGCTTGGACTAGTCTAAAGAACTTTTATGTGAGTAAGAGGAGCAAGACAGTGGGAGCGAAGAAAATAAAACACATTCTGGAACTGGACCTGACTAGTGACAAATTGACAGATGGACAGCTCTACTCATTCTTCTCCTAGGGAAAGGAGTGGTCATTCAACTGTGAGACAAAAGACATGGACAGGAAGGTGTAGATTTCCCCATCCTGGCTTCCATCCTGCCACCTTCTGAGACAGCTGCGGTCCCACTGGGCTTTTATTGCTCTCATCCCATGAGGGTCAGGGATGGGGTTGGGAGGCAGACAAAGCCTGGCCCTGGGTTGGAGAACTGTAGGATGGAGGCCACCAAGGGAGAGGCTGTGCTGCCCAAAGACTGCTCTCTGCATGAGCTTATCCTCTGGTCCCTGCCCAGGTGTCTCAGGCTCAGCCTGAGACTAGGGTTAGGGATAAAGGACTAGGGCTAGGGATAAAGCTGATTCTGAAACTGGATTGGATTGGATTATTTATATTGGATTATTGCAATTTTTGTTTAATAAATTAAGAAATTATGGGAAGACTGGAAGTCTAAGATTGAGTGGCCACAGAAAGTACCTGTAAATGAAAAAGTACCACAGCTCAACTTGTTGCAGACAAAATGTTATTTTTGCAGAGCTACCCTGTAGTAGTGCCCAAAATATGCTTTCATTTTGCTCCAGAAACCAAGAATATTTTGAAAAATAAAATAAATAAGAATCAATAGCACAGTTAAGTCATCATCCCTAAATGTTTACACACCACTTACTGGCACTTTGCTTGCCCTATACATCTTTTTAAATACCTTCAGCATTAAGAAATGAATGTTCTTTTTCTGCAAGACCTCCACCTTAGCTGAAAATAGGGAGAAAAAAAAGTGGTAAGAACAGAAAAAATAAGTGTTTGACTTTACATGTATGTGCAGTGAATAGCCCAGATGTCTTCCATGAAAGATTTGAACATCACCATCCAAATTTTTCTCTTGGCCCTACACCAGTTGCACCAAACCAAACAGACACTGCACTGCTGCAGATGTGGGGGATTTGAGCCTACACTAGATGAAAAAGCAATCGTTCCACATATGTCAGGCATCACAGTGTTGAATCACGATAGGAAGCCCTGCCAGCCCCACTCTGCCCCACACATTCAGAGGCTACTACCATGCACTGAGGACTAAGAACTCTACCCACTGAGAACTGCAATTTCCAGCCCCTCTAGCAGCTGACAAATGAATGACAGGCCAACCCAACTCATTAAACCAGCAAACGGGGAACATGGGGAAAAAAGATGTAGTTTTGTGCAGCTGCCTTACATTACATCAGCTCAGTGTGGAGTCAGATATGTGCTACAGCTGGGTGAAAATGGGTGAGACTGCATAGCTGTGAGCAGGGGCAGGGACACAGGATGGGTAGGAAAGTATCTGCTCTTCTTAGCAAAGTGAGCTGCCCTCTTCCTGCTGAGTGCTTAACTGCTTGCTTAAATATAAATCAGTCCTAAACTGGGGCCTTTAAGCTCTTCAAGATGGGGACCCTATCTTGAGATTTGAAAGTGCTCTGCTCCTGTCAAACTGTGGTTATTCCTTTCCTTTCACATTGCTTTCTAGTGATATTCAGTTGCATTCAATTACAAATAACCTTGGAAATCTGGCACCGGTAGATCTTCCTGATTGGTTATCAGGAATGTCGTATTAAACATTACATTATCTCCACTCCTTTAACAGATAAGTCCATTATCTCCTGTAGGTCAATTTTCCTCTCTACTGAATGCTTCTGTCTCATGATGGAGAGGCACATGCTAGAGCAGACCTTTCTAAGACCTTATTTAATACCTGTCTGTGGTGCTTTAGCTCTCTCATTCAGACTTCATGACTTATAAATGGACTCAAGACACATGGTGAAATAAGTTGTCTTTCTCTTCAAATACAAATCCTGTTTTATTTCATTATTTCTATATTAATGATATTTATTTGTTCTTATTCAGACAGAGTAATGTCAGCAGGGCTTACTAATAGCTCCAGAAAAGTGCCTTTTTCTTTCCAGTCTTTAGTAGACATATAAAAACACAGCTGCATTTTTTTTCTAGGCTGTGAGTTGCATATTTTTTCACAGCATCAAATATTGCCTTTTTTTTATACCTGTAGCCTAGAAAAAAACTAGCAGCATAGTCTCCCAACCTATTTTAGCTCCATATATGCCTCTATTACCTAAAAGTGGATTTGAATGTGTACCTGCAGCACATAAAAAGGCATGATTTCTCACTCTTGCTCACTGTGGATTGGAAAATATATTCAGCGTCCGTTCCCCTCACTCATCACTTCTAGGTACTGGATAGTGAGTTCCAGTGGACAGTGATCAGTAATACACACTGCAGCTACCCTTGGTTCACATTTCACTATTTTTGTTTCCTATTTGTCAGGGGACCACAGTGCCAGGAACTCCAGCCCCCAGCACAAAGTGTCAGCTACTGTAGTGATATACTCAGAGATGCTCAGCACCAGGATATGAGGGAGAAGCTTTCCTCTGAATGCATAATTACAAATTAGTTAGGCTTCTCACAAAAAAATTCATGCTCAAGACCTGTGTGTTCCCTTTGGGAAGAATAGCACTGCAGGAGCTGAGGAGGTGGGAAGGGAAGCATGCAGAAATGAGCACATTAAGGGCTGTGCAAATAGAAGTCAGTACAGTTTCAGATTCTGAGAGGACTTGAAGATTAAGTCATTTGGATAACAAACATCAATTAATAAGTAGCACCAGGGCCCTTGCCTAGAATTTCAAGTACAGTCTTTCCCAATGTTCACATTAGTATGTATTTTTTTCTCAATTCTGAATAATCTAGCTCCAAATGATCAAATTTTATGTGAGGTCCTGTTCCAGCCTATTTTTTCAGATGCATTCACACCAGCTAATTTGGGGAATGATCTGGTCAGTTTGGGCTTTTGAACTCAAACCTCCATGCTCCTGAGCATGTCATCTACTCCAGAGTCAATTCATTGCTAATTAGCACAAATCACAGGGACACAACCTTTGGAAAATACTGCTGATGCACAATGCATTTCAACACAGTATCCAGCAGTGAGATGTGATTTGTTGGGAACACTGTTATAAATATTCTTTTGCACAAGAAGCATGGCTAAGAAGAAAACCTTATCTAATCCTGTTTTATGCCACATGCCAGATTAAATGTATCAATTGCTATCATACAGGATCCAGATGTAAACATGCTGTCAGCTTTAAACGGTATTTTAATTTTATAAAAATATAAACCCTGTGGCTGAAATGTTTTTTCTGGTTTCTCTTTCCCATGTTGAATTAAAACATCAACAGCTGTGAAAGAATGTTTCCAACTATGCTACAGGATCTTATTATTAAAATGCTTTCCATAAATAATGTCCAACAAAAGAAAATTTTAAGTCTTGAGCTCTCTGCCTCTGCTGCACACACATGAACAAATATCAGGCTTAACATTTCAGAATTCCCTTTCATCACAAAACAGAATTATTGTTGACATTTCAAAAGTAATGGAATAGAAAAAAACCCACAAACTTTACAAGTACCAAAGGGAATTTTATTGGGCAGTGGGCTGAGAGAAGATCAAGATTTTTCATTTTGGTGTCTCCATTTGCATGTGTGCCTTCCAGGGCACCACCATCAGCATCCAAGCAGCCAGAACAAAAGTGGCTTCATCTGATCAAAAGCACAGAAGAGATTTTCAATAATTTCCATGAAAGATGATATTGATGAACATCATGTGTTCTTGCAAAAATTTGGTTACATCAAACCTATTTTTCTTCAATGAGGAAAAAAAAGATCTTTTCTGAAGATAAAGCAGGGAACAGTTCATAGTGCAGGGATGGTTAGAGACAAAAGGTTTTGCAAATTTTGTGAACAATGCAAAACCAGACCCATAAACCTCATATCTCTGTGAAATTTTTCAGTAAATACATATGTACACTTCATAGGGCGTTTCCCTTCACCACTGTTTTGTTCTCATCCACATCTATGTGAAACTAGAATCACTTCCCCCAAGCTGTTCTGCTTTAGACATTTTCATTTTTCTGTGCATGAATTTCTTATTTCCTCTCTTTACGTTTTGTATTTATCTATTTCTTTAGTCCCATTTATAGAGTCCTCCTTTCAGTCCTCTTTCAATTACACTGGAGATTTATACACTCTGCCATTTCAGTGGGGAAAAGAAATATCCTTATTCTATTCTATTCTATTCTATTCTATTCTATTCTATTCATGTTGAATTTATAGCTACTTTGCAGTAGGATGCTTTTCATGGTTCTTTTTAGCCCAAAGAGAAAATATAATTAACCAAGAAGAAGTGTCAGGCCCTGATCTGCTGTGCATTTGAGGGAACATTAAACTTTGCTGAGGAAAAAGACCTCCTCATCTCTACCAAATCAAACATGCAAGAGTTTTCTTCCTTTATAGGCTTTCCATATCCCTCCCACATCTTCACTCATCAGATGAGGGCTTGTGTTCCAGGCATAGCCTCTGATGTGTTCCCTATTTGGTAGAGCAGAGCCCCAGCAAACTGCCTCAGGACATCTGAGCTCTCTCTGTGCATGAAGTCCCCTGGGGAAATCCACCAGCACACCTCATACTTCCATTGAGCATTTACCAACTTGCTGCTGCCTACAAGGCAGTTAATAGCAGTCTCTTACCCACTTGGTGCTCTTTTGTAGGATCCCCTTTTCATGGTGCAGCTCCCATTTCCAATATAAGTTATTTCAGCTTTTGGGTGCAGCTGTTTGGGAAGGGTGCATTTTTTTTAAACTATATGTATGAATAAAATCTGGGACAGTTGCATTCTGGACCCTAGAGAAGACAAATACTTTAATTATAAGAAAATCTTCTAGCTCATCTTTGCTATGTTTGGCTCTCTGAACAAATGTTACTCCAAAGAAGTGAAAATGCTCTCACATTTGCCTTCAGATTCAGGATTTCAGTATCTCCAGCTATGCCATTGATGGCAAATCTCAAAGTATCCTGTTCTCACCAGAAGAATCTGTTGCAGATAAGGCCTTGTGCCATTCAGTGAGCTGCTTCCCTGACTTCTCTCATTCCATGATGGCAGCCCTGAGGCTGCCATGGCTGTTTGTACCTGTGTGAAAGTCCTGTCCTAACTTAGAGGAAAAGGGACACAGCATGCAAAGAGAAACTACTGATAGTATCATCTGTGAAAATGAGGCCGGTTTTGGCTCTGTGCATACGCATATATTCTTCTTCATTTTAATAAGCAGAGTATTTCTTACCTACTAAATATTTGGGGCTGGGTCACTGTGGCAATTATGACAGACATTAGTGTACTGTCAAGAGAATCCATGTACCAACATAGCTAGCATGCAAATACAGACTTTGGGGGAAAAAAGGACATCTTAAAGCCAGAAGTTGCTGACTTTGAATTGGCTATTTGGACTAAATTGGAAAATAAGCACAGAAATGCCCCTCCTGAAGATCTGTCTGGAGATTTGCTTCTGGACAACACAATCCAGAAGACTGTGTAAATCTCCAAGTCCTGTTCCCTTGCCATCCCTGTTTACAACTCATCCTGCAAAGGGAAAATTGTACGTCCACTTTGTGATGTGTAGGGTCTCCTTCTGACCTTCCCCCATTCTGCCCCACTCACACAGCTTCACTGTCCCTTGGCCTTTTTAAAGACAGAAAGAGGAAAAAGCCCTCTCTCAGCTTTCCCCTCCCCTTCCCTGGCAGTGTCCCATTGAGACACAGAATATCAGCTCTCCCAGACCTCTCTTGGGGCAGCAGCACGCTGGTGTGCAGGGCAGCCCTCACCCCTCAGGCACCGGGCAGCACACAAAGCCCCCTGGTCAGGGGCAAGATGGAAGAGCAAACTCAGGCTGGGTTAGGCTTTGGATACCCACAAAGTGCTCATCCCTCTGGGAGGCTGCCAGTGCCCAAAGTGGTGCAAGGCTGCTCTCATGCTGCCTCTGTCCTGGCAGCAAACCCCCTGCTTTGTGTGCTGGTGGGGCTGCTTGAGCAGTTTCATCTTAGAAACCAGGGCATCAAAATTAATCCTGCTGCTTCATGGTGTTATATTATTTGCCTGCATTTGCATGTTTTCCTATGTGTACCTCCCTATAAGCAGACAGAGTGTAACTTTCTTTTAAAATCGGTTTGTTGTAGATAATAATTTTTAGTAGATGATAATTTGAATAGACTCATAGATATTCAGATCAGTTAGGGCTGGAAGGGGTCTCCAGAGCTGGTCCAATCCCACCACTGGCTCAACCTGGGTCAGCCAGAGCCAGTTGACTGTCCACCCAGCTGGGCTTCAAGTATTTCTAGAGGTAGGGATGCTTCAACTTCTCTGGATAACCTGTTCCTGTGTTTGACCATCCTCACTAGGTGAAGGTTTTCTGTTGTGCTTAAGGGGAATTCAAGTGTTCCAGTATTTCAAATAGTGTTCCTGAAACATGTTGCTTTCAGTTGTCAGCAGAGTGTCAGGTGGAAAGGGACGCACACCCTGAAAAGCACAGCTGTGATTCACTCAGTAATACTGAGTGAAATATAAAAGCTTTACTACTGAGAGCTTTCCAAATTGAATGTGGTGCATTCATTCAAAAGTTCTTTGTGTACATAGGTCAAGAGGAGGATATTTTCTTTACTCTGTCTTCTATCCTTTGTACAATTCCTAATGCTCCCAGCAGCTCAAAATGATCTTAAGGTTAGATACTGCTTCTGCTTGTTATCAGGCCATTACCTTGTCATTCTGTCACAGTGGCAGCTGAATAACTTCAACATGACTGGTACAGTGCTATGAATATGAAGATGTTTTAAAACATTCCATTCCACTTGCATGACATTCTGTTTCTTTTTTCTACAGATTTCATAATAATTTGAGAAAAAACACACATTATTTCCCTCAACTAAACTGGCAGAAATTACCTGGTCTACCATAAAGTACAAGTACATGTCTCAGCTAGTTCAAAAGTCCTTAATTTTCCTTTTAGATCCATCTTACACCATTTTATCTCTTTCCTAACCATCACAAACAGCCCTGCAGATGGATCAGACCCACTAATTCCACCAGAGAGGTTGTGCCATGGCCGTGCCCAGTCACAGCTGTCCTAACGCACAGAGTCAAGAGCATCTGATTACTTTGTTTCACTAGGAAGGATAATAAAGCTTTCCTGAGCAGCAGTGTTTACAGCAAGTGAACTATGCGAAATCTCTCCCCTCAACTGCTATTACACAGCTTGCAACCTTTCGTTCAGGAGATTAAGTTTGCATCTCTTCAAATTATCTCTTTGTAATTGGAAAACTTTCGTTTTGACAGAGACAATGTGGCAGCCTCCCTGCGAGCCTCGCTACAAGCCAGTGCTGAGTGCCATCTGGAGAGCTGATGCCGAAGTCAAGCAACAACATCCTGTCATATTTTATCTGGAACTTTGGAACAGAACAACTAATAGCATCTTAAGCTTCATTTGTCTGGCTCTCTCATGCTCTTGGCAGAGGTCATAAGCAATGGTGGCTTTGCTGATTTGCTGCATCAAAACTAATTAGGTTACAGTGCTCACTGACAGAGCCTCTCATAATGGCATAAAAACCTCGGGCTTTAACTTTACTCATTATGTCAAGGTAAAGTTTCACACTCATAAAACTTGCACCTGTATCATCTTCTCAGTCATAATTTTAACATCCATTAAAGTCATAATTTTAGCATCCATTAACAGGGCTTATTCAGCTTGACAGGCTCCTATATTTCACTTATCAACTCCTAGATTTCTCTTTTCCCTTCCCTTTTTAAAAATGCTACTGGTGAGAAGTGGGGCTCATGGCACAAAGGCACGTGCCTGACGTTGCAGATGCAGAATTCCAAGCACAGCCTCCTTGCCTTTTACATCCTTGAGAGCAGCAAGAATGCCCCAGTCTGACTAGATGGGGTTTGTATGTCAGTACACTGAGAATGACTCCTGCTTCCTCTGAAGAAAGCCTGGTAAGGTGACCTTTTTACCGAGCTTATAGGAAATCTATTCTTTTACCAGACACTTTCAGTTTGACATATTGAATGAGTCAGTTCCAAAAATCTGAGTAAAATTAAGATAACCGTTGCACAAGGTTAAAATTAGGGCAATGCTCTGGGTAAAAGTCAGGGCACATCTTAACGGCTCTTAGTTCAAGGGAGAAACCAGCAGGAAAGAAGATTTCTGTCTGCACTGAGGGAAAAGAGAGAAGTAAGGTTTAACAGTTTCCTTCTTCAATGTTGTAAAACATGTCAGCGGGGGGCTGTGGCAGTAAGAGGAATTGTGCTTTCTCACAGCAGGGAAGTGTACTTCACTAGACTGGCTACATTGATTATCAAGATGAGGCCGTCTTAAAGAGCAAGCACAGCACTTAAACGTATTATAATGTGAGGAAAAATCATTATTAAAAAAGACAGCACTGAGTATTTGCTCTAAGACTTTCCACCTGCTACTTCTTGCAGGGGCTATGGTAGTGGGAAGAGCCCATGCAACTCTCTTTTTTACTTGTGTGATAAAAATATTAGCTGAGTACTAGGGAGAGCTGACAATTTTGCGCAGCCTGGATTTTGCTGGACATTAATGCCAGATTTGAGAAAGACATAAGAAGTGTGTAAGAATGAGGTTTAAATAAGGATTTATTTATATATTTCTCTGTTCAAAGTGATTACCATGCTGTTACTTAATATTTCTGCACTTCCTATTTATTGATTTATTTACTTTTTCCTTATGCCTTTTTTTTCAAATGTGGGAACACCACAAAACCCTTGAACTTATAGTACTCTTAATTTCCTTTTAATTGAGAAAAAGGTTCTGAATTACATTAAATTGATAATTACAGTTCAGAGCATTTTAGATAGCACTGCACCTTTAGACCTGTCTGAGTTGCCTTAATAGAGAATGCTCTGGGTAAATGAAATCTTCATACTCTTTCTGTCCTATTTAATGTATTTCATACATTATTTTTTAAAAAGCATGGAAAGTTTTTGAGCAACATACATTCCAGTGTCATCAAATGGAATATATGCTGTTCACCCCCAGGAGCATTTCCAGTTGGGAGCTGTGTCTTTCTGAACATGGATGTACATCAATGGTTGTGACCAACCGTGTGGATGAGTGCTATATGATAATGAACAGATGCAAAGAAATCAGATGTGGAATACTGTGTACATATTAGGATACTTGATTACCTGAAGAGACAGGATATTTAACAGGGAAAAATCAGCACATGATTAATGATGTGGATGGACTGCTTTCAGACAGGAGACTAACACAGGCAAAATGTGTAGGTTGACAATGCAGCATTTAAGGAGATTGTAGCCATCTGAGTGAAGAGATATTTGAGGATATTTACATCCCCAACATCCTATACACATAAACACACTCATTGCTTTACCACCTTTATCTCATATGCCTTGTGATAACAATATTAATTGTATGCATAAATATGTCCAGGACTACAGCCACATAATGGAGAGAAAGTAGTCAGTATGACATACACAACTCCAATTAAGAAGTAGAAATTAAAGGAATGAAAATTAAGACTGAAAGTCAAGAGAGCTCTTGTCATGGAAATGTTTTCCATAGTTGTTGAATAAAGTTTCATTGTTTGGCTTTTAAAACCAAAACAAAGCAACCAATTTCTTGATGAAAACAAAACAGCAACCCACACACCCTAAATGGATCAGGCATTCACCAACTGTAACCTCTACATCCTGTGTGTCTCCAGACTGATGTTTTGCACAATCAGAACAAAAACAATACCTTCGCATATATGCTTGGTAGGATCTACAGGTACGGATCATTTAGTCCTTTGGGAATATACGAAGTGCTATGTTGTCACAAGACAGTACAGCAGCTAGCACTTGTGAATAGGGAACTTAGCATGAACTGGTTATACTCCCTATCTCTAGTCTGAAGTTTTTTATTTACTATTATTTGATATAGGAAACTTAAAATTCCAAGACTGCTCTCTTGGGACAGAAAAAATGAGCTGAGAGACTGCATTGTGGACTAATAAATACGGCCTTATTTGCATACATGCAGTAATATCACTGAGGACTTGGGGGAAGAAAAAACCCAAGTGGCTGTTTTATCTTTATTTTGTGGATTTTTTAAAATAGAGTTTTAAACCAGAATGATATAATGTGAACCAAAATATATACGGCTTAGATTTCAAAAATACGCTTTCAGAAGAGAGGCATACTTCATTTCCTTTTTTCTTAAACGGCTCAGCTGAAATACAAGCTTTAAATCTGCTTACCTCAGGGAAAAGGGTGTTGTCTAAATTTTCTTACCACATTAGAGGGGTTTGTTGTGACAACACATGAACAGAGGCTGAGTGAGGCTACTGCCTATTACTCAAGCCTGCTTCCAGTGCAGGAGTGCTGTGAGGACCATGTGTTACAGCTGCTTTGTCCTATGAGGTAACTTAAAGAGGGACATAATCCAGCCATAAATTCACAACATGAATTCCCTGCTGTAGAGTAGCACTGCTGGATATAAATGTGCCACAGTCAATCTGTGCAAAGGCATAAAAGCATGTTGGAAAAGAGGGCGCAGGACCGAGGCACAGTGGGATCATGCTGAGGCTCATCCTTGCTGCTATGTGTGCACCAGGGTTTTCCCTCTGCCTGTGTGCCTGGGACCACACCATAGCACATCCCACCCAGAGCTGCCCTCTGCTCTCCAGTGGGCAGAAATTACCATGTGAGAGAATGGCCCTCTGAAAGACTAAAGGTCTGGAAACTGAGAGGCTTCTACTCCAGCTGTCTTTTCCCTTGAGTTCTCATGTTACACAGGAACAACTCTTCCCATCATTAATGTAGTACATGCTAATGATGTGTGCCAAAACTTGTCTCTTTCAGTAATGGTTTTGTATCTCCCAGGTGCTGCAAACCTGTAGGAAAGCTGAGTTCTTCAGATCATTGTCCTTCATGGTGGCAGGATTCAATTCTAGCATTCATCTTCAAATTAAAAACCCCCAAACATTAAGAAGCTGATAGTGGTTACAATTTTGACACCACTAATCAAATCCAGAGAGTAGTTGCTGTCACTGACAGAAAGGCACAGGGCAATAAAAATGGAACTGAGAAACGGAGATGTGACTTAGACCTCAGCCTTTGGGGATGGAGATCATCAGGTTCCCTGCATGACAGCTGCAGTCACCTTCTGTTTCTTATTTTGCTAAGTTGTTTTTCTGCAGTTGGAGATGGGTGCTGAAGAGACATTGCCAATATCCAGCCTTTCTGCCAAAACTGGAACTGTCACCAGCGTTGTGCAAACTTGATTTGGCCTCTGAGCATGCTAAATCATGTTTGTTCTACATTGATAACATTCAGTTTATTTAACTGCCTTCAAAAGTCTGTCTAGATTGCATTCTGTTGAGGGATATCTCTGTGTGTGAGCATGATAGGAAATCAGCCAACAACCCAGGGTTCAGTGCTGGAGAAAGAGAGGCCCTTGTTCCCCAAGAATTCATCACATACTCAGGCAGCCTAGATTAATATTGGAGTTTCATGCTTCTTATAAGGACTTAGTTGGGACTGCAGTGAGTTTTCTAAACCCGCTCAGCTGGCAGCACTACAAAATGAAGAACATTATAGCCTAGAGAACATACTAATAATCTCCTTAAATAAAACACATTTTGTTTTCAAATGTGTTACTTCTATAGTCTGTTAGCCTGGTTTAGAATCTTGTAGGCTGTGTTCAGAGTTTGGTATTTTCCCATCCTCAGCAAGAACAAGTTTTTTTTCATCTAGTATGTTAGTATGTTTGAGAGATATGTTCTGTTAAACAAAGGACCGTGCTCCTACACCCTGTAAGGAGAGGCAGTTCAGATTGCTAACAGTACCAGAAATGTAGAGATATTTCTGCTGTATATCTTCTAAAGAGATCTGAAATAAACATCATCTAAGCCAGCCCAACTCTATTGCTTGGAGGGAATATGATGTCTCCATCTGTTTTTATGTTCCAAACACAGAGTGCTGAAGCCTGTAAGATTATGTCACTAAGTGAGATCCTGTGGCTGCAGTAGGAGACCCAGTCA
This sequence comes from Molothrus aeneus, assembly GCF_037042795.1. Classification (NCBI taxonomy): domain Eukaryota; kingdom Metazoa; phylum Chordata; class Aves; order Passeriformes; family Icteridae; genus Molothrus; species Molothrus aeneus. The sequence continues at coordinate 15,313,894 of NC_089652.1, read as the reverse complement.
TTTCGTGAAGGGAGGTTTTATTTAGCTCCTGGCATTTCCAATAAAGACCCAATTGTTTCAAAACCTCCATCTTTGGAGGAGATTTCTTCTTTACTTCTGTAGCTCAGCTGCCAGCAAGCTCCTAGGCCTGTGAAGAGGCAGAGTTCAGTCAGTGTGTTCACAACATGGAAAGTCACTGGCAAGGCAGCAGGGATTCTGTTGAGCACAGCACCCTCTCTGCCCATAGAATCAACTGTCACTCTTATCAGGGGCAAGCATTTGTTCCTATATTTTTGCAGTGCAATGTGCATTTTCAAAGGCCTTGTTCTGAGAAACTGGAGGGCAAACCAGAGATCTTTTTCTCTTTGTCTCTGTTGTCTGATTTAAAAAGTAACTTTCACCCTTTTTGAACCTCTGGTTGCTTTTAGCTGCTCTCCATCTCTGTAAATAGTTGACAAGGTGTAGAAACAGAGTAGAAACAGAGGCCATTGAATGTTGTTGCTGTTCTTTCTGCCTGCATGAGAGGAAGCAGGAGAGAGGCAGCTCTGAAGTTGTCACGGTTTCTCCTTTAATTTTTTGTTGCACTGAAGAAGATTTGGGAGACTAAACAAATAAATCTGTGTTAGGGGAACACATAGGTAAATCCAAACTAGACCCACTTAAATGCCCTTTATGTTGATAAATGAAGTTGCAGTCTGCTGCTAAAGCTTTATCTGCAATTGCCTTCATTCCCCTGTGTGTCCCTCTAACACAAGAGCTGACAAACTGTGCTGGAAAGCCACATATTTTGCCTTCAAAAGGCAAGTGTAAATGTCACCATAGCAACATAGAAAAGCAGAATGCTACTTTTTAATAGTGGTAGTGGGGAAATGAGGAAGAAATAAACAGAGGGAGAATTAGGGGTTTACAGAACACACAAAAAGAGACAGTTCTAGGATGACAAAATGAATAGAAATTTGCCATGAGACACCTGAAGCTTCTTGCATGAAAGTTTGTTTGAAACACAAACAACTCCAGTGAACTAGGTAGCATATCTAAAAAAGTCAGAATTGTTTCATCTCCTGCGCATTATATGACAGAAAATCTGATTAACCAGGGGTCAGACAGACCTTGGGCTTACCCAGGTCTATTACTGGAAAAAGAAACTTCTAACTAACAAAATCTTTCATTTTTATAAGCAGCTTGGGACATCCCACACCGCTGTCAAGATTTGAAAGTTTCCACTGAAACTGCTAGACATTAAATATTATAAATAAATCCAGGAGAGCAGATGCTAGCATATCTATCTCTGACTAGACCCTTTGGCTGAGAAGTTTTTTCTTCTGTTTGTGTCTACTCTGGTGATGTAAAAGATGTCCTATTATGCTGTCTCAAGGACAGGTTTTCAGTGGTTTTATCAGTGTTCTGAATAAAAATGGTTTCAGTAAGATAAAGGAAAATTGTGAAGGATCCATTAAAGAAACGTAACTGTGTTAAAAATACTCCATGACAATTTTGTTCTCATCTCATAAGAGAAAGCTGTGCTTATTTCTGAACTACTGTTGAAGGTATTTTACTTAAAATGTTTTGTGTACATCTGTTTGAGTAGGTGGTGAATCTGGGTGCTGCAGACTTGAGAAGCTGCTGTCAACAAACCCAAGGAGACAAGAAAGAGCCCAGGGCCCTTTGGTGATTGGCAGATTCAGTCACTTAAATGCTGAGCCCAAAGCTGAAGCCTGAGCAGAGTCTGTTTCGCAGAACCATGTGAATGCCATTGGAAACTTTTTTCGTTTTAACTTGTTGTTGAAAAATATCAGCCATCTGAGGACAATTCATTTCCAGGACTTTATATAACATGCAAAGTACTGTGAGGGAATATTTTTAATGTATTTGCAGTTTGCTCTAGTATCATAGAGCAGGGAGAATGTCTTAGCTTGTTTCTTTCCATTCCTGTAGCCTATACTGTAGATACAGATAATACCATTCAAGAGGAAACAGAAGGTTGCATTTTCATTTGGAGTTGACAAGTGGCACATTTTTTCCCAATTTATGAATATGAAAAGCTGTACAGAAATAGAAAAATTTCTGGCTGCCATATTTACAAAACTAAAATGTTATTGCTAAATGCCTTAAAAAAAAGTGAAAGAAATATCTATATAAAGAAATCTTTCAGGCAGCTTTTTCTTCTGTATTTCTGTCTTTCTGGGGGATTTCTGCAGGTCATCTGAATGACCCACAAGAATCTTTCTAGACCTTCCTCTTCTTGTCCTCCCCTAAGTAACAGATACCCATAAATGCAGGGAAAGTTCTAGCAGCCACAGCACTGCAGGTATTTTGGCTAGAACAATTCACCATTTCTTCCCTTACTCTGCGGCTATTGGCTTATGGTTAGGGTGGCTGGAAATCACAAAACTAAGATCAAAACAAAGCTAACACAATGAAAGTTAAGCACAAAAGTCATAGCACAGTCTTCTTAGTCTCTTTCATAAACATGCTGGTGGTTGTAGCACTAACATTGGGTAAGAAGTCAGGAGCTTTGTTCACCTAGCAGGAAAGAAAATGTTACCCAGTTCTCTATAAAGTCAAGAATTTACTGACCCATCCTATTTTCCTTATATAAACAAATTGATTTTTCACCAGCAGCAAAATAGCTTGAGGCAATTAATTTTTACTTAATTATTTTCTAGTGTGGAGAAATGCAAATTTGCAAACCTGTCCTGTATCCTAATCACAAAATAGGCATTAGTATCACATCTACTTGCTGTGTTTCTAACCACATAACCCTCCAGAGTGCCTTATTTGCCATGTTCAGTGGCACTGGATGCAAACAAGCTGTGGTTTTCTGGGGAACAGGCAGACTTAGTGACAGCCACTGCAGCTCTAATCTGGTTTTTAGAGCAGAACACAGCCCTGGAAAGCCTTTTTCATGTAAGTCACCCTATCCCAACAATGTTGCTGGATTCCCAAGTCAATCATAAACTATTTCCTGTACACATAAATAAACTGTAACCAGTGTTCCCTTTCTCTTCAGGAAGTTCCCCATCCTGAAATGTAGCTGCAGTTATTTCCAGTGGGAAACCTTGCTCACACTTTTAACACTTGCCAGCCCCTTTGGGTAAGGGCAGATCTGGAGCATCCGGGGCATGGTGCCTGCTCAGGAAAGTCAGTCATGATGCCTCACAGCCTCAGGGAATGTTTTCTGACTACTTTCACAGGTAGAAAACACAAAAAATAAACCAAGGAGAAGTGAAAAACAAAACAATCCTCTGCTGCTTCCTCTGCTCTAGCCTCAGATTGTGCCACTTGACTTCCATTTTAATATTGGGAAGGCTGTGGATAATTTTTTACTATAGACTATTTAGTTCTCCTGACTTCACAGTATTGAACTTGCAATCATAAATTTCAACTGGGGTTTGCATCATTATATTCTTAATTCTGAGTCCAGTGAGGGGAAGTAGATATTTTAAAAGACCTTTATGAAAAATAAAGGGTTTCTTTTAAGAGCATTGGAAATGGAATCACAAAAGTCTAAGGATATTTTTGAGAATGTCACCTTGGTTTCACAATATACATCTGTGTGCTGAGGGATGTCTATGGCAGGTAGGTAAACACATAAAACAAACTGTACATGAATATAGCTGTATGCATGTTTTTTAAGGCTTTGGAAATATGATCATGTCAAGAGAATGTGTCTCTTCAAGAAGGTTAAAAATGTCTCTAAAATTGCTAAGAAAATGGATCTTTGAACCAAAATCGTAAGGCTGAAGCAGAGATAGGAAAGCAAGACTGTATTGCACAGTCCCCTGTGGAGGGGGATATTCCCAGGCAATGTAAAGCAAACATATTTTAGTGCTGCTCCTTACTTTGTGGCACATGAGTGCTCTGGCCACTCCAGCAGACTGTGCTGCCATGTACTCCTGTACTCCTCACTACCACATGGTCCCAGGGTCCATCTGGAGTACCAGCACAGCACTGGGTGACACAAAACCATTGGGAGCCTGGTACACAGCACAGAGACAGAGCACTGAAAGAACCACAGCAGTGTTTGCAGCAGCTCCTGCAGCCCCCAGACAGCCTCACTGGGCAGAATGAGTGGGAGAAAATCCACTCCTCCCCCATTAGCTGCATGAATCTTAATTGCTTTCTCTTGTAGAGATACCAAATATCTTTGTAAGCAGCATGTTCAGACTGTTACATGCAGACATACATGTGATACCTTTATGAAATATGCAAATATGATGTGCTGGGCTATGATCTGATCTGCATGTGTATTTGAAAGTCTTTCCCATGCTTTGGTTCGTGTACTGAACATTTCTGACAGTTTGTTTAAGGTAAACAGAGCCAATCTGTCAGCATGATTCATTACCAGCACATCTGATAAGTATGACTTAACTTGCAGTAGCCTTGTATGTTTTTAAAGCACTTGCCTGCTTTGCAGTTAGCAAATTACCACGAGGCAAAGCAAACACAAAAGGAGATAACAAAAGGAACAATGGATTCGATCACATTACAGAAGAAGTGAGATGATGAAGACATTGCTTTACTGAGCTCAGACACCTGGAAAGTAGAGTGTGTGTCTCAGCTGCTCAGAAGTAGTGTGATGCAGAAGCCTCATGCTGTGCACAGGCATGGCAACAAGAGGCTGTCATCACATACTGTCCCACATTCCCTTTTATATGTATTTCCCTGATTAAGTTTCTGTTGTGACAGCTTTTGAACAGTAACACCTTTCTCTTTTTTGCCTCTGAATTTTCTCCCTTGAAAGGTGCAAATTATGGTTTTACTGTGGCCTGCTAGAGGTGAAAATAAGCACAACGTAGCCAAATTGGGACAATCTTGAAGTAGTAAAATATCAGGGCTGAGTCCTGGTGAAAGCTAATATGTATGTATTGATACACTGGGGCTAAATGGTGGGAAATATGTGTGTGAACTTCTTCCTGTAGTGTGAAGTTCTGTATTTGCACAGCTTGGGATAGCGGTAAAACCAGCGACAAGGGAGACACAAGCAATGTAAGGATGGTTAAATCCTGGGAGCAAAGCAACTTTTGGAAGCAATTGCTACAAGAAAGTTATATCTGTGTCCTTTCTTCACTTGGCTGGGGCCAAGTGTGCCTTGCAGAGTAAAAGGTATAACTCTCATTATTTGCTTCTGAACTTACTATGACTTCTCATTCTTAGTATTACAGAAATTCTCTGCTTGACTCAAGCAGCCACTCAAGTACCACTTGTACCTGCTGTTGTACAGAACAGAAACCACTTCCTCAACCACAATTTATCACTAGCTGTTTGTCACAAGCGCACATGAAGCTCTCAGTATTGTATTGCAACTTCTGGTGCTGAGTGCAGAAAAAGAGAGACAGAACCACATTTGCTTCTGTATTTTCTTTTCTTTCTATTCATGGAAATAGGCTAAAAGAAATTAATGAGTTTTTATGGCTTTGTTTCTATATATATTCACATTACCAAAACTAAATCAATAATGGTTAGAATTCTATAAGAACACGTGTTTTCTGATCTGCACTGTATGTCCTATTTTCACTTGCATGAAGACAGAAAAAAATCATCCTTCAGGATAAAGCTCTTGATGTTTAACTGCAAGTGAGAAGAAGGATTCTTTTTTTACTGAAAGGAACACCTCTTTCAATTCCACAGCAAGAGCAGTAAAAGTCTCTTCTGCTACAGAATTAAAAAGGCTTATTTCACCCACAACTTGAAAAAGTAGAGCCTTTTTCTAGTGTGCCTGCTGGCAGAGAAAAAGAGAGCCTGGTTGAGAAGGGAACTTAATCAGCCAATTAATGCTTTCAGATCATTGAAATATGTATTTACCTTGATTTTTTTTAAGTTTATCATCTTATTGGAATACCTGAAAGAAGTGTTTAAACTATATGAAAATAGGCAAAATTTCAGGATGTGAACCCTTCTTTGGGTTTGGTTAACCTCATGTTTGTATGCTTGAACACAGATGCATTCTTGCTTTCTTTATTTGGTTGGTCTAACAAAAGATACCTCCTCTGCCTGCGAACAATCCCTGCTTCTCCTAAATTAGCAACTGTCCTAGCTGCTCCCATTACCACTTCAGGAGTTTTATTGAAGAGCTATAAAGTTATTTCTGTGGCATCAGGCTGTCTTTTATTCTTACACCAAGTGAGAAGCCCACAGGTCTTCAGCTGAGCTAGTTGTATGCAGGAGATTGCTAAGCTTCCAGTGTAACCACTCTGGAGAGTCTTTGCAAGTAAAAACTGCTTGAAGATTAGCAAAATAAAGATGTGAGTGAAAGAAGAAAAATCCACAGAGTATTTTAAGAGTTCCTTCCCTATTTTAGTGTATACATGGTATAGAAGATATCTTGGGCATAAGAAGGATGTGTTTTTGCCACTTAAAAATCACAAATATAACTCAGCCATAATATATTGCTCTTTACTTCTGCCATATAATTCAGCCATTTTTAGCAGTTCTGCATATTCATGTACCCAGTCATTTCATGGAGATATGAGCCTTTGCGGTTAACTGGATCTTTTAGATATTTCTAAGATTCTTTTTCTTTCACAAAAATGCTGAATGGAAAAACATCATTCTTGTTTGAATTCAAGTTTTAAAATCTAAACAATATAAATTAAATTAAATTAAATTAAAAGTTAGGACTTTAATACTATATATTCAATGGTATAAATTTAACATTATTTTAGCAGTAGTGAAGTATGAAAGAATAACTCCCTCTGCAGAAACATGCATTTATACAAGTGTGAGGCAGCCAAATGAACAATTTGAAAAGTTGAAGAAGTTAAAAATCTCAAAAATCTCAAAAATCTCAAAAATCTCAAAAATCTCAAAAATCTCAAAAATCTCAAATATCACAAATCTTTGAATTAACAAAGTATTAGTTCTGACTGATTGTTTTCTTTTCCCTTGCTTAATAAAGTTCAGCTCATCACTTCATAGATGATATAACTGAGGCAAACTAGTTGGTGGTTTTGCTCAGGATGTATTTCTGTGAGCAGAAAAATCCCAGCTGGCATGATTTCATAGACTAAAGTACAAATTCTGCTGGGTCCCCTGCCTTGGAAATTCTTATTGAATTTTTCTCTCTTGTTCATTTTAAGTCTGTCTTGAGTATGCTATTTCTGCAGCTTCACACACATTTTCAGTGCCACCAGGTTGATATTTTGATATTTTAATCAAAAATATAAATCACTTGATCTTGTTGCCCTTTGACCATTTGGCAAAATAAGTTCACATATATACATAAGTAAGTGTAAGCAAACACTGTGCCTGTGTGTTTGCTGTTCCTGAACAAAGGGCATTGTCTTCAAGTAAATGGAGCCTCAGTCCTTCCCTCAGATTTTATCGGCTCCACCACAGCTATTTGAGTTGCAGGGAAGAGAAGTGATGCTCCTCTCTTGAGATCTCAGATAACCAAGCCTCTGGCTCCCCTCTCCTGCTAGTTGGTGGTGCCCAGCTTATCCACACACATAAGCTCGTCTGTCTGGGCTCAGTGAGACTATTAAACAGCCACTTCTGAATTGCTCAGTGTTGGCAGGTTTTCATACACACTTTTGTATGTACTTGTGAAATAAGCTCTAGCACAGTTAGGATAAACTTTAGTCTCTAGTCTGCTGTTGATTTGAGCTAGGTGAAAAGTTTTACTATACGTGATTTAATATTTCAAAATGATTGCATGTGGACACAGAAAAAATTCATAGAATCATTAGGGTTGGAAAAGACCTCTAAGATCATCAAGTCCAGCCATTGTACATTTTGAAGATAACTGTTGTAAGAAATGCAAACCAGCCAAAAAATTTCACTGAAAAAAGAGAATTAGCTAACAGAAATGCTATAATCAGTATGAAAGCCAAACCTAGAACCAGTAGACACTGAAAAATGTACCCAGCCATATATAAAACTTTGGGAACAAATTTTGGAAATACACAGGATAAAATCAATTCCTGTAGAAAGAATTTTCTTTTCCCACAGGAAGTAACACCAGCCTGCAAATCACTTCTCTGCTCTGAGATGTTTCCCATATGGATCTGAAGATATATTCATTTCCATATGTCCTAAGATAATTTCTCAGCCTCTCATCCTGTAGTAATCCAGGATATCAGATACAATACAGCCAAATGTTAGATGGGATGTTTGTACATTTCTGTCTTGTGAAATTCAAGGGAGCTTTTATCTAAACATAAAAATGTAATCCTTTGCTCCAAAGCAGTTTCATTTAATTTAGCATACCAACTTCTTTCTGGATTGAAATCTTTTCCATGTTACTCAATGGACCATTTCAAGCCTCACAAATGAATTTTTTTGAAATATGTACTTTCAAAAGTGGACGAACCTCTGGAATTTTGGTGGGAAATTAATTATCTTAAATAATCTTAAATATTCTTCTACATAAATATGTTTTGAGTGATGAAAAATGAACACCAATGCTACAAATTTCAATCATATGGAAGATGACCTTCATTAGACATTAAAAGAAATCAGTGCCTGTCAAATTTTAAATTAAGCACCCAATTCACTGTGCTTGATCTACAGAGCTAATATAAATTGACAAATAATTTTGAACAAACCTGAAAAAAAGCTAATGACAGAAACATAAACTTGAAAAGATGTGTAGGTCCAGTTCAGAAAGTCTATTTTTTTTTTTTCTCTAAAAGCGGTGCTGGGTAGATATTAGAAATTTTAACTTGTAACAGACTTGAGCTATTCTGGGAATCTGTTTCAGGAAAAGAGTCTTATATTTTAATGGACAATGTCACATCTATTGAGATAAAACAATAAAAATCTCACACATCCAGCTCTAGAAGTTTGTCCAATAGAAACCACAAAGATGGGATGGAGGTCAAACATTCTTAGGACATGGGCCTTCCTCATAGTCTGTGACCTCTTGATAGACATATGAGAGCATGAGTTATCAGAGGATAGTGGGGGAAAGTGACATTTAAACAAATGGAGATGAATGATTGTTTTGATCTCAGTTTCCCACTAGGCAGCTGTAGAGATCTATTGACCAGCATATGGTGGAAAAAGATTAATTTGAATTTTTAACACCCAAAATTAAAAAAAACACAAAGACAAGAATTGACATAATACACATTCAAAGTATAGGTGATTTTCCGTTCTAAAATCTGGAGCAAACTCTTACTTTCACCAGAGCTCTTCTCAAGAATCTAATAATCATCCTCATCTTGTGAGACATTTACAGCCATAAAGAAATCACCACAAAACCTAATAAATTAAATGGAAATTAAAACTAAACCATGATAAAATTCTCCACTAATCAAGGAGTGACCTTTTCACCAGTCTGTGCTCTTTTATAAGTAATCAGAGTATGACCAAATATTTCCTGGAACCTTTGCATGCTCTATATGCTGTTTTGTAGTGTGAAAGGAGTCTGTCATGTCCAGTGCCTTTTATCTAGCTAGTCATTGAGAAAATGAGAGAAGCTACTCCAAAACCAATTTCGTTTTTCAGTCACTGATCCATTTACTCATTTATTTTCTGCTCCTGAACTTTTAATTACAGAAGAGGTATCTTTTAACAACATAAGTTTTTTAAAAGAGGGATGCTTCAAGTGTACTTGCACCAGTGCAGCTTCCTCTAAGAACACAGAAAAGCCTCAGGGGCAAAAATGGCAAAGATTTCTCCTGTATATAGATGCACCTGATTTCTCCACTGGTTCTGAGGCAGTTCTGTTGGTGGCCCTGAAGGTGCCATTGTGCCTCCTGTCTGATTGACCTAGAGATGGTTGTTGGGACTCCTTTATCTTCCTAGTTAAAATTGCTGTTAGTGTATCCCAGATTCACTAAAACTTAAACACTTTGGAAAAGAAGATATAGTTCATTTTTCCTTCAAGAAATCTATCTTGTTCAAAGAAATTCATAAATGAAAGGCTCTAGGTGTATTCTTAGCAGGATTTCAGGAGCTGGCCCATAGAAGCCACAGGTGGTGAAGACATATTTTGCACCCAGAAGGGATCACATCAACAGGGGAAGTTAGCCAGGTTCATATTCAAAGTCTGTATGGTTCCCCTTGGGTCAGATATGTGATATGTGATATATTCTGTCCAAACTGTGCTATGCAAAAGAGTTAGGGTGCTTGGGGCTCAGTCATAGTGAGTACTAGCGGTACCTCTGCAATTCCAAGGTCTCAGTCTTCATCAAGAGTGTGGTAAAGGCTAAAGGAAAGGAGCAGTTCAACTTTAGAAAAGTCAGCTGGACTTTTCCAAAACCTCAGGAAATGTTTGCTTGAGTTTCCTTTATTAGGCTTTGAGTTGCAACCCCAAAGTTGCTGTTCAAAAAGAATCTCAACACATTCATTATGCCATTCTACACTGTGCTGATAAATATGTAGAAAAATGCTATCTGTTTAATCTGTGTGAGCATTCAAGTCTTCTTAATACTTGTGAGACATACTGGGCTGAAAAATAATTTGCAGTGCAGGAAAATAAAGTAATTCTCACAGCAGCTGTTGCAATCTTCATAGTAAAAGCAGGAGAGCTTGTGCAGATGCTCCAGTCTTAGGAGCCATAGAGGCAGATGTATCAGAGGAAATACCAATACATGGGTTTGCATATTTTCTTCTCAATCACAGCTACAGTAGCATCAGTTTTCTGTCCAACACCCTTTTCTTCCCTACTGCTTCCTGTAGTACATCAACACCACCCAGCTTCTCGCTTTCATTAGCTGACAACACTGTACAGAAAAATAGCTGCATTTAAATATATCCACATCTTTCCAAAAAGTGAATTTTGCTAATGAATCTTTATTTCCATAAATAGGACACCAGCAGTTCCTCTATCTTCTGCACTGGGTTCATATCTCAGCTAAAGAGATATGTTGCATATACTGTTGTTGATTGCCAGAGCAAGGAGGACAGAAGCAGCTTGCTCTTGCTGAAAGAGAAAAGAAAAAAAATCTCCTCAAAAGTGCATAGGTGGCATTTGTTTCACGTTTCATAGGCCTGGGCAGAGATGTCAATATCAATAACCTCCAAATGGTGATATGAGTTGGTTTGGAAATGTGCATATGAATGACTATTAATTTCTTCAACATAGGAAGTTAATAGGTGTATCTTCCTGTAAGCAGACAGGGGGCAACTAAATAATCAGCAAAATACCATGCCCTAGTGGAGCAAGACTCAATAGATTCTTCTTTTCTTATCTGTAATAAATGATAACTTATGAAAATTATCTATTGTCAGATATAGGCTACTCTCTTATGCTGATCCAGCTTCTCATGATTTCCCATTTGAAAGCATCTCGCAAAAAATTTATTCCAAGAGAAGATATTTGAGGATGGTGATCTAAGTTAACTCAAATCTCCAGGAGAGGGAGGAATTGTTAAACAAGACGTGTATGCTGGAATTCAAAACAAGAGAACAGTAGGAGAGTAGGAAGTGGGGTAGGAAGAGCAGAACAAGAAAGATCAGGAGGAGGGAGGACAGCTGATCCTGCCAGTGGATAGAAATTATTGCCATGCTCTCCTCTTGGTCTAAGTTCCCACTGCACTCCTGTGATGACTTCTCCCACACTGTGTCTCACTCACACATTTTGTAAATAGAAAGAGCATTTAACACACCCTTGGAAAATGTTATCAGAAAAACATTTCTGTGTCCATTTTCTCTTATGAGGTGAATTTGCAAAACAGATGACACAAGCTTTAACACAAATGGTGTATTAACCACTTAGTCATACCAGTGTACCATTAAAAGGGCTGCAGCATATCTGCAAAAAAAATCTTCGAGTATTTCCTTCACAGTTCAGCATGACCTCTCTTCATGAGGTTTGTTTTCAAGAAGCCATTATTTTCTTCATTATCTGATCTTCCAAAGACTGAGACTGACTGTAATTACTGGTATATGGTATCTTCTTGTCAAATTGTGTTTACAGGAATATTGCCAGTGCTTGCTGTCATGGCACCCCATGAGCTGTCTTAGGGGCTGCTTGAAGATGTTGTTATGGACTGGAGAGCTCACTGATCATTGTGAAACTTTGTAAAAATACTCATGCCACTAGAGTTCCTGGTGGTGGTGAGAAGTATATTGAAAAAAGAAACACCTAGGGCACCTGCAGTCACCTGAAATTGGTTTGCTTATTCACTAGACTGAATTAAAGGATAATTGAAACTGAAATGCAGCATAGAATATAGGCCTTGGAAAACCATTAACTGTGAAGTAGTCACAGACAAAATAATGTCATTGTCCTTGATCCCACTCCTGGCTCATACTCTTTTCACTTGGGAGATCCCCAAATCTCCCAGACAGGGAAGCAATAATGCAGCAGAGGTTGATGGGTTGGAAAGCACTCTTTCCATGTGTGTCTAAACTTCTTCTGCTTCCTGTGTTGAAATAAGCTCTCAAATAAAATTGCTCATAATAAGTATTTCTTAGATTTTTTTTTATATGTTATTGTACTGCTTAGCACTAAATACAGGGGAGAGAGCACAGGGCACACCTAATTGTTACACCATTACATGAAATGACTGCCAAAAATCAGGGCTTCCAGTAGAAAGATTAAGAAGAATACCAGTTTTTCAACTGCTTGGATCCATATGTTTTGTCTGTGGTGTGTTGGCTAGTCAATGATTGAAGAGTCAAAAAATCAGTTATCTTTGGAAGATGATCCATTAAAAAGCGGTTTTAGTTAATAAAAAAAGAAAATGTGCTTTTCTTGTATTCTTTTAAAATATTTTCTTAAATAAGAATCCTGTAATTATGTAAGTTAACATAATAAAATGTAGTGGAATAAAAAGCCTTAAAGTCTCGTAGCTAAAATCTGAAGTCATAGACTTCTATTTTTATTTCAGAAATGACTAACAGCTCAGTTCATGTGTTTAGCAGCTGTAGTTGTGCAGCTGAATGGGGAAAAAAACCAGATGTTCACAATATGAAAACTTCCTCTCATAGTTCATGAACTCATAAATGTGTATGGTAGGAAAGTTGTCTGTTTCTATCACAAATGGGAAACATAACCATCAAATACAGCTTGGGATCCAGGCCAGAATGTTTTTACAGCAGAACAGTTCTAGGGGCACTTCCCAGGACACAGGCAAATCCCAAGATATAGGATAGTATATTTTCATTGAAAGCTGGTATGATTTTCATTTTAAAAAATATATGTGTAAATGCCAGTTTCTCATAAACACATCATTAAAATGTCTGTGAAAGAGTTTTAAAAACAGTTGAATTATAAAATTATCATATTTTCTATTATGGTTCAGGAGCAAAAAAAAGGAATTGGAATTAAAATAACTGCCCCTCCAAATGTTTACATACGCTGCCATGTGGTCACTTGTGTGTAATAGTGACTTGAGAATTCACTAAAGTGGGCTGCTAACAATGTCTAAGTAGTATCAGCTCAGACGGTTACTCTTCTTACACATACTGCTTACTCTTCTAATTTGAAAGTAAAGTAACCCCAAAATACAGAGATTGTCTCTGTTCTCATGTACTTTCACAGAAACTTTTCCAACAATAACATTTTGCTGATTCCTCCTCAGTGATAGGGACTTTCCTGGGTAGGAGCTGTGGATCTCCTGCCCCAGCTGCCCTTGGCCAGACACTTTGTTCTTCCAGAACCATCAAAATATGGTTCTGTCATCACGGGGATGCCAAAGGTGCACCATCACTTCTGATGGGGTGGAGATGTTCCCCAGGGCCCTGCACCCTCTTCACAGCAGGTTAATCTCTGTTCTCCTGCCAGACTCTCCACACAAGCCTGTGCTAAGTTCTTCATGCCACAGATACTGGACCATAACAAAATATCCTACACTTGAGTTACCCCTTTCCACTTTAGGTGGGTATGGGCCTGCTTTTGTGTTTCCTTTAACACATTTTCCTCAGTGCCAATTCTGGGTCACTTATTTCTTCAGTTCCCCTGGTTCCCCTGTTATTACAGACCAATTGAATATTTTCCCCAAATATGAAACTTATAGTGCTTTACATAAATGTTTCCCCACACTATGAGGATCTGATTTTATTTCCAACTTCCAACTTTCTAACTTTCCTGCCCTGGAGACTTTGCTGCAGGCTACAATCAAACGATAGTAATGATTGCGTGTTCTACAAACCCTTGACTGAAGACTGAAGAATGTAGAGAAAGATAAGCTCCCACTGGACCTGAAAGGTGATTCAATTCTTTCCATACCTCTGTGAGTTTAGTTTCTTGGGAAAGTTCTCACACTGCAATAAGTCATCTATATTTCTATAGGCTGGACATATTTCCATCCCTCTAAATGAGTAAGATTAAAAATGAAATTCACAATGTATCGCCTGGTATGGCAGATTTACATTAGTAGGAAACTAGACTAAACCTAAAAATAAATGCACAAAACAAGAAAGCAATTTTCATCCCAAACTAACATCTGCTATGGTTTTATCTCATGAAAGGAAAATGAAAACCCCAGGTTTTAAACATATTTTGCACATGCACAAAGCACTGCCTTCAGATATGTTTTGATTTGGAACTACAGAAGTTCTATTCCATTATTGCCTATCTTATCTGACTTGTCTATTTTACACTTAATATTTGTCTCCAAAATTTTTCTAATCAGGTAATTGCTAGCTTATAATGCAGAAAATATATCCTTGAAAGAACAGTAATTACATCATTATTATCCACAGTGGGCTATAAAAGAGCTTTACAAAATGAATAGGCAATGTTTCAAACAAAGCATTTATGAAAGTTCCTTTATTTACAGAGAAAAATACCCAGAAGTTTTAATGTTTGTTTGCTCTCTGGCAGCCTAAGGAAAATTTAAGTGGGTGTCAGTTTAAAAGAGCCACAGGAGACAGGACATTGGTTTCCCTACACAGATGTCCCTTAATCCCTGCAGTTTTTCTGTGGGAACTGGAGAAACAGGGTCATGCTCTCCACCCACATTTTATTAGCAATTTTCTGAATAAGAAATTTTAATAAAATAAAGAAACAAATGCCTAAACCAAACCAAAACTCTAACAAAAGTGAAGCACACAATGAAACCTTCCAAGTTAGGAGGCATGTACTTGTGTTCACTTATAAAATCATTCCCTGTATAATCTCAAAATTAATGCTGCTTCATCTCCTTCTTAAATTGAACTTCCAAAGCTGAAACCTTAATGCAGAGGAGAAAAACCTTTGGAAATTTCTGGTTGGAGAGAATAATACTTGACTAGACTTCTATAAGAGCTATTTGAGTTTACCTTATTTGCATACTGCACACAGAGTAAAAACCCTTGTACTGACTGACTTAGTTTTTATACATTATAAAGCAGGTGATACTGCTTGATTTCTGTTAAACAAATATTCTCTTTAAAAGGTTTTCCTATTTAAATAGCTTAGGAATTTATTATATTGTCATTCAAATTTTAATGTTTGTGAGGTTTGTCTGTTTATTTTAAAACATATTTTTAACATCAGTTCTTTACTATTTGTGGCTAGTACTGAAATTTTCAGAAGAATATGTGAGTAAATGATAATATTGTGAGTTGAGAAAACTTTGTCTACATGCACATGAGTATTTACTATTTCTCATCTGAGGAAAATAAAAAAAAAATTATTCAAATAAAATGAAAATAGAACATTTGCTTTACTCTGCAAATTAAAAATTAAAATATATTTTAAAAGCGGCCATTAAAAATAATATTCATGGAGTATGAAAACATACTAGCAGAAGCAAAAAAGTTAGCAAGCTGGAAAATGTTAAAAGTGGCAGAAAGAAGAATAATCTCTCTTGCCAGATTTCTCAAAGTAGGCAGGAAAACTTAGAAATTATTCAGGAAAGGCAGAGCTTGACAAATCATTCTGCACCAACATAGATGTAACAAGATTTGCTCAGAGAGTTGATGTACTTTTCCTATTGGCAGGTATTTGTTTAGACTTGTGTAATAAAACCATCTGAGATTTATTGATACAGTGTAGTGTTAACTCTTTATTTGGTACTAAAGCAGGAGGTTTTTATGGAGTCATTTCAGGGAGTTGCAGCCATCCTGCCCAGTACTAAATATTCACATCAATGAACTGGAAAAATTACAGTAAATAAAATTTGCAGACAACAATGAGCAGAGGGTGAATCCCGGCAAAGTCAGGCTGGGAAAGTTGAAGCAAAGTGTATTCAGATAGAGTTAAATGCAAAATATGTCTAGAGACTGGGAATGCAAACCCCAGCCCAGAATAATAAACTAAATCTTGGAAAGCAGTGACACTCAAGAAGAATGTATATTTTAAAAAAGGTTTTGAATTAGACAGGCAATGAATTCAGTTTGTTCACTGCAAAGAATACTGTGCACAAGTATCTGCCACAAAAGAGGAAGAAATGTGTTGCAAATTCCTTAACCTAGTGGAAAATCCGTGAGAAGACAAGTCCCTGGAAGCTGAAGCCAAGGAAATTTAAATGAGGCATGCTAGAGCAACCTTAGATGAACATTAGGTGTTATTAAATAAACAACTAGAATGAGCTGCTTTTAAAGGTCATGTACTTATGGTCACACTTGTCCTTCAAATAAAGAACTGATGATCTGCAGCAGGATAGACTCTACTTAAATTCAAGACAGGTATTAGTAATTGTCAGAACACTGGGTTAACAGGTGTTTAGCAGGTCATGAAACAGCAGTATCCGTTGGTCCTTTCTGCTTTAAACTCCATGAATACAGGCACAAAGTTGAATTACCACCTGAACATATAATTAGCCTGTAGTTGCCAAAAAAATTCTTGCATGTTTCAAGATCCAGACATCATTAAAAGATCTTTACAGAAGGGATGGTAACAGAAATGTGATGTGCAATCATTAATTCTGAATTTATCTGATTTGTCACACATATAGAAACACCTTTGGAAGGTAAGGAACTCTCATGGATCTATTCTAGACTCATGTTGCAGCCCTTATCTGCATTGATATATTAGTTCTGAAAGGAAAAAAAAGTATTTGTGAATTTGAATAAAATATTTACTGTATTCAACCTTTCAGATGCTGCAATACGTGTCCTTACAAAACGTCATGGCTTGCGTGTGCACTTCCTTGTGGGTGATAGAAATGGGACAAGGGAGGTGCTGCAGCCTCTCCCCAGCACCAGAACAATATCTGCTTCCTTCCCTCTGGGTAACGCTGCTATCGGACTCCTGGGGACAACTTCACCTGTTCTCACTTTGGCTGAAACACCCACGAGCACTCACAGGGCTCCCTTTTCCATGAGTTTTAAATTCCCAATCAGAGGGTCAGTGTTCTTTGCTAATCTGTTCTGTCTGCATTTCTGTACAGGCTGACTCATGCTTTTCTATCTGAAATCAGTGTTCTGCCATGACCATCTGCTCCATCACTTTTTTCTGCTTCAAAAATATGAAAGAGACAAAATAACTCAAAAAATAATGTTAAATGCAAAAGGAGAGATTGACCTAAGATTATTCTGTAAGACTCATCATGACAGAATAAAGTAGAAATTTAGGGCCACTATGATTTATTATATCCAGCCAACCATTTTCAGGACAATGCCCTTTACATAACTGTTAACTAGCAATAGAATATGAGCTGACATATTATTTGATAGCAATTGATTCAAACACATATAAAGTGCAGCTTACTGCCTTGCTATACCAGCCTGTCTATGCCTTGTCCATACTGGGGCTTTGCGTGTTCTGAGGCTTTCTGTTCCTCAGCTGCACATCAGTGCTAACACGTTCAGCAGCATCCTTGTGTTAGAGGGAAATCTCAGGGGGCTGAGCCTGTCTGGGCTCATCGATTTCCTCAGGGCCAGGATCTCACTCAGTATTAACAAGAGCTTCACATCTGGCATTATTGTTGAACATGGTTGCTGATATGCAGGTTTCCTTGTCTCATTTCTTGACAGACTGGGGCAGGCTCTGATGCCAGCAGCCAGGGTTTTCATGGGAAGTTTCCAGTACTAAACACTGCTTGAGTGAAGCAGTGTATCAAGAACAAATCGGGCTATGGAGTTGGGATGCACGTGCAATTGGTGAACTAAAAATTTAATTTAATGGACTGCCTTTCTTTTTCACTTCAAAATTAGAACAGTAAAGTAATAAAAAAACCAGCTAGTTAATAAATAAAATAGGTCGTATTGTCATTCATAAGCCACATATATATGTATGTCAGAATTTACCTGCGTGATTCTCAGATAACTTGAATTCAATTCCATTACTCCCAAACTTATTTGCAAAACCAAACAGTTGTTGATAAAAGGGAATACAAAAGCTTTTGCTTCATTTTAGTTTATTCCTTACATCTGATTCTGGTCTTCACTGAGATATCTTGCACATTGTTTTTTAGCACAATTAGTGAAATTCTGTATTTATTGAGAATAGTCCTTTCATTTCGGTGGCTGTTTAGATATGCTGACATGAAAAAAAAAATGGAGAAGATAGTTCTGGCTCCCAATGAAGCAAAAAAAATCTCACTTAGTAGAATCTGTCTCCAACCTATTCCTTTGAAGAGAAGGTTTTGGGCTGTTCTTCATCAGAAAGAATGACAGACTTATTGGGCTAGGATACTGTGTGTGCAGCTCTAATGGAAGGATGGGTTATCTCTCAGCTCATGGTTTCATAAATTGATATATGCATGTATATATATATATATGTATGCATGCACATGTATATGTATATATAATGATATGCAAGTCTACACTTACTGTTATTAAAATAATGGGTGGTCAGCCTCACAATTGTACCAAAAGTTCCTGCTAAAAAATCTCAGTCTCAATCATTGGCTCTGTTTTGAAGAAATTTTTGAGAGATGTCTGTATTTGTTCAGCTTTTCTGTTGTTTTCTGTAACTGTACAAACTTAACATTGCATGCAGAACAGTCGTGGTTCTGAGCTCAGGAGTTGAGCTCTATTGGTTTCACACTGCATTCACATGCAGTCCTCTTCCTACAACTGACATTCATTTTATTCATCCTACAAATCCTCTAAAAAAATCTGTTCTCTTCATAAACTCTGGGAAAATTGTCACTAGGGAATTCCTAATCATGTAACAGAATCAGATATCCAAATTATAAAAAAGGAAAGCATTTGAAGATGGTCATATTGCTGATTTCCAGGAGGTCCAACAAGTATTTCTGTTCTGGATGGAAAAAGATCAAAATGCCATTTACATGACTGATGTTAAACCTTCTATCTTGTAGTCTTATAAATGAATTGCTGCCTCACAGGCAGTTCATGTCATAAAAACATTTTACATTCAACTGGAAGAATTGCACGTTTAACTTCAAAGTTACAACCTGCCTCAGGTATTAATTTGTCAGGTCCACACTGGAACTGTAGAAATGTCAGAAGAATTGGCTCAGGATAGAGCTGTCATGCCCCACAAATTATTCCATCTTGTCTGTAGTCTGTACTGCAAATATTGAATCAAAATTTCCCATAATTCAGGTAAACCCAGACACCTGAAAACCACTGAAGGATGTTTAGCTTGCTTGAGTGAGACTTCTGGGTGGTATTACAAAATGAGGAGCTATTACGTTATACTACTGCCAGCTTGCTCTATTGCTTTTAAATCGGTTTTGTATGCACAAATAGCTACAGAGCTAGGGCATGTTCCTCAAATAGATAGTTATTTAATCTCTTTTAAATTAAAAAGAAGGCTGTGAAGTTGGTTTTATTTTTGAATCACTGTGGTAATGAATGCTTGCAAAGAGATAAAGGCTCCGGTAATACAAGCATAAGTAATGCCCAAGTGATTTAATTCACTGACTTTACAATGTTCCTGCTGGTTATAGAGCCATTTGGCATTAACACTGCCATTGCTGTTAGGGACTGCTGAGAAGTGCAATAAAACACCTTACATTTTATGCCAGTTTCAAACGTTTGTGATTCAAAATCAGTGAAAAGGATTTCCCCATTTTCCACCTCTACTTTTAAGATACGAATGATCAGATGATGTGTGGGGCAGGTTAAACAAAGCAACCTGAGGTAAACCTGATGGATACCTGGCATCTGGGGGAAATCTGCTGGCAATTGCTGGATTCATCCTTCAGGAGCTTAAGGTAGCATTGTCTTTATTTGCCAAGAACTATTTCTTGGCAAACAAACAAAACTCATTGATTCAAGTAACGTATGGGTGATCTTTTGATCACAACAGAAACTTGATTTTGTTTACCATATTTTGCTACTGAAATAATATTCCTGGTTAAAATGCATGCAAAGAACTGATTTGAAAATAAAAGTGAAGTAGTGATTTATTCTCAATATTTATTGAAAAGTTCTTCTTGGAATTTGGTGACTTATCACTTCAAATATATCTTTACCTTAAAAATTATGATGGCATAGGAGTTGCAGCTAACTTTAAATCCTATATAATCTCTTAAAACTGTGATTAAGTTTGTTATGTTTGTTTATAGCAGCACTGCTTCAAATTATTTAATTTGATCAATCTTTGCATTTTACAGATTACGTTTAACATTTAATAAGATGAACCCTTTTTTCTACAAACTTTCCCAACCTAAATTGAAAAGGGAAAAAGATGTATTAGTAATTCAAATCTTGTATTTCTGATCATTGCCATGCAGTTTCTCTATAACAACTTGATACTATGTGTGAGATAATTCTGAAATATCTGTGGGCTAAATATCTCTGAAAACATACATTAAATAGGAACCTGGTGCTATCACCATTATTGGAGTAAAATATTCTTGTTAAATGTTTCCAATAAATCAGTCAATGAGGTGGTTATTTAATTTCTATGATCTAATGTCTTCTGCTACTTTTAATTAAAAATGTACCTAATCATGTAAACATTATTACAAGCAAAACATTTTCTACTAATGAGATTTTAAGTGTCAGCAAACACATCTGGAACTTTGCTTTATAGATGATAGGAGTGTCCAAATTTGCCAACAACAAAAATATAGACAGCAAATTTAAGGAGAAGGATAGGGTCTTGTGTTTACTTGAAGCAGTCTGTAGAGGTGATAGTAGCATATTGAAGTCGTCATTTAACCACCAGCAGTAGACCATTAATTTAGCAAGGTAACTGCTTTCAGAAAATGCCAGATATTTTGGAATTCCAAGTGACCTGATTTCTATATTTTTGGCATTTTCTATAAAAAAGTGCATAACAAAACCTGCTGTACAAGATAGCATTTAATGACTATGTCTGAAGAGAACTGAGCAGCTATTACTCAGTGCTAAGAGACCTTTACTGGTGACAACCAGTCAGAAGACAATGCTGACTTCCCACAAGGTTGACTAGCCACTGCAGCTTCTGTTCAGAGACACAGACATACTGAAATGTATTAATCTGGAAGTGTGCTCCAGTGGGACATAAAAAACCCAAACTCAGGGAAAGACCTGGTTTTTGGCACAACTGTTGTGCACCAGAGCCCCAGCTCCCTGCTGTTTCCTGGAGCCAGGGCAGCAACTGGGTACGTGTTGGGGCTTGCTCAAGGTGGGTCTGAAGCAAGATGTAGAATCCATACCAATCAATTCACCAAGGTACGGAGATACCTCAACTAGCAGGAGAACTGGGCTGTAGAGGTGGATGAAATGGTGACTTGGAGAAGCCAACAGGGAACTGCATTTATTTTTCTATGTTGTAGTCTTTGAGGTATTAAAAAAGTTGTATTTGCTATTAAAAGCAAAACTGGATCTTTGTTGGATGCTGCCCTTAACCTGTCTGCTGGTCCTACTGGGGCCAATGAGGACCTTGCCATAGTTTCTTTTTCTTTGCTATAGGGTTGAGCTCTGTGAAGTTGAGGGAGAAACAGAGCGTGCCTGTTTGTCAAGTATCAGGAGCACAGTTAGATCAAAGTGATTATCTGGCTGGGCTTTGGCTGGAAGGACCACCCCACCATAAAAGAAGGCACAGATCAATCACACTCAGCCTCTGTATTTGAGAGGGAGTTCCTGAATTAAGCTTTGCATTTCTCTAAGGCTTCTGTACAACTAATAGATGAGAGAGACATGTCCAGAGGTGATTAAGCTATTTCAGTAAATTAGCTAATCCAGATCTAAGCAGCTCTAATGTTCAGCCAAATTGCATTCATGTAGGTCATGGGGAAGTCAGGATTAAAAAAATACATGTAAAACAAGGTTCTTAAGTATCTTTTCAACATTTTTTTCCTGTTCTTTTGAAAAATTCTCATTTAAGTAATTGTTTATATGTGATGTCCTTTATCAGCTGAGGATAACAGCTTGGATACCACTGAAAATTTGCTAGAAGACAACTCAGTTAAGGTCTATTAATAATTTGAGAAATATTTTGAATGGACAATTCAACAGATGATTATTCCATTGCTGTATTCATTGTCAGTCTTTCTTTCACTGTCCTGAACAGAAGACCTTATGTTGTTAGCTAATGTTCATTTTGTAAAGCTTCCTTGAAACTTGCTGAATTCTTGCTCCTCAAATTGGAGGGGTGCAATAACAACTGATTACACCTAGCAGAAAAAAATAGAATTTTCATTTAGATATTGTTTAGATTGCAATGTGACTGACTGCACAACAGTGTCTCTGTGCAAATGATGTTTAATATTTAACTAGAAACTGTTAAGAAATTTCAAATTTGGGTTGTAAAACTCAGTGTTTTGGGAGCAACTTCTAAAATACTGTTTGATAACCTACTATTTTATTCCTGGATTAATAATGCATCAGCACTGTTTTCAAGTGAAAAAATAGAGCTTTGTTCAAAGCACTGATAGGCAGCACGGTATGGGGAATGTTGTCAGACTTAAGGCACGCAACTTTATCAAACAGAGAGTAAACCCATGTTGTTACTGCTCTGTACAGGAATGTCACAATGGGAACCTCTGTTTAGAGAAAGGCATCTTAAGGGCATCAAAAACGCTTTGTACACCAACTTCAAAGTGAAGCTGCATTTAATTTAAAGGCCTGTTTGGTTTTCTAGAACAGCTCTTAATCTGTTTCTATGGGATAGTCTCCTGATACACTGCGAAGTGTTTTCTGCCTACACTTAGTTTATTTGTGTTCAGTAGAAGGATTGCAGTGAAAAGATTAGAAGGTACTGGGTTCTGCAGGCAAACAGTGAAAAAAATTCATGGGTTCATATAGATAGTTGGAGAATGACATCCCTTTTGCAATGTGTACTTTCTGCTCCTCTGCAGTTCCTGAGGAGTGATCTTTGACTGGGTGGTGACAGTTCTGGTCATCATGCCTGTCTGTAACAGGAGCCACCAAGGTGCTCTGGACAAATAATCCCTATTGTGCCATGGAGGGAAGTCAACAGCTCAGCCCCCACCTGGCATTGATTTGTGATTTAGATGATGGTTTCTGCTTTTGGGTCCATGTTTGAGCTGCGGCCCTCCCTGCTGGCATCTTCTTTGGCTTTCAGGTCTCTCTAGTTCAAATGCACTGGCTTCAAAATTAACATCATTTGCCCTAGATACTCATGGGGATACACTCCAGTGTACCCCCATGAACTGCATGAGCAATATGCAAGCAATTTTAATATTTTTATAGTATTGTTATGGGTATTTTTCCCTGGGGCAGAATGCTTACTGTCATATACCAGAATGCAGCCTTACATCTAGTGTGATAAGTTTTCAGTGAAAGGGCTCAGAAACCATGGACATACTATTTGCTGAAATGAAGTTTCATTTTAGCAGGCAGTTAAAGAAGGCTGTGAACTACCTACTCTGAAATTACCCTGTAGAGAGATGGTTTTATACATAATAAAACTCTTTTACTAGAGGAACATGAACTTTACTCCTAATCTACAGACCAAGTAGCACATTTTCATTGTGAATGGGAGTTACTGAGGGAACAGGGGACCTAAGGAAACAAAACTCTCAAGTTACTTCTGTTGTTGACCTATTGCAAAATTAAACGATGATGCTAAATCTAATCTGCTTCAATAACAAGAAATCAGAAATCACTACATTCCCTTTGAATTTAATAATAAGTACTACAGTATTTATAAGTTTACACTGGTGTAAATATATGCCCAACTGCTGACTACTAAATTATATTTGCTACTATATTTAGCTATCAGCTTCGTAGAAATAAAAGACAACTTTGTATGAACAGGAAAACCAACATCATAGGGGTGTTTTCTGTCACTCTACAAGTGCTCTCCTGCAAGTTAGCTTATGAGCATCTGACTATATATATTCTTAATTAGTAATTGTGCTTTCAGCTGATAATATATGGATTTTCTAGAAAATTTACTTGAGTAAATGGCCCCATTTAGCAGTCTTATCCTCTCAAATTCTTTTTCAAGCCATGGGAATTATTTCTTGCTGTGCGAAGGCAGCAGGATTTTCTCTCTTAATTCTTATCATTCCATTAAGTAATCCTGCTGAGCAAATAGCTGTTATTATAATAGTGTAGATTTTCTGCTGCTCCATTGGAGTGAAAATAAAGTTGATAATTGACCAATGTGTTATAGCATTTATCCAGCATCTGAGGTAAACCAACCCTTATTCAGGTGGTTTGTTTTTTGCCCATAAAGACCAAAGAAAAAGGAAAAAAAAGTGACCATATCAGCAAGAAATTCTTGTTAGACAGAATGACCTGCACAGGCTGTGACTTACTAGTCAGCACAACTGTCCTCCCAAGCACAGTTTCATTCTTACTCTCAGAGTTTCATTTTGTTGGATGTTTCTCTACTTCTTAAAATTTCTTTTATATATTCTAACATTGCTGATCACTCAATGATTTTTAGCCAAGGCTTTCAAAGGAGTCAAATAAATGTATGTACTCAAATCACACTGATTTTTGTACTATCAGAGTGAGGCTTTTCCTCACTGGAATTTTCATGTTTCTCCTTAAATCAGCAAGAAATGCTGACTTCTTGGTGTAAGAGCTAGCCAGAATGAACCTGGTTTTTTTCAACTCAATATGCAGACACTACAGAAGAAAGAGGAGGAAATACAGTGGAATAGACACTATAGTTTTCCAGTGCAGAGTCACTGAAATGCAGAATAAAATTCCCTGTCAGATTCCTCACTGAGGACTAAGCTCTGTAAGAGATCCTGCTACCACAGGGGCTGTTTCCCTATATAATTTCAGCTGCTAAGAAGGATTAACTTTTTTAATGACAGCATTTGCACCAGCTTTTCAATACAAGGCCATGGATATCAATCCCTTTTCTGTCTTCATTCAGATAATGTCCTATAAAAAGGAGAAGACTGCTGTCCTTTGATTCAGAATTTCCTTTGTGATGGGCCCTTCAGGAATTCAAAGATGATTAGTATGGTGCACTTTAGAGGACAAGCAAAAGTTAAAACAAAAAGCAAGGCCTTGGGATTATTTAAATCCTCATTAACTTTAATAAAGGCTTTGGGTTTAGATGTCTGATGTGTAAAGTTTTGGATTTATATCTTAAGGGACAAGAGAGGAAGAGAAAAAAGCAGAACTGTAAGAATGCAACATTAATAAATGGACAATATTTCAAAACAAGGTTAAAAAAATATGTTAATTTCAGAGCAAAACACAGAAAAATGTTAGAAATTCAAGAGGTATTGCTTTCACATTGTATAGACAAAAGATAAAGAATTTTTTTTTCAGAGTCCAAGTCAATGGCCACTTTCTTAAAGTATCCAACATTTCAGTTCTTCACATCACAGTGAGAACAGATTGAGTTTACCTAGCTGCTGGTTTTAAGACAGAAATAGAGGCTGAAAATATGTTTTATGTTTTTACCTCCAATGAGTTATTTGGGCTTGTTTCATTCTTGTTTTATTTCTGTTTTGATCAGAGGACATTTTTGCTTGGAGCAGCATAAAGGACTGACAAACACTCTATGAGCAGAAATCCTCAGATTCTTGATGAAAAACTTATATTAGTTTTTCATAGATCAGTACTAAAGTAATGAATTTATGTTCAGTGAATAAATAAAAATAACTCTGAGAAAAAGAAGTATGTGTTATTATAATCATGAGAGAGAAACTATGTTGTTTCTTTTAAACATCTTGGCTCTGGTCTTTGCTCAATGATCAAGGTAGCTCCCTTAGATAAGACTGTGTTGGGATGTAAACTCCCTTTTCATCTTTTAATCATGTGCTATTTTTGCATACCTTTTCTTTCTTTCTTTCTTTTTTCAAGTGCTTCAGTTTGCTCACTATTTATAGTTACCACATTCAGCTATGGGAAGAAACCAAAGCTACATCCTTTTGCTACTCTACAAGAACTTCAAGGCCTTTCTCAAAACAGAATGTAGCTTATATTTTTCCAGTTGACATTTTCTTTATTTAACATGAGACTTCCTGTTACTAAAGAGTGACTTGTACAAGGAAACACCAAAGTAAAAGTTCAGCTCATTAGGAGTTCAGTTTCTAGAGCTAAGTTGATTCTGCTGAAGTTTACCATCCCTTGGGAGATTACTGACTAATCTGTAAGAAATGAAAAATAACAGAATAGATAAAATGAACAGAAAGCTGCATATGGAAATAAAGAGAACAATTTTTATATTCCTCTCCATTTGTCAGCCTTACTATGTTATCCTAACACAACAAATAGCTAGGATGTGGGTTGTGTTTTCAACCTCTTTGCCTCTATCCCTCAACAGCACACATAGCTGGACACACCACTATAACCACAAATGTGTCTTAGCAGCTGGTACTGTAAATAGCATGAATGCAGATAACATGTAAACCTAGTTTCTCAAGGAAAAATTGAACATGGACATCTGGCCCAGACACTGATGATGTCTCTGGCCTTACAGAGAATTTTTCAAATTCATTGGTTGTTGGGTTGGTTGCTACTCTTTTTCCCTACCAAAAAGTGAGGTGGAATGTTTTTGACCACCGTATATGGGAATTGTATATTTTCTTTATAATGACTGAATGCAGTCAAAAAGTTTGGAGGAGGCCTATGCAAAGCAAAACCTCAGTGCTTAGGTTTGGTGGATGCAGTCTTATTTGCTTTTCAGCATTACAGGAAAAATGTTGTGAATGACACTGGAGACTGCAGGGGCTGTGAAGGCCACCAGCAGCATCAGGGATTTGGCCAAACTGCCCAGTCATGCAGCCCCATATGCCTGAGCCCTTGCACTGCCCTCAAGTACAAATTAAAAATCTGCAGGTGATTTCACCTGGTTCACATTGGTTCTGGCTGGAAAATCAAGCTCCAAACTTCTGTCCCAATCCTATGCACAATGTAAAACTCAGGAAGACCAAATCAATGTGCTTGATAAGACCAGAAGTCATCATCATGTGGGTTGTGGAGAAAAAAGGTTTCACAGGGGGTCTTGCAGACCAGAGTGATTTAGCAGCAGACCAGATTTCCCAAGGTAGAAGAGTGAAAGCAGGCCCTAAGTAGTGGTTTCAAGTGACTCCAGTACCTGCTGACAAGCCAATGCCACAACAACTTTAGGCTGAGCAGTTCCTGCTGAAAACTACAATGTTGAAGGGAATTAAGAGGAAACACTCAAAATCAGGCACAGGTTTTCTTCCCTCCTTCCAGAAGAAGTCAGCTGATCCAGAGATATCATATTTGAGTTCCAAAGATGACCCAAAAGAGGGGCACCATCAATTTCTAAAATTTTAAAATCCCAATACAGTGCAATCTTGCCAGGTTGTCCCGGAAACCTTGTCCAGTGCTTTCCTTTCTGCAACTTAGTTGACATTTCCATTCAGAAATATTTGCATTAGGCAAGGAATCTGAGATCAACTGATGTTTTTCATCATGTCAAACTCTGAGACAAGCTGCAGAGATATTTGGACTCTTTGTTCTATGAGAGCCAAAACTAGGGGAAAAAAAGCTTCTTGTGAATGTTCTGTTGAAAAGCTAATATTTAATCCTTTTAAAATTCATTTGTTTTCAGTATAAAATGTTTACACAGCTTGTACGAAATCCATTTTTGGGACATAACTGTCTCTTCCTATAGTTCTTTTATCTTATTTCTTCCTCTTCCCAAGCAACCAATAAAACACAAGAATGCCTATAAAAATAGCTGTTAGAATCAGTAGAATCATTTATTTACATATATAAGATGTTTCATGCAAGTATTTCTTTTTTATAGAGCATGCTGTGTGGCATGCAATATCATGTCTTCTTCCTCTCAATGGCAGGAAGATGTCTGATCTAATTCAGAAAGATCATCAGTCAACAATTTTTAAGAGTGGCATTGTTTTCACACAGACAGCATTGAAAACATATGGTCTTTCCTTTTTCTTGTCTTGTGCTTTCATCTAACAGATATTTATGTTTGAAAGTACTGGAAAGCAGTTAGCTTTTGAATCTATCCCTACCTTCTGGCACTCTGCTTATTTTCCAATTTTTTCATCAATGAAATGAGTGTTGCAGCATGAGAGTATTTTTTGTCTTTCTCATATCTACCTTCCAAGGTAAGTGTTCAGTGCTAATGATAAAACAGAGCAAGCTGAGAATGCACTGAAAAGAAGCAGATTTGTCTCAAAGTTTTTAAGCCCTTTTAAGTGAACCGGTACCTTGGAAAAAACTTTCAAAAGCACACCTGATTTTTTAGGAGTTATGCAGAAAAAGTGGCAACAAATGTATGTTAGATGGTGAAATAGCTTTTTTTTTTTTCTGGAATCATTCCAAACTTGAAACAATTGAAGATATCTTTTATGAACAAGCAGATGATGGAATCTATTTGACTCAGCAAGGAACATGCCCACACCTAAGTACAGCTCATCTGGAGAAAAGAGAGTTAGATTGGTCTTGTTTACTTGCAAATCTGGTGTGTAATCAGTGTTTTCTGGGGTTGGAATGTGACTGATGGTTCAGCCTGTCCTCTCTGAGCCAGCAGCTGCTTGTGTGATATGTCCCAGCGGACGTGATGATTAGCACTTTGTGCCACAGGTGGATGAGGTAATCCCTGTGCCCCAAGGAGAAGTTAATCTCAGCTCCAGCCGCTGTTAGCCAGTGCGCAGGTTAAAAGGAGTTCAAGATGTGGGCAGTGAATGAGCACATTCAGGAAAGTCTGAGTTGAATGATGATCTCCTTTGTGCAGATGAATGCTTGTCCGTACATTCTTCCATCTGCTTCTGATAATCATGGGCATGCATCCTTAGGGACCCAAGAAGGGGCAATCATCATGCAAGAACAAGTTTGTCTGTGCCTTCTTGCATTGTTTATTACATTTGCCTTGTCAAAATGTACACAATAATCCTCACTGGTGCCCTGCAGGATTAAGTTCCTTCCCTACCATTTATTTCCTTGTGTTCAGCAGCTTTAATTTCCCTAAATTTCTGAACATGGGTTACAGACATCCTTGTGGATTTCAATTGCTACATTTTGGCCTTAAATCCAGCAAATTCAATATGCAATGGTGCATCCCAGCTCTAAAGAGGCAGTGGGCCACCCAGCAGCAAGGGAGAGAGGTTGCAGGGGAAGTGAGACACATCAGACAAACAAACAAATAAAACCTGGCAAGGCAATTATTCAGTGACTGAGCTGAGTGCTGCATGCAATGAGTGACTGTGGCTAAATAAAAAGTCACAGAGAAGGAAGAGAATGTGTGGAGACAGTTATTTCTGATTATTTCTTGTTTTAAAGGGGTTCAGAAAGTTGCATTTGTGCACCTTCTGTCTGCACAGCTCTAGCATGACCTTTTAAGATGTTTACCCATCACAAGTTACATACTGTTTTTATTTACATTTTAAATTGTAGATGCTTTTCCTGACACCAGGCAAAGCTATTTTTTCTATGACAGACGGCAACATTCATCCAGAGGAAGCTCAGTTCAGACACAGTGTTCTTGTTAATGCCACCATCATGCCATGTACCTGGCATTTATGTTTGACCTCAATGATCTTAAGGGTCTTTTCCAGCATAAATGATTCTGTGATTCCATGATAGGCCGTGCCAACAGAGTTTGAGCAGGTCCCTGGTAATGGTAATGTGAAATGGGTTCATTGTGCTAGAGCTGCCACTTCTTTGGGAAAACGCTCCAGAGTTAGCCTATCTGGTGTTGAAATTTTTTTTTCTCTTTTTGCAAATGCAAAATTTGGATGTTTAAATAAATAGAAGAGGTTAAAAATTATTTCACATATTTGGAAGCATTATGTGTTGATCCCCAGAGAAAGAGATCAAAGAATCAAGCGCTAGAGAAACATTTTTTTTCAAAGACCTGGCTTCAAAGAAAATAAACATGTTGATGGTAGAATAAAAAAGTTAATTAGACTAGCATACCACTAAGCTATAAGATATACATATAGATAATGCTAAGATAAAAGAAAAGTTGCACGTAAACCTTAGCTGCACTGAAGTTAACCACGAAGACCAGGAGGGCGTTTACATCTGCAAGCAGAAAGTTCAGCATAGGCCTGAGGTGAACAGCCTCATTAACCACCTGTCTTTACAGAGATTAGGTGTGAGATGTGACAGCCTTGTATTAATTCTGAGATTACCTCGGTCACTGAGGCCTTGTTCCCTGTGGTCAGTTTTAACTCCATGGGTAAAAATTACCTGTGCACATGACCCTTGCTTTGATTCTTTTTTCTTCAAAATCTCCTTTTTTGAGCAACTGAGGATAAAACCTCTCACATTTTCATGTAAAGATCTAGAAAATGTTATTAGTTTCCCTTGGGATGTCTTTATATATGGTACCTTACTATTGGGGTTGGAAGCAATGTTTTGTTTGCACAGCAACCTGCACACAGGGCTATTGGCTGGCCTCTTGTTTTGTCACAAGGGAATCAGGGACTGTTCCCTGTCCCCCAGTCTGCTCCAAGGCAGGAGCTGAGCATGGCTGTCAGGATGTGCATCCTGCATGGCTGTCAAGTGAAGCAGCTCATGTTGGGGAGCTCTCCCACCCAGCTGCTCCTCCCCTCTACTGCTCTCAGTGCTGCTCAGGGCCAATGCTCTGCCAGGTGCCATGGGAACAATTCTAATAGAAAACAGGGGGAAAAAAGCCACATTGCAGGCAGAGCAGGAAGGGGCTCTGGTTCATCAAGAGCATGCACAATGACTGAGTTTTGATGACAGAGTATGGGTATAGATTGTATAAATACTGCTCTTCTATATATTTATTTCATGTCTGACTCCTGTCAGGTGATTTGAAGTGTCTAAATCTTGATTCTACTGAGAACATAACAGAGACTCCATGAAGATAGGATTGTGGAGGTTCCAGGGGTCCCTTTCTGGAGTTGGCTCAGAGGTCTGCCAAAGCTTCTCTGTAGAACCAAATGGCCTGAAACTGGCTGTGTGATGCCAGTTAAAGATGCTACCTTGCATACAGAGCCAAAACATTTCCACAGTAAGGAGAAAAATAAATAAATTGCTAACAATTTGGGAAGCTTTTTGAAACTCTTTCCATATAAAGCTGTTCTGCAATCTGTTATCAATCTGCAGTAACCCAGTGAAGAAAAATAGAGCTATGGTATCAGTTTGAATAGCAGGTCCAGTTGCAAAAAGCTGCTAAAAACATACAAAGCCAAATTTGGAAGATCTCAGTTTCATATTCCTGGAAAAGGATACATTGGCAGGAACATGAGCAGAATTTTTAATTTATACAAAGAGACTTGTCTAAAACATGTTTATATTCCATATTTGACCAGGCTTTGGAGCTTGAATTATCATATTTTTTGCCTGAGCAGGAAGATTTGCTTTCACAGTATGAGAACTTTTATTCTGCCACTGGAATGATTAAATTTAGGAGTATTTCTGAGCAATTCTCCTCTAAAACTATAAAAAATTTTGCAAGGTAAATACTGGGAAACTCTCATTACTAGTGATTAAAAACCCCCAAAACATTTAAAAGCCCATCTTGGAGCCTGTTGTTGTGGTCACTTTCCAAAGATTACCTTACATGCTTTAAAAGACACTTTGTACAATCATTTCATGTAGCTGTTGTCAGTCTAGTTTTGTCTTCTCAAATTGTTTTCTTTTTTTTATGAACGCGTTTATTTCTGTTTCCAGGATCCGCAGATAGACTCCTCTTTTTTCCTACAGGACATTCCTCTCCCTCTGTTTTTTTTTTTTGTGTTTATTGGTTCACTTTTTGGGGGAGGGGAGTTAGGTGGGTCTCAGGGGTTTTTGAGTGCTGTTTTTTTTCTTTTTTCACCGGAGTTCACAAAAACAGGGGCCCAAAGGAAAAAGGACTTTTTGTCACATGGAATAAATTACGAGAAATAAAATTAATTTTCTAGCCAGCTCCAATCATTTCAGTGACAGAAGAGAATCAGGATTTCTCAACCTTTTCTCTTTTTCCCAGAAATTCCTTAATCTGCTGCGTAGTGCCTTTGAACCACTGCTAGTTAACAACTCAGCACAGTCACAAATGCACAGATCAGCACAGATGAAGATATTTTAGATGAGGGATTCCTTCATTTTTCAGAGGTTTGTCTCAACAAAGCTTCAGAACAAGACATAAAAATGCTCACAAAACGGGAGACTCAAAACATTTGGTATTTGTACAAGAACTAAGTATGTTGCTAAGAAAATAAAGGCAGATTATTTTTATTCTGGATTCAGATTAAAATGAGCCATGTTATAGGGAACTTTCATAGAGTCAGATTCAGTGGTAACACATCATGTAGCAGATGTGGTGTTTCCATTAACACATTGAGCTTCACACCCAGGTAGTGCAGGTGGACATTAAATCTTAAACATCAGCATCTGGAGAACCATGAGGACAAACAAAAGAGCAATACAACTAGAGTTTAGATGTTTTGTTCAGGCAGAGAGAATGTGTGTTTTCTTTCATTTAGTCATTTTGAAGTATCATCACAATGACAGAAAAATGTTTCTAAAAAGAATGAGACAATCCAGATTTCTGATTACTCTTGGTTCTTTGAAACTGGACAAGAGATTCTCTTGTTTGACATTTATGCAGTTTGTATTTCAGATTCAAAATGGATAGCTCCATCTCCTGCTCAACTTATGATTAAAAGATTAAGTTATTATTTTATCACCAAAGAAGTTTCAATATATTTTAACAATTTTTTTGGTCAGATAGCTTTGAGAGTTCTCTGGCAGACTTCAAACCAATTAATGTTTAAGGAATGTTCTCACAAGACAGCATTGGTCAATGTTTCTTGTTTACATATGGTATCATAAAGATGAGGAGTTGGACAAGTTTTGTGTTGAGCTATTTCTATGGATACCTAAAATTGTAACAAAAAATTATTATAGTCAAAAATTTGGCAGGAATAGAAATACTCACACTTGAGAGAATTGTGCTGCAGAACAACTGTAATGGGGAAAGTGTTTTTGGCCAGCTGCAAGTTTGGGCTGTAAGTTTTCCTGTACATTTTCCTAAAGAAAATGCTATTGCAATATTGAAGATAACATTATTTTGTTTTATTATTCATATTCATTATTATAGTAACATTTTTTAAGAACTAGGAATAATAATTATAAGGAGACAGAAGATAGTTCATTGGAGTCCAAGACTCTTTAATATTCAGAGTGGCATTACCAGCTCTGGCTCCTTGTAAATGGAAAACAGTGGAAGTGAAGAAGCATAATTCATATGTATTGGATTTCTTCCCAGTTCCTAATTTTTCATTTCTGCTGAAATGTAGGAACTGCTCTCAATCCAATTCCCACGGCATTTGAAGAACTGACTTAAATACAGATATATTTGTTACTACATATTAAGAAGAACATGTATACGTAGAAAAAGATGACCCACAGGAGATGAGAAACACTGTACCTTCTTGAGATCAGAATATGAATCTTGGAGGGTTCAAGCTGGTCTGCCTGCAAGAGCTCTCCACATACTGAATCCCTGGGAGGATAACATTGGACACTACTGTAGGATTATATAAACACCAAGAATCCCCATACCTAAACTTGAAAAATAAGTAAAACCAATAAGATGAGGATATCTGTCTGTAAGAGAGGCAGAGGACAGAGAAGTGGCATGAGTTCACATTTTGCCCTTCCACATAGGTTCTTGCTATGGTTTAAGGCTGTGGTATATTTCTGTCTCCCAGGGATGATTTTCTGGATACAGAAACAGGAGGAAGACTTTGTAATAATCACATTGAACCTTCAGTGCTTCTCTCCAAGTTATGCTTACATCCCTCCTTGGCTTTATTTGGTTGGAAGCACAGTGGTAACAGTGCTTTCAGCATCATAAAGCTTTAAATTGCTGATATATACTGGGACGCAAATCTTCCTGCCATCACAGACAGCTGTGAATTTCCATGCTAGAATTAGCAAAATAAAGAAAAAGCTAATCTAGAGTTCTACTCAAATACCACATAAGAAAGTATTCAAGTCTTCTAAAAATGAAAATTTAAAACTTATAAAACTTCTCCTTGATCAGTTGTGAAGAAATCAGAAACTTTATTTTGATATTTCTAAAAAACTTTGAGAATTTCTTCTATATTCCATTGGCCAAAGAGCCAGGAAACTGAGTACTCTACAGCCAGTGAAGCAGATTAGGGTTAAGTGAAAACTCTAAACTTATGATCTTTGCTGCATTTGTCACTGCATGGGAAAAACAATGTGAGGGATATGGCCTAGATCCAATAAATACTAGGGACTCAATCATCTTAAACTGATTGTATTATTGCTACAACTTTTTAATATTTTTTTTAAGTAAGCAACAGCAAATGGAGTATGAGATGAGGATTCCAAAATCACAACTTCAATCAGGAAATAGGGATGATGGAGGTAAAAGCAGTTTCTTCAGTGTACCTAAAATGGGGAGGCAGATCCTCTGAGCTGTGCTCTTCTTTACCAGAGGTATTTATCATGAGAATCAGAGAGCAAAGTGAACATACGATAACTAATGAGCTGCAAAATGCAGTATGCCAAGTAGAAGAAAGCAGAAAAGAAGCTGTGTGAAGATCAGACTGCTTTCCTGGAACACTTCCTGCTGTCTCAGTTATCTCTTATTTTTACACTGGTATATTAGTTCTGACTGCGTGAGTCAAAGTGTCTGGCAGCTCTCATGCAGAGAGAATTATAAGTGACAGTATGGAAAAGAAAGAGATACTAATTCTGTTATTTTCCTATTTGTACCTGTTATGTTTAATACTAAAAGCAGCAGCAGAAGTACTATGAAATATTTCTTTCATACAAGAAATTCTCAAAATAGCAGTGAAATACAGAGAGGCCTGAACATGAAGTCCTTACAGTGGCAAGGTCTCCTGTTCCATTCCATGAGTTTTACCCTGCTCTGAAGCTGCTCTGATGGCTGAATGTGCCAGGAAAGCTCCTTAGAATGTAACTGTGGCCTTGAGCAATGAGCTCACTCGTTTGGAAAGCAACAGATTTTTACAAAGCAGCACTGGGCAGAGTGAGAGACCTTGCTCTTGGGTTGACAGTAGACACTCTGTGCTGTAATTCCTCCTCTGTCAGTGGCAGAGGAGGAATACCTGGTTTTCCAAGCAATTTATTGTAATAGAAATAACCTGTTTCTTGTGACTACTCACCACCCTTCCATCTGCTAAACATTTGGAAAAGGCACTTTCCATCCAAATTGGATCAGATACTAACTGCACTGGCACAAATCAAATGCTTAAGCCAGCTATTCCTGCTAGGCAAAATTTGTCTCAGACAAAGCTTAAAATCTTCTTCCTCTGACGACATTTGACATGCTTTGTTTGTTACAGCAAAATAGGTTCCATGTAATAAAACAGGATTTTACAGAGACTAATTTCTACTCTTCAAACCCCACAGGTCTGATTTCTTGAAGCTAAGCAACTTGTGAAGCTGTGAGCACTCTCAGTGACATCCCAATAAAAACATGAATGATAATAGCTGGAAGTATTTGCAGGATTACAAAAAATGCATTTTAGCCCTTAACAAATTTTACCATGCTTTCTACTGTCTCAGTGTACTTTGGCCTCTGAGCCTCACTTGCTGCATTCCAGGTTTTACAGTAACTCACTGATTTTAGGTGCAGTTTTTGCAGAATGCAGATAGTGCCCGCCAACCTCTATATACCCCCTAGAAAAACTGTTTTTCTTTTAAATGCCAGTTTACATGAGTAAATATCAGTTCATGAACTTGTGGATTTCTGTCTATTTTACTTCCAAGCTTCTTAAGCTTTCCCTGATGATGCAAAGAACGGCATATAGACCCTATCCTTCCTGGTTTGATGGAACAGCAAAGCTGCATTTTTTTTTTTTTATTTCTGCACCAAATAATGAGATCTATCTATAGGGTGCACATTCTGATATTCCTCGGGGGAACAATCCCAGCTTTTAAAACCTGAGGACTTTTAGTTACTTTTATAAAGACGCAGCAATAGTTCTTGTGATTATGTTCTACAATGAATGAGTATTAGAGCCCCTCCTTTTGCCAAGAAGGATGAATATTTGCCTCTTCTTTTTCACCCTTGTATTTTCTAGCTAAATATCTTCCTTTTTATTTGAACTTCATAGAAAATGTGATCCTGCTATGTACCACTCATACACATTTTAGTAT
Organism: Molothrus aeneus; assembly: GCF_037042795.1. Classification (NCBI taxonomy): domain Eukaryota; kingdom Metazoa; phylum Chordata; class Aves; order Passeriformes; family Icteridae; genus Molothrus; species Molothrus aeneus. The sequence goes on along the minus strand of NC_089652.1, from coordinate 15,277,702 downwards.
TTAGTATTTGGACTTAAAAAAACAACTGTGTCTTTTATTGTGATATAGAACTGATATATTTCTCTTTCATTGAGTTTTAATGCAAAATATAGGATTTTATTTTTATTTCTGATCCTCTTTTATCCCAGTGGGGATACATCTCACTGAAAGTATCTATTTTCTAGTAATGACTAACATGTATAAATATTAATATAATTTCTCATAGCTCAGCACCACTAGCTATCGAAATGCGCTGATTTTGTTGTTGGTTTTTGTTTGCTTGCTCCTTTTTTGTTATTGTTGGGGTTTTTTTCTATACAGCTTCTTAGTGCTAGAGTAAAATGATGAGGTTTGGAATCAGCTTGGGAGGTTTCCTTGTTTTTATCAATACTTGGCACTGCAGGCTTTCTGTGGCAAGCAGTTTTCTTTTCACTCCACTCTTATTTCCTTCCTTGCTGTCTTAGAGCATATGTCTTTACCAATGCCTAATTCCAGAAGCCTTCCTTAATATATCTGAAGGCACTGACCAGGGAGAATGTGCTTTGCTACTAAACATTCACAAATGCAAAAAATGAAAGGCTCATATTTTTAATTTTTCAGACTTGCAGAATTCACATTGATTTAGTGTAAAATTTTAAAATTCATTAACATTTTACTCTTTTGCCTACTATTCTGTTCAACACGAAACTTTAGTTTTTTGGCAAAAGAAGTTCAGGATTCTAAAAATTAATTTAAATATTTGCTCATTTAATTTAACAGTATCTAATTATTCAACAGTACCATTTCAGAATTGTTTGAGCTGTGCTTTTTTTCCTGAGAAAATTTTTATTTGTATTTTTAATTATTCATGAGATCCTTGAATTTTACAAGGTGAATAAATTTTGGTTCATCTTCTTTAATTATATTTAAAAGATTCCATAGACCCTGAAATTACATGCAAAGGTTCATGTATGTTAGTTTCAAGGGATTCCAAGAAGGTGGAGATATAAAAGTAACTTTTCAATAGCACAGAGATAGGAGCCAGAACTCTTGGTAGTTTATGTCACCCAGGAGGGAGCAGGGTAATAAGTATTTGTCCAGCAACATCAGATCTTTGTAAAGAGTTCTGTGATAAGAAATGACACTAAGAAGGGCTCTTGGATTCCCTTCAAGGCCCATCTAATAACCCACAGCTGTTTGAACAGTGCTGGATGTGAGAGATGCTGGGAGCTGGGCTGAGGGGGCTCAGAGGCCATTTGAACTGCCTCCTGTGATTTCTTTGGAGAACTGCTCCAGTGCATTGTTAGCCATAGTGGTTTATTCCTGGTCTCTTCTCAGTTTTTGGCTATAGATTTTTTTCTGTCCCTGACATGAAAGAAACTCTTCATGTGGAAAGAAAGAGAGGTAGATACATGGTTTCAGAATGACACAGACATACTGTGATAAAGATAAGCATTGTGAAATCCATTAGCTACACACCTCCCGATTCATGTGGCTTCTTAGACAGAACAAGTGTTTGAAAGACTACTACACTTCTTAACTTATGTAGAACACAAAATGAGTGGAACAAGGCCATGGGTATTATTCTTAAATAAAATTAGGGATTTAGCTGGAGCATATATGCCTGAAAATACTCAGCTAAGGTGAGCAGATTAAGGTTAAATATATTAAGAATATTTTTAGTTTAATGGAGGTGTAAAAATTTGTACTTGATTATTGCATCATAAAAAATGTGTTAGAAGGTATGCAGTAATTCTTCCATGTGATTTTTATGTAAGAGTAAGACCAGAGAAAATATGACTTACTGTGGAAGAAAAAAATTAAGGACATGTGGCTAGACATCACAGTGGAAAAAATGGTTATTTCATATTTCTGTACTGAATTAAATGTAAGAAGGAAAAGGCCTAGCTTCTAAGGTAGCCTCTTATTCCATTGCATAGTGTGATATGCTTAACATGGTAGTTAATTTCTTTGATGTGTTTGCAAACTGGCATAAAAATTCATTGCTTTAAAGGGCCTAGAACTTCTTCTCAGCCTTCAGATGACAATCTTGTGTCATAACATGACCATATTTTTGAAAGGTAATAACTTGGTTGGATAAGTATTCTTGTGTGTGTGGTCTATTCATTGTCAGTTTACCATTGTTTTAAATGGATTTAGCAAACTGTAGCAAAAAAAGGCTGTTACTTTTTTTTTCTTGTTAAGCTGCTAAACAGGTCATGCAGCAAGTTTTTATGAAGTTTGAAATTCAGCCTGTATTGCAGTGGGTGAAATTTCTGCCAGACTAAGTTCACATTTAGACAGGTTCATGCACTTCACATTATACAAGCTAAAAGGCTGCCAGAGAGCACACTCCAGTGTGTTCCAGGGTTGCCTCAGAAGAGATCATCCTAAGAATCCATCCACAGTGTGGATCCACATGCCAAAGGAAAAACTGCAGCCCAAAACAAATTTTTCACATTTACTCTAAATCATCATCACAAAGAAACTCCTTTCAAACAGGAGATTAAATGTTTTTACCCCAAATTACCAGTTTGAGTTGAACATAGCATTTTCCATACTCATTTTGATTGCTTTCAATAAAGGAAAACAGAACACCAAAACCATCCAATATTGAAACATTTTGCTGCAAAATTTTAAAGCAAAGTGTTCTACAATCAAAACAGCTTTCATTGTGGGAATTGAATTTCTATGTATAAATAGATAACTCCTGTTAGCTTTTTGAAATGTATCAATATGAAACAAAGTATTCCATTTAGACATTAGGGAAGTATTTTTCTATATATAAAATTGAATTTACAGGAATTCCAGCCTGTCTTAATAGTAATCTTTTTCCAATTCAGACAATCTATAACATATTCAATTATTCATAGGGCTGTGATTCTGTTTACAACTGTTTCTTGTGTTATTTGGAAGAAAGATGCAAAAATCTAACTGCAGAGGAATACAATACAATAGAAAGAACAGTTTTCAAAAGGAAAAGAAGGTTGTGTGATGAAGGAAACAGACCAGAGAATGCTCCATTGGCTGATACATCAGCCAGTGTTACTGGACAGCCTGAGAGAAAACACCTGGTTTATGGAAGAGCCCATTATCTAATTTACAGACAAAACACAAGAGACAAGTCATTTATAGAGGAGCAAAGATCAGACCAAGTCCCTCACTTTTTCCTCTTGTGCTCTGTTCACAATGTGTAACCCCTCCATGTGCAGATCTCCATCCTGCAGCTCCAGTACTGGGAGATTCTTGGCTATGATACAAGTTAGACTAGTGACCAATGTAAATTTGTTTTCAAGCTGATTGGATTTAGAGCTGAAACAGCTGTATGCAAGAAACAAAGGTGCCCCATGCACCAATTTTCAATGGCAAGCAGTTTGATGCAGGGCCAGGAGGAAGGGCATGTGGGATCTTTTGGGAAGCTTTTATGGTGAACAACAGCATCTTCAGCCCCTGAGTGAGCAGTAGTCAGGAAAGACATCATCAAAAGGTGAGGAGTAACATCTTCTTTTTTCCTTCTCCCAGTCCTGGTGGGCTCCCACAAACACATACATCCCAGGTGGTGAAAGAATAAAATAGAGCAAAGATGTCAGCCTGACAGGCTGTTGCCACTATCCCCCACCAGAGCAGGGTTTGCAGTCTCCATAGGGCTTCCTGCCCATTTGGCATTTCTCTGACTCCAGCTACAGTCCTCTGGGATTCTTATCCTGAAATGCTCTTCCCCAGGGAAAAACAGAGGCTGGGGCTACCCAACACGAGATCATTCTTCAAAAAACGAGTAGTGGAGCAGGGCCAGGACCTAGCTGCCTATGTAATACTTACTAAGGTATTAGCATTTATACTTTCTTTCAATTATGACATAAAGAAATGTCCTTTCATAGCTTATTCAGCTGGAAAAATTTAGAAGAAACAATAGCATGACATTTTCTAATCAGATATTTTTCCCACTTTTCCAGAAGACAGTGTCCATCTGTTTTAGCATCTGCTCAGTGTAGTTCTAAATTCTCCTAAACCAACAAGCAAGAGAAATGGCTTCACTGCCTTCAAAACGTCAAGATCTAAGAATTTCTTGGGGGAAAAAAAGTTGCATATGTCATGGTTATAGCTGCAAAAAGTGTCTCTGACCCCTGCTCTCTGCCCATTTAAATAGAATATACAATCTCCATTTATTTCAGCAGGTTTGAGAAAGTACTTGACTGAAAACCTTGATTACAAATAGAAATAATTTTTTAAAGTGCAAGAATTTTCCCTGTTGTTAAAGGCACTGACCTTTTGTTGTCATTTCTACAGAGCCCTTACAGCAATAAGGAGGGATCAAATGATGTCCTTGAAGTATCACTCATTACATGAAACATTTGGGTTTTTTAAGTAATAAAACAAAGTACACAGTTTTCGTTTCCACATATCTCACTATCTAACCAGAGAACACGGGAAAAATTCTGGAAAAACTTGCTTAAAACAATCAAAATTTTAAATTTTCCTGTAATTTCTACTAAAACTTCCTGGGGGGTGAGATTTGGATCACATTTTCACCCACACATTTCTTCCTTTTGCAGATTCAGTGATCCAGAACACTTCACAAAAGTAATGTGGTATCAGAACTCACAAAAAAATTCAAGCTGGAAGGGACCAATGGAGGTAATTCAACAGTTTTCTTCAGTTATCAACTCACAGGATATGTTCATAAAAGAATTTTGTCTTGGCGGTTGTAACCTGAGAGCATATTGGATATATGTCTGCCTGGCATGTGAACACTTCTGCTGAGAGTTAAATTTATAAATTAGCCTTTTTTTTCCACACACAGCTTAGTCTGTTTTGTCAGATTAAATTTATACATATGTTTTGATATGACAAAAATAATGCCTAAAGAACTGGAGGATCTTTTCCCTTTGGAAGCCAGATGAGATTCCCCATAAAGCAGACAATAATAGATCTACAAAAGACTACTTATGCTCAAAACATGTAGCAAACGTATTTCTAATCAGAATGATTCCCACAGCCATGTTACCCAGGGACTTTAGATTAGAGGAATGAGACCCTCTTCCATTTGCCTTGCTAACACTGCCCATTTTATTGAATGCCAGTTGCCCATGTTGAACATAGAGCAGAATAAAAGGCTTCAGTTTTGTTTCTGTTTTTACCACTGGGTGAAAACAAGGTTGGCAAGCAAGGAGATGTTCACCCATGTGTACTGACATCTGCATTAGTTAGCAATGAAATCTGATTTATCCCTCGTATTTTTGTTCCTTCATTCCTTTATCCCACAGTCAGAGCTGTTGCAGGTTCTGATTAGCATTTGTACATTTCCAATGGAAATTGGTAGATTTTTAAAGAAAAGAGGCTGGAAATAACAGGAGATGACAGTGACTGGTGACTGATACATGAATTGTGTTAAAAACACAGCTATCCTACAGACAAATATCAGGATGGAGTGCAAAGCAGGGTGAGAAGCATCATGAAGAGATGAAATACAGTGAAATGAAATATAGATGACACACATATCAAAACCAATATGTCTAAATGGCTGACCTTATTTAGACAAGGAATGACATTTACATGGCAAAAGCAATGAAATTTAAATTATTACCTTTAAATGGCAGTAATTAAAGAGTGTGAGGCTACAGCAGTTTTCTGCAGAAATAAATAGATATATGAGATCATGCGTTAGTGATGGCAAAGCCTCCATTCAGCACATAATTCTCAGCAGATTTTCTTTATTTGAAAGGAGTGTTACAGCGTTATCATCAGAGTGACTAAAATTAAATGAATTAAAATGTCATCTGGAATTAAGTAAATCCTTTCATTATTATTCAGTCTATCAAAGGAATCCTTACATAACAAGGGGGAAAACCCCACAGTTTATCTGATAAAATCAGCATGATCAGTGATTTCAACCTGAAATGTTTATTTTTTTTCAGTAAAATGTTTAAAATTAGTTGTATTAAGGCTTCCTACTTATTTATTTTTAGCCCAATGGACAGTTTCATTGAATCTAGATTATACGTGCTTTAGAAAGTGTGGAAGAACTGGTCTGTATGTAGATTTTAGTGAGAAATAGTGGTAACAAAACTAGAAATTTTTGTGTAGATATAGTTAAATTATATTAAATACTTATTTACTGTGATATAATCAGTACATATTGGTGAATATAGAAATGCATCCTTTCCTTTTAACATGTTTGCAACAATACAAATATGAATAAACACTCTTTGATAGGTCAAATTCTACAGTCACAGAGGCAGTTATATTTATTTCCTTGTACCCTTCATTGGTTTTACCTAGGAGCACTTTGAAAGCCATTGCTGTGAGTTTCTGAAGCTGGCCAAGTGTTTGCATGTGGAGGAAATGTGGGGCAGTGATGTCCCACACCACACTGCTGTTGTCCACGCAGGACACAGAGCTCTGCAAGCACAGTGACAGTGAATTGCTTAGGTGCTTGAACTGATGAAGTGGCTCAGAGCTTTCCTTGTTAGGGAAATGGCTTTTAAATTAAACCATTTGTCTCCAACATGTTTAATTTTTTAACAGGAAGGAAAGAAAAAAATGGGGAAAAATGTTTGAATGTTTCCTTAACACTCCTGTGACTAATAAGAATAAATCAGGGAAACTCCAATCAGGATCCCAGTTTTGTTTATCCTGTAGCACTGTGTTCTGTTCTTTGTAGGATCTGGTGCTTCTGTATTCCAGGTATGCAATCCTATATGTTCTGTATGAGTTGTTTAAAGAGATCTTATATACAGAAGTATTTGCCTAAGCCTAAGCATAGATGAAGTATAATGAACAATCTGTTAAATGTTAATGCAATTTATCCTTCCCTAATTTACAAACATGACATATTGCATGTATTTAGTGTTAATCTCTTTTAGACACTCATTTGTTTTGACCTATGTCCATAATATATTATGTTCCTTGAGAAATTTATCTTGTCACTTTGAAACAAGATTACAATTAATATGACACACATGAGTTTAAATTATTACTCCAACTAGAGATGTGTGAGTAATGAATTAGCCACTGTCTTGAACTGTTGGCAGACAATTTAAATTGCCTGACTCTGATGCACGATCTGGAATCGCTAAATACGTACACGGTCTTAAGTCAACATGTTTTTTCAATCAGTGACTGAGCAGTACTCTTCAAACACTTATTTGCTAAGGGAAAATAGCTAAATAAAAGTTAGCTTGGGACTGAATAGTCAGATGTCTGACTGCAAACAATTCTTCCACAGATTTGTTTTGTCACACCACATTTGGTTTGCGATTGTAAGGTCAAGCCTAAAAAGTTAAGTGGTTGCCTATAGGAAGCAGGACTGTAATTGTGATATCATTAGAAATACTGAATTGTGGATAATACTTTATATTTGTACTTGTCACTTGTCTGGTTTTTGACAAGAGGAGGCAGTTTTGATGGGCTTCCTGTGGTCCTTGTGTTTTTTATCCTGTTATCCAATTTTCTGCTGCACTGCTTTCCTTCTGTCACACTGACTGCTAGCCAGCCTTGCGTCCTTTACTGGAAGGGCACACAAAGCTTCTCGCTATAGTGGACAGAAATAAAAGGAGATGCAATAGTAGGGATGAATTTTGATAAGTACCTTATGTCCCCTGTCCGGGCTAAGTCATACATGATCTATATAGCACCTGAGGGTCTTTCAAATCTTAAAGAAAAAGGAATGATTATGGAATATGTGTATATATAATTTTTAAAATAAAAGAAATCCTGAAAAGAGAGAAAACAATCTATGATTTTAAAGACTCTTTGTGGATGACAGAAAAGCATTTAAGTTTAGTGACTCTGTCACTAAAAAAACAAATAGATCAAACACCAACTAGTCCATAAACCACAATCAAAGTCCTAGTATATAGGTAAATGAATAATACTCCAAAAACTCTACTTTTTACATAGCTTATAATATTCAATAATCTTCAGATATTAATTTCCAGTAACTTTCCTTTTTTTTAAATTGGAGTTTGGCACAAACAAGACTGAATATATACAAGGTTTTTACTCTGTACAATTTTACATGCTGGTTTAATCTGCTCTAGGTATATCTTCTGCAAAATTGATCTAGTCTCTGCTAATAGTCACATTTGCTCCTATTGTTTGAAAGCAAGTGTAACCATTGTGTGGGATTTAAATTATTGGATAAATTCCTGGGTTTTTGTTATCCCTGATGTTAGATTTATCTGTCTGAGTGTTTTAAAACCCCATATCCACAAATTTCAGGACACAAGCATAATGATGCAGGCAAGGGTCTATATAGCATATAGCAACAGCATAACATCAAGGCTATGTCCGAATTGACAAAGCCAGGAGTGCTTTGGGTTTCTACACACAGGTTCATGCTGCATTTGGATTCCATCATCCAAAAGTTGGTAGATGTTTGTGACACCTAACCTGCCTCTCACCATGCCCCAACCTCTTTGCCAGGGATCTGGAAAGCAGAAGACAGGGAAGTGGCCATCCTAGTCCGGAGCATCAGGAGCCAAGGACTGATGGCCCAAGCTCAGGACAGCTATGTCTCTTTGCATATATGCCTAGTAGCCTACTCAGGTCTTCAAACAGCTCTCAGCTACTTTGTTTTCCTTCTTTTTTCTCATAGATGAGGTAGAATTGCTCTTGTTAACAGCTGTTACTACATCATTTGCCATAGACTGCCTAATAACATGGCTCGTGGCATTGCTGAGAAAAATGGGAAGAAAAAATGAACTGATAGCTGTCAGAGACATATGTGCATTACTGAAAGAAAGTACATCTTCAAGGCCTGGCTGAAAGGGGCTTTGAGCAACCTGGTCTAGTGGAAGGTGTCCTTAGCCATGGTGGCGGGGTTTGGGACTAGATCATTTTTTAAAGTCTCTTGCAACCCAAACCCTTCCAGTATTCTATGGTTCTATGATCTAATATGGTCCCATGATCATTGACCACTTTAGAAAACACCATTCTTATTTGTTATATTTTCAGCACTGGGAATTTTTTCCTTATGTAGAACATCTTTTGTAGATCTTATCTATTATTCTTGCTAGACTCAATACCAATGTCTACTATAAAGGAAAAAATAACTGCCTCAAATATCTGTGAAAATTCGCTGATACAATTTTTGGAGTAATGAGGCAGTCTCCCAAAGAAGCATCTGAATCCTTGTTAGTCACTTCTAAAACTATTTTGAATAATGCAATAAGTCATGAGATTCTAGATAATCCCTCTACTTTAGTCATGCACTGTACTATGATTTAGTAACTCTCCTTTTATAACTTTTTTGTAAGAGTTTTTTATATGCCATATGGGGTGTAGGATGTAGCTGGAACAGATTGGTGTTCATTAATCAGTAATTCATACTTCATAAAGAGCAGAATTAGTATTAAAAGTAACAAAATCTCTAACATTCTTGGTCAGAGACATCAAGCAATTACAAACATAATGATTGCTGTCTCTACAGGGTTTCTTCCATAGCCACCTCCTTCGTTCCCACAGAATATTGAGTGCTTGCAGTTTTATGTTTGGAAATAAGTGTGTGCTACTTTTGCACTGGGTTATCAGGAAGCAAAGGTGGTACAGCCACAAACTTAGTCACACACTGAGCAAATCTGGGATGAGACCACAGGAGTTATGTGATATCATAAGAAACCTGAAAGTTTAAGGTATAATCAAGCTTTGAAAAGTCATGAAAAGGAAGTCAGATCAGTGTAATGCTCAAATGTTTGGTAGGTCAGAGAGGAAGAAACATTACTGTAAAGAAATTAATAGGATTTTTATTACGTATTGTAACCAGCTCTAAGATGCACTAGCCAGTACATTAGCAGGATGTGTATATCTATATTTACTTTTCTGGTTTTATTTTATGCTACCAATAATCTTAATAAATCCTACTCATCATAAGAACACTTTAGCTTAATAAATGGATGACACATCATGGGATCATAATCAGCAGAGAAGGCACTAAAGAGTCCTCTATAAGGTATGAAAAATGCCTGGAAAGTACCTTCAGGTACAAAAGAAGACTCTGAATTCTTAATTACTTATGTGATTAAGTCTTTTGGATTGGATTTATTTTTACATATAGTACAGCAGAAGTTTACTGATGTAAACAGGTCAATAGTGGTAGTAGTGGTACATATCTCTGCTACTTTTATTCTGTTCTCTCTTACATATTGATGTGGTTTTTAGACATGAGAAACTACTACCTTTTGGGAAATTTATTTATTTATTTATTTATTAGCCCAGGTGTACTTGCATGTGTGTGTGTACATTTGTGTGCTTATACTGCTGTGTGTTCTTGGGTTTATGTGCAATATCACAAATCAAATCACTGAAAAACCTGGAGACATTTAAGTTATTGTTCTTGTTCTTAGTGTGCTGCAGAAAATGTGGTCATGTCCATCAAAGAGCTCTTAAATTTTCCTGTTCAAGTACAGACTAGATGGATATAAATCAAAACACAGGCAAGGAACTATTCCTTTCAAAAGTTTACCTACATTTAGATTGTGTTTCTCTGTTTTAATGTTTCTTTTTCTCAGTAGTAGTTTTTATGAGCTCCCATGGTTTAGTGGTGATGAGTCAAATGGGACTGTGATCTGAATCTGAACTTCATGGATTCCCATTCATACTGCAACTCCAGATGTCTCCAGATGTGGTTTTGGTGTTACGGTAGAATGATGCTAAGTACTGAATGTTGTCACCTATGATGTAAAGTGTTTTGTGTCTGGACTTGAACAACCCACTACAGAAAGAATGTGGTTGAGGTTTTTTGGTTTGGTTTGGTTTGGTTTGGTTGGTTTTTTTCACCCAGTGACTCTAGCCTTGTAATTTCAGTAATTTTGTAACTCTGGACCAGCCATAGAAATAAAGTCTCAAATTTCCTTTAGCAATAAGTGATTGCCAGAGACAATTCCTCTTCTAAGCAACAATTAGGGCATTAGCTGAACAAAGAGCTTCATCTGGCAATTAGTATTCCTGTGGTGAACAGGGAGAGAATTAGTCAGAGATACAAGAGGCTCAGGCTGCAAGAGCTGAAGCAAAAGGCTCGGTGTGCAAGCTTTCTGATGCACCAATGCCTTTTTGCCTCCCAGTTTGAGAATCTCTTGCATTTATTTTTCACAATAGTTTAATACTCTTGTGTTGAAAGAATACATTATGGTTCAAACATTCATCTCTGCTTCAAAAGACAGGCAGCAGCTACTGGAAACAGCAGGGCTCTCTGCTCTGTTTTTAGTCCTGAGGCTGATCAATAAACTCCAGTGACACAAGGGAGGAAGGGGTAACACACTCACACACTGCTCAGCCCCAGGAATGCAGAAAGGATGAATAGAAAGCTAAATGTTTCTTTAAGGAATGAGACCCAAGCACAGATGGCACTCTGTATTCATGGAAGGCTCCCACATGGTACAAAGAATTAGAGCCTGCAGGGCCTCATAAAAATAGCAGAATCACCTATACTTAAAATCTTCAGCCTGATTCACTCTCAGCTACATCGCTGTAAGATAGTAGGAGTAAAGGTATTAAAGTCATTGGATTAATGCAGTGTAACGCTGTCCTTAGAGCTGAACCTCTCACCCACTGTGTGAAATGCTTATCCAAAGGGCTTGTAGTGACTGTGTCATGAATAAACAAGCCAAAAAACCTAAAACTCCATCTTTAACCATGATGAGCCAGATCATGGGTTCTATATGGGGCCATGATACCCCTGTTGAGGTGGAAATAATCCAGAAATCAAGTTTACTGGAGCATCTGGGGTTCTCACAGTGATTGGAGTTTGGTCTTGTACTAGTGATTTCTAAACCACCATCTCTATAATTCTTTTCTTTAGCTCAGAAATAGCATGAAGTCAGGAGAAAGAAAAAAAAAGGAAAGTCTGTTTTTTCTGCCTAGTAATATCCAGATGCCTAACGTACTCATAAGAGGAAAATAAACTGAGGTAATTCTCAGCCTTCTAAGCTGAAAATCAGAAGAAAAAAGTTTCAAATATTCCAGGAGTTCAGAATACCTGGAATAGATTAAAATATTGCTGCCGAAATGACTTGGCTAATTTCAGGGATCTGCACCTTAAATGGACATCTTTTGGAATCTGCTGGATATTTGTAGTGGGTATAAATAATGCATACTGCATACAGACAAGCATTTGTATTAACTTCAGCCAATTACATCTTTCCACAGTTTCTATATTGCTAAGTTCACTAGCACTACATACATGAGTGCCAAAACAGATCTAAGACAAAAACAAAGTAATCTCCTGATTTTGATTCAAAATAAGGGCACGGTTTCTGTCTTTGATGTTCTCTAATACATCACTTGACAAATGGCATTTCTCCAGAATTTATGTGCTGTGGGTGTGCTAGTTCTGAATTCTCCCTAGTAATGGGAAAAACTAGTTATGTCAGTATCATGTTTGCTGATGTTTTATAATGAACTTTTAGCTGAATTTCTGGTCCCACAGAAATTCTGTTAAATGGACACAACTGTATACTTAAAGCAATCTGGGGAGACAAAACCTCTTCATTTAACTGCTGCACACCGAGATGTGCCAGACTGCACTGGAGGCAGCAGACAGGGGAGAAGTGAAATCTGACTATCTCTAGCCCAGGCAGGCCCTAGGATTTGTATAGGCTCCTGTCTGTAGAGTTTCCCTTTACTGAGGTTTTTACTGAGAAAAAAAAGCAGAAGGGGACTCTTTGTCCCATGCCCTTCAAGTCTTCCCAGTCTCAATCTTCTCAACCATGAGTGAGTTGTGTTTTGGCTTTCTGCTCATGGGGTCTCTCCACTCTGGGACACCCATTGAGCTGTGCTTCATGAGGCTGTGGACCAGGGAGGGCTTTCAGAAGTCACAACTTGATGTAATTCCACCAAAACCAAATTCCTGGTAGAAGAGGTTGCTGATGAGGTCCTACCTGTGAGAAATATTTGGGTTTGAAACAGAACTGACTTTGGAGGAAAGGAAACATCATCAGATGAGAGTCAGGGCCCACCATAAATCTTATCAGATATGTAATGGTTGGAATAAATTGGGATAAAATTAGAGACAGAGGAAGAAGAATGGATTGTTATCTGAATAGCAATGGGATTGTTGTTCTTTATGAATAACAGCATGTGTTCCAATTACCATGTCAAACAGAGGCAGTATTCTCTCTGTAGAGCTCCAAAGCATCATATGTGCAAGATTTCTGCCTTGCCTGGCCATGTATCATCCCTCAGAAAACTGCCCTGGCCGAGCCAGTAGACCCCTGACAGCCTAGGGAGGCAGCCTGCAGAGCCCCAGTGCCACTACTGACTGCAGCTGTTGCTGCTTGGAAGGACACTTAAGTACAATACATTATTTGCCAGACTGATTTTCCACAGGTGCTGCAGTTTCCTAGGTGGATGCTAGGTTGTTTGTTTGATGGAAACACCTCCAAGAGCAACATAAAGTGTAAGAGGTCCAACTGGTCTGGTCCTAGATACATAGCTTAAAACAGGACTCAAGTTCAGTGAGGATGGATTAAGCATTGATGAATTTGGAGATCACAGAAGTGATGATCTTACAAATATACATGTTTATTAGGCACTATAGAGCCAGCACATAAACTAAGTTGGAGTAATTAAATAAGAGGAAGGCGAAGGGGTGAAAGAAAACACCATCTGCTAACTCTCGATCAGTCACTTATAAGCAAACTGGAATATAATGAAGGCCATTGCATTCTGATCATGAATAGATCCGTCTGCTTGGCTTGTGTTATTCTTCCTCAAAAATAGTGCATATGTTTTGTAACAGTTTGGTAAACACATGAAAGAGAGAGGAAAAAGAAACCTAAAAATTCTCTGCTGAACTGTATGAACTGAAGCAACTTGGATTCTTCATGGCATTTTAAAAATATTTATTTTACAGACAATCTTAGCATTGACAGTATCAATAGTTTGGTTTACAGGTAAGAGCTTGATTATGCAGTGAGCAGTTTCATGTTACCATAAGATCATTTCATTTGACAGAAAGAATCCAGATCAACACCAATTCATGACCTGACATTCTCAGTTATTCATAGCCATCAACTGATTCTATTAGCTGGCTGCTAAACATAGGGTGCTCATGGAATCTCCTCTAGGATTGAAATAGCAATTGTTTTTAAGTTTGTGAAATTTTGAATGGTGACTTTCTAGGCTATTAATATAGAAGAGTGACATAAAATGTCATTGCCACCTGTTGTGTCAACTACTAGCAGCCAATAATATATGTTAACACAAGGCAAATATTATTTAATTTATATATATATATATTTGTATATATATATTATATTATATACGTATATTTATATATGTATATGTATTTGTATATATGTGTATATATTCATATATACATGTGTATGTATATGTGTATACATATACATATAAGATAACTTGATTAGATGCAAATAATTCAATTATTGCAAAAAGTAAAATTCAGTGCAGTATTGTCATTGTCGTGGGCATTCAAATTCTGCTCTTGAAGAACTTAAGCAGGTGAATGACTTTATATGAGAAGGAAAATGCCACAATACACAGGGCAATAATGTGTAAAATGATTTTGTACTTAAGTCTTTTTTTGAAAGTCATTATATTGAGAGATGAAATTACTGATACAATATTTTAAGGATGCTTTCCAGCACAGGTGTAGTAAAGTTCAGTCCTAGTGATGTTAGCTTAGTTTAATTATGAAATCAAGAAAGAATTTTGGGAATCTCTGCAGAAGCTGTGAGGTTGGTTACTGTTAATAATATTTAAAATTCAGCATCCCAATTTGAATGGAATTTTTCTAAAAGACAGCTCATCACTAGTTCTTCTAAAACAGGACGGCTTTTAGAAGTTGATTTTGCCATCCACTTAAGATAGTACTGTTCTTGTTCTGATGCCAGGATACAGTATCATAGTAATGTGGGATCTGTGTCAGATTACTCATTGTTTCTTTGGCTTTGAAGTTATCAGCCATTAAGTTTGTGCCCAGGAAGATGATGGAAGCACTCCTTTGCAAGGAAGGCAAACTGCTTCACCTGCAGAAGGCAATGGAGCAACACCTGCCAACGCAATGGAGCTGTACAGGAGGCTGGTGACAAACTGCACCTAAAATGCTTCTGGGGAAATGTCCATTCTGTGCCTCCCCAAACACATATATTTTCCTGCCCAGAATTTTTGGCAATGCATTCCTTAAAAGCAGCATTGAGCAAAATAAACCTAAGAGGACACCCATTTTATTTCAAAACCTTGTTCCCGATGCCACTAATTTTGCTTTCATTTGTTACAGCAGTGGAGCACCACATTTTAGCTGAGAGAAAGAAACATTGCACTTACACCAGGCACTAATTAGGACTTCAATGTACTTGAAACTAATTTTAAGAAGCATTTATATATGCACTGTGTTTTTCTGCTTTCAAATGCTCTCTGGCCTAATTTCAGTTAATGACCTTTAATTTTGAAAAGTAAACTGAGGGTACACAGACATAATTGTGCTTGAGATATGCTAGTAATATTCTGTGAAGAGTCAGCATGTTTGCATCTTTTCCAGCTCTTAACATGTTTTTACAGGTATGCTTCCAGAGATCATGAAGTTGTTTAAGTGCAACTCAAGCTCACACATGAAGCAGAAACATACACCGCTCTTGGGGTACTCATGTAAAATTTGGACACTCTGAGACAGAGGAAAGTAAAAGTCGTCCAGATTGCCTAAAGAAATGCTTTTTTTCTAGCAGCTAATTCTTGCTACTTCCCTACACTGAGGGAAAGTGAATTGCTCCCTCTACACTCACAGTTGCCCAGCTATGACCAGGTAACATTTTTCCACCGGTGGGGCTCCCTGAGGACTTTTCCCAGAGTTCCATGCTGATTTGCCTTGCAGCCTCCACAAAAAATAAACAGAAACCACTATGTGGCTGTTTAAATGTGGGCCTTGAGGAACTGCTTTCTAATCTTCACAGTACAACAAGGCAATGTCAGCGTTACAGGATGATTAATGTGCTGGGGCTGTTTGCCTCGTTTAAGCATAAAACTTGTTTTTTCCCTTGTACTTAACTTGTATCACATAATCATCAGGGACAAATGGATGCTATGTGAGCCACTTCCACAGCTAAATTCTTGAATATCTTACAATTTAATACAGAAAATGCATCTTTGCTGTGATTTTATTTTCTCAATGGAGTTATTTAGACTTAGCTGAACACTGCATTAAATTATCTCTTGCAAAATAACTCCCCTGTTTGTCTATCTGACATCCAGAAACTTGAAGAGGTTACTTGCTGTCTAATGTCAGAGTCCATTACTCTTTAAAAGACAATTTTACCAGTTGGCACTTGGCTAACTGACCGTAGCTGCCCTTTCCTTGGAGGCAGCCTCCCTAGGTCAGCTCTGAAGTTCAGGGTTGAGGAGCATATGCACTTTACCTGCTAAAAGTAAATAAATGGCATCTCCACTCAAGAAATAATCTGATTTAACTGGTGATTTACATAAAGGCTGTGATAGGAGGTTTATATCTGCCCTTTTTTAAGCACTAAACTTTTGTCAAGATCTCATTCCTATTAAAATTTTAAATGCCAGGAGGGAGAAGTATATTTTAGCATCTTGAAACACATTATCCCTTGCATTTCATTTCAAAGCAAAGCAAACATGGGCCCTGTCACACATTTATTACAGGGAGATAGCATACAATAAATGGGATGAAATTAAATTTGGGAGTGAAACCTCTCCTAAAAGCAGTGGAAATCACACAAATCTGGCAAGGCTGTTCAAGAAATAGGCACAATGTCAAACCACTCCCATCTCTCCAAACATTTGTTATTTTGAGGCCTGTGCCAAACTATTTCAGACCCTACACAGTCCAAGACTAAATGTTTACAAAGGAACATTTGGAAAGATAAAACCCAAGTAACATGACTATGTAAACCACATGAATCCCTTTCTACTCTGTTTAAGATCACTTATTCTGAATGAGAGTATTCACACATTGGGATTTAAGGTAACACAACTGACTTCAAATTCCACCTTCAGATGAATCTTTTTGTGTGAAAATAAGCCATGATTTATAACTGATACATGAAAGGCTGCCTTTTGACTCCCTTGGCTGTTTGCCTGAAAGCCTGAAAGCAGATGAAAAGGTGTTAAAATTAATGAGTTAAAAAGTATCCTGCCTATTTTTAGAAATAAGGAAGATTTATTCCTGCTGGTATTACAGATACAACTTTACTGTCACTGTACTGATTGTTTGCAAGGTCACTCTAGTGCTCTGTGCCACGGACTATTTTTTGAATAAAATTTGCTTTTAAAAATTATTCTGGCTATCTGCCTAAAAGTAATGTACTTAAATTTATCAGAAGAGGATATTTCCAGAAAGCATGCACTGCTATTTAATTATTTCATATCTCTAACATGTAATCATTTTACAGGCCAATTTCATCTCCAATCAGCTTACAGAGAAATGGGAGAATCCACTGAAAATAGCAACATTGTCCATTGTTGCATGAGAGACTGTGTTTGAATGGAGTGACCTGTTGTGATCTCTAAACTCAGGGGAACAGGAACTCATATGTAACAGGATATGTAACCAAAGTCCGACCTGTTCACGAAGTCTGGAAACTTTTGAAATACACAGTGGTTTAATTGATGCTTTGTATGATAAGGATATGCATTTTAATGAAAAAAAATGCAATAATGTGTTAAGTTAAAAAAAAAGAGCTAGTTGAATAGAATTTACATTGCTTTACTCATAGCTTGCACATATTATGAATAGTAAAAAGGCATAGACTTTATGCCTTTAGAAAGGGGGTAACTTATTTTAAGAACTCCTCTTCATATCATTCTTATCTTTAATATGCCATAACACACTGTAGAGTTCCTCTTTTATAGGACTCCCACACAGCCACATGGGGAAAAGATTCAGATACCTAGCATGAAAATGAGTCTGCACTGTTTGGTGACATACAGAATTACACTGCTCCTTTGCAGAACTGCATCTCCGGTGATATTTCTGAGGGAGCTTTGTGATAACATGAAAACAATAGTGACATTATAGAGTTATTTCAAATTTCAATGTGTATTCTTCCATCTGGTAAATCATGAAATCAGGTGTGAAGTATTTCTACATGAAAAACATGTGATTTCAGTATTGATATCAATAGACTGCTCCCTGTTGATGTTCTTGGTATCTTGGCCTTATACTAACAAAAGAGCAAAAGGTAAAACCTTGCATTAATTATCATTTTGGTAAGATATTGAGTCCTAAAGGCAAGAGTCTTTATTGAAAAATGTATTTAAAAATAAATATCAATTGCCTTGATTAGGGAAACAATTTTAGAAGATAAAAATTATCTATAAAATTACTAAAATCAGATATTAAATGCTCCATTTCTTTGTAGATTTATTGTTCCAATTTGAAGTGCCACTGTAGGTGACAATAATGCATAAAAATGGACTGATTCTTTTTTTTTTTTAAGTGGATAGAGAGATTGTCATCTGTAACACATTATTTGGTGTGACCTAAGTTCCAAGGGCAGCCTCTCTATTCTCATCCAGGTCAAGAACTACAGAGCTGGAGTCTTTGAAACAGTTTCCCTAAACTTTTAATGAGAACCTTGGATTAGAATACTATTACTATTATAATTATTATTATTTTCATTTTCACTGTCATTAATTATTGTCACAACCTGCCTTATCAAAAGAATTAATGGATTATATGAAGGGAGTTTGGGTGGTCCCTATTTTTCAGTGGATCTCTGCAGTTTCTGAAAGCTTAGTCCAAACTGCAAATTCTAAGGGGTCTTTCCCAGGGTTCAGATGGTTAAGATTTATTTGTAATAAAGTAACTTCACGGGATACCAACTAAACCAATATTTTTTCTGTTTATTTTGGTTTTGTCTTTCGTTTTCCCAAGCCTAAGTTTATATCACAATAATTAGAGAGAAACATTTTCTCTGCATTATCATTTGACAGTACTTGGTCTTTACTTTGTTTCAGTTTTTCCTTTTTTTATAACGATATGCCTCCTATGATTTTTCTTAAACTTTTCTTTTTGATAGGGATAAAAACAGCAAGTGTTTAAAATCAGAGCAAGATCTAACTGCCACAAAATCTCAGAAGTTTTATAAATTGTTAACATTTTTGCAAATGCCTGGAATAAAAGCCTCTCTTCTGAAGCCCCTAGTCCTAGGACCTTCTTCTAAGTGCAAATAGAAGTGTTAACTTTGGTGCAAGTTGATCAAGCACACTGGCTGCCACAAGGTTTAGCTCAGTAAAGGGATAGGCAAATGTATTTTAAAGGGATTTGACAGGATGAAAATAAGGAAATAAATCCCATGAAAATATAAAGAAAAATACTTCAAGACATATGGTACTAAAAATCCTTTGTGCAACTGGGGTTATAAATCACATAATTTAATTAGCATCATTTTATGAGCAATGAGAGGGATACCACACACTGGCTGGAATATTTACTTCTCTCAAAGTACCTGCAGATGAAGTTTCCAGATACCTCCCCTTAAGGCACTTCGTGCACTTGTACTGAACTTTGTGCTCTCTCCTTCTTTGGCCTGGGAAGAGACTGTTCTGCTTATTGGAAATTTTTCTGAATAAAAAATTTACATTTAATGGTTTCAGGCTACCAAAATCAGATTGAATATGTTTTTTCCTAAGTTTTAGGTTCACATTTGAAAAATACTGTCATGTTAATGGCTGACACAAACAATGGTTATTGTTCTTAAAATTTTTTGCTGTATATGAAATTTTATTAAAACTGCCTTTGCAGTAGGCTTTTGGTGAGCAAATAATAACTTGCATATAAAAATACACAATACATAATTTCAATTGTAGGCACTGCCAAAGCACAGAGAAGAGAAGCAGATTTTGGCAAAAGCCATAGAGTTACTGTTTCTGTTAAACACAACTGTAAGCAATCACTGAAGTCAGTTGGTAGCTAAACGAACAGTTTAAATTTATCCATGACATAAATCCGTAATGTACTCTTGACAAAATTAAAATAGTATGTTTAACATCAAATATAACCATGTTTAGTTCACATGAACCAGACTTTCCTTGTTTCTATCAGTAGAAACAGAAACAAATCAGATATGTTAAATTTCCTCAATGAAAATATATAAACAAGAAATGTTAACATTAGTCTAGGAGGTGAATATTGTAAAGAAAAAAGTAATCAAGAAAATTTTAAATTATACTTCTGCCTAAAATAGATCCCTGTGAGAAAAGAGTCAACTAAACATTCTTTTTTTCAACTGACCCCCAGAGGGACTTCCATCAAAATCATTGCTGGACATAACTTACTATATGGGAACTTACCCAGGAGTTATTTCTGTGATGACTGCAAGAAAAACTTGTGAATGTTTCTGGGAACATGATACTTGAAGTCAAAAATAAAACTATTACTTTTTGGGTGGTTGTTTGTTATCAGCTGTGAGTTCCTTTCTGAATACAGCTCAGAGTGAAAGAGCTGACTAAAGGAATGTTCTTCGATCAAACTGGTATTTTCTCTTTTCTGTATTTCATTTTAATCTTCTGTTTGTATGAGAAAAGTTCTCTGTGGTATATAGCTGACTCTCATCTTAAAATACAGAATCGAATGGTCATTGATAAGTCACATGGTTACAGAATAGGAGCAGATATGAAAGGTAAAAACATATGACAGAAGCAGAAGAAAGCATGAGATTAATATTATTTCATAAAATCTGTCTGCTTCCTCAGGGAATGCTTTTACTTTGTATACCACAGAGGTTGGGCAGGGCAGTATCTTTTGGAACAGTGCTGCCTATTAATGTAAGTACTGGAATAAAAATACAAACTTATAAATATAGCTAACAGTCCATTTTGAAGGGCTATAGTTTTTTGCTTTCTTCCCACTTATTATCCCAACCTTTGCATTTTTCTTTCAAGTGTGTGTTAATGCATATGAAAGATGCAAACTCGTTGCCTGTATCTCTTTGTACCCTTATTTGGCCTGTTTTGCAGTACTTACCTACAGTACATGGGATAAAGCCAGCCAGACACTGGAGAAAAATACAGATTTGATGAGTTCAGTCTGTAGTATTAAATCAGGAGGTGGGAAATTGCATCTTGTTCCCTTTTATTCATTTTATCCCTGTAAAATTCAGTTCCATACTTACTGGAGTATTTTGTTTGTTTTCTGTAGGACCCTCTGGGAGAATCTATCCATCATCCAAACCCACACACAACACAACCTGAATAAACACAAGTTGGATTCACCAGAAGATTTGCCAGTGATGCAATAAAATATACTGACACTTCTTCACATATAGTTGCCATGTCCTATGTGCTTTGCCTTTATAATTTACCTTCTGGGAAAAGTGATATGCAATAAACCTGTTGCAGGTAGCAATAAATTAGTGAATGCAGAACTGATTCAGAGTGGCTGTGTCGGCCCACCTCTAGCCCAGATGTTCTGCTGAAGATTTAGAGACTGTTTTGCAGGCTCTCAGCCTCTGAGTTGCAGTCTTATACAAAACTGGAAGCCATCCTTTTTTGCATGTGCCCCTTTGAGTTTTTGTTCTTTCATTCCTTCACACTCCTCCCACAGAGAGCCTCTCCCCTTCACAGCACGTCCGTGTGCATAGATTGAAAGTGGTTTTTAATCTGCAGCACAATATTGCTTCTGGTATATTTTAGCTTTCCTTAAAACATCTTGTAATATCTTTACTGGGGCTTCTAATTATTTCAGTAATTGTATTGACTAATTAATCAGAAAGTACTTTTATCTTATTGAAGAACTGTTGCTAGATTAGAAAAGCATAGGTTTTGTGGTCTGAAGGGCTAGTTTGGTCTATCATGCTATACTTATCCTGTCATCAATAATTAATCTTTTTCAGATCAGCGGTAATTCAACATTGAGTACACAGAAGCTCAAGCTTTGAGATTCATGTGGCTCCTCAGCCCTTCAGAATAAATATATTAATTAGGTTAAAGAGCACTGAAGACAAATTATTTAGTCCTTGCAGTCTTATTTCCTTCAGTTGTCATATCTTTAAACTGAAAATATAGTTGTGACAGGTAATGCTTACAGCTAAGGACAACCTTGTCTAACAACACCACTGGCATTTCTATTAATGGCAGACAGCAATCTTTCTGATCAGATGAAAAAAATGCTGCATTTAAAACTGAACATGCAGCAAGGGCAACCAAGTGATAATGGCCACTGAGAATTTGGAGACCTGTAAGTAATTCTTTTGTATCTGTTCTTAGAGGGCACTGAACTGTAGAGCAGTAAGAGACTAAAGGAAACGTCTAAGGAGGCTAATCCTATCTTACTGTGCAAAGTACTTATAAATTAAGGGCCAGATCTGTGGAGACGTTGAGGTGCTTTAAGTACCTTCTACCTGCATTTCAGCACTGAGGTCTTCCTTGAGACAGATGGGAGATTTCAAGAAACTTAATGGCTGTGTATTAACTTCCTTAAGTGCAGCATCAACATTACCAACATATTCATTACACATTATTTTAAAACATCTCAGTTGGTTAATGTGATCTAGTTATACATCTATAATGATAAGCATCAAAAGCAAATAAGCAACACTAACTGAAAGTAATTACATTACTTCCTGGTTTGGTGATGAAGTCCCACAGGCCACAACAGATATACAAAGAGGCCAACAAAACCTGTAAATGAAAATTTTTCTCTTGTGAGAACTGCCACTGTAAGTGCACACAGCACCCTTGCTGCCTGATTTTTAGTTGCTAACACTCCACAGTCTGAGAACAGAAACTCTAGAATATCCCAAACTGTGACATTTGGGAGTCACGAACAAAAAAGCAAATTTGCTTTGGGGTCTGCTCTGGGTCTACACATTCTTTGCTTCCTAGAGCACCAGTGCAGCTCTAGATAGATTAAATATGTCACACCTGTAGGTGCAGAACAGTTTCTCTGTTAGTTTATTTTGGTTTTGTAGGTCATAGTGCTATTCTCTTACACAACAGAGCTAGGTAGCTGGTGCCAAACTGTGAGGAGAGAAACTTTGGTTCATAACTGAGCCAATTCACAAACTGCCACAGAAAGGATTTCTTTTACCTTAGTTTTTAGTAGCATGACCTGTTGTGATAGTCCGTGAGGACTGGTATTCATTGAGCTGGGTCCTGTTCCTGTTGCCTGTGCTTGATAGAGATCACAAGAAATGAATGGACCCAGTGCTTTACACTCCACTGTGTGCACTCCTGGATTCTTTGATGGTGAAAGGAGCCTTGACTCCTCATTTCACATCAGCTATAGGAATGCCTGGGATTCACTTTTTCATTTGAATGAACACACAGAGTATCTAAACTGCCTTTTAAATTGCCAAGAGATAATACCAAGAGATCAAGAATATATCACAGTCCTTGGAGAACTGCCATTGCAACACAGCTGAACAATAGAACAACACAGGTTCTATTCCAGTCCAAGCTGTTCTAGCTTTACTGTTGCCTATCTGAGTCTGTTACCTCCTGCTTGACACTTGTCTGCAGCACACAGACAGCACATACAGATGTAAACTTGTACTTGCATGTAAAAAGCTGCTACATTTCCTCTTCCTTCATAGTTTGCTATTCTGCTCTATCTGATGAATGTTGTCATATCCCATTGACTCTTTTTAAGCAATTATATTCTCAATTAGATGTAAGGTGCTAATACCTTTTTCTGTGCTGGAATGGTGTGTAAAGCAAAGAGTGCTCAATTCTAAGCAAACGTCTGATTTTAGGGTCATTACGTGGGTGACTACCCACAGTGCATCCTCACAATGGCAAGGCTGAAGGGAGCAGCTTCCAGTACAAAGACATTTCTGAGGGACAACTGGCAAAGATAAACATGTAAGAGGTAGCTGGCTGTAGCTTCTACTGAATTGTGAAAGCAGTGGGAGCTGAGACTTTTCATCTTTCAAAGATGACTTTTCAGTGTGCTCTTGGAGTAGGAGCCAAAGAGCTCTCAAGCCCTGAACACCAAGATGTCTTGCCCTGTGTGATATAGTATACTGATGCTAAAGTAGCACATAATTTAACGCAGTGAACAGCCACAGATTCACAGCTGAACAGACCTGCAAGGAATCACATTGTGCACAAAGGAAACTGGATGATGCAAATACGATCTGACACAACTGACAAAACCTGACAGTATGTATCAAGCTAATCATGCAGAGAGCAAGTATGGGCAGTTTTCAGAAAACGGGCTTTTGTCATTTACTTATTTTCCAAAATACTGCATTAAAGACTATTTTTGACCTTTTGCCCAGTTCTCTGAAAGTGATGGAAAATCTTCTCTGATTTCATAAGTTGTTGGATCAGGCCCAGAGCTTGCAGTAGAGTAGCACTTTAGTCTGAAGGGCACTGTCAAAGCCATGCAGAGGCAGTGGGTTAGGATAGATGGAGAGATTCAGGCAGATCTGAGATTCATAGGGAGAATTATTAATATGAATCTTGCAAAGGCCCTTCTCTACTGTGCATGCCTCTGTTTAGCAAGATCAAGCACGCACTTCCACATCAACCGAATCTGTCCAAGACCAGGAAGATAGTAATAATAAATAATTAGCATTTACATCACACCTTTCATCTTCAAAGCCTCTTACAAACATTCACTAATTAATCCTCACAACAGTCTTGTGAGTTAGGGATTTTCAGCATTCATCAGGAACTCAAAAAATCTACAAAGTAAAAAAAAAAGGCAGCAAACTCCCCCTTCTCTGACTATATGAGTGTTTACTCAAAATGTGGCATGTCTTGGGAAGACTTCTGTGCCAGCAGTTCTTACATTGTCTAAAAAATAAATACATTTAGTAGCCTCATTAATGAAAAATAAGGTAAAATAAACCCTATTAAGTCTTTGTCATCATAAAAATATTAAATATGAGAATTTTGAAACAATTACACAGCTACTT
Organism: Molothrus aeneus; assembly: GCF_037042795.1. Lineage (NCBI taxonomy): Eukaryota > Metazoa > Chordata > Aves > Passeriformes > Icteridae > Molothrus > Molothrus aeneus. The sequence continues at coordinate 15,252,905 of NC_089652.1, read as the reverse complement.
CATCATTTTTTTCAAAAACACAAACTTTGGAACCACATAAGCATACAGGATGTATAAGTGCTGACCAGTTATATGTTTGTACACTGCCAGTCAAAAACATGAAGTTATAGGTGTCTCCTTGGGCTTCTTTCTCTAGAAACAAGGAACTTTCAGTTCAGGTTATGGGATGTAACTGGGGCTGAGAATCCACAGAATCCTGTTTTCACTTTCTTTGGGGCTTGAGTGGACAGGAGTCAAAGAGGTCAAGGTCAAAGAGGCTGTAAAGGAGGCTTCTCCAGCTACCAAACATAGTTGTGCTGTGAGTGTAACCTTCTGGTTAAGAACAGCAGGCCTGAGGAAGGCAAAAATAATACTCCTAATTTTGGGACTACCTCATTTCCACAGCAACCCTGGCAAATTGGCTTCACCTTCACTCCGGAAATATTGTTCAGAGAGGCCTAATTAGATAAATTACTTTGTATTTTCTTTCTCATTTAAACATTTTTTCTAAGGAGACTATTGCAAAACCACATATTTGAAGTGAAAGGTGCCAGTGGGTGCTTATCTTCAACAGCTCAGTTTCCTTTTCTGAGTGCTAATGGCAGAGACAGCTCACACACTCCATAACTGGTATGGTTCTGCCTTTCAGGGATTCGTGTGGTTACAGACAAAGCAGTATTTACTCCTGAAACTATGTAATATTTAGCAATTCTGGAAATGGTGTCCCATCTGCCTTGGTGCAATCCTCTGGGATGTCCTGCCCTGCAGCTCCAGGTGTGCTCAGGGAGCAGAATCAGGCTAGGAGTTTTGCAGCAGAAACTTTAGACTTAGTTGTAAGGACATGTGATGAATCCCCAACATACTGCAACTCAAGATCATAAAGCTCGTTTCCAAAAGTTCTCCTGCAGAATATATCACTATAATTGTACCTGCAATCACAATTCTCAAAGCTGTCGAGCTTCATGGTTTCATTTCTAAAGCCTTCTCACATCAGAACTATATCAAAACATGACTTATTTATTCTTAATTAGAAACAGTAAAATCATTCCAGTTTCACTGGAGAAGAGCTGCATTCGTCCTCAAGCAGTAGGAAGAAATTAAGACCTTTCTGGTGAACTCAGTCAATGAAGTTTCAACATCTGGAAAGTGTATGTGGTTTGGCATCTAATTCTAATAATTTTACAAGTTCAGTGATTTCTTTTTCCCCTAGTCCATGGATATTCTTTCCAAAAAAATCATGGCACCATTTTGTCAAAGATGCAGAATTTTTTTTATTTTGTAAATTTTTTCAAGTAAAGCAAATTGAATAGTTTGTATTCAGCAGCAGCACTCATTTTGAACAATACATAGGTAATGGAGCAAAAGATGCATAAGGTAAAAACATGTGCTGAACATATGTACTCCTCTGATGCATGCCAAACTTAATTAAAAATCAGACCCTAATTTGCTGTGGGATCTAGACAGCATACCAGTTTGTCCAGATGTTTATAAATGAGAAAAATATATTCTCTATTGTAAGTCTGCATATGCAGACTCTGGGAAACTATTGTCAAAGTGTTTTACACTCTCAGATCCTTAAATACAAACATTCACATTGTTGTAGGTATAGTTTATAAATCCTAATTACAATTGAGACCCTCAGAGGATTGCCCAATTTGCGTGAAAGAGACTCAATGTAAAGCCATGTATGGAAGTCTTAATAAAACCCTCTGAGAACAGAGGTCCTTAGGCTATTAACAGGAGTTTGTCAGCCTTTCTTCTCAAGTTCATTTAGGCAAGCCATAAATTCAGATTGTCCAATACCACTTTTGTATGCAGCATGAAAAATAGAGAAAAAAACATTCTTCTAGTACTTAAATTTTGTACTCATTAATGCAATTCTGATTCTGAAATTTAATTACTAGCCTTCATGCCATACAAGAATTGTATTACAGTTATAAAAAAAGTTAAAACACCACAAAAAAAAACCAGGTCCCAAAACATATTTAAAATGCCTGTTTGCACCATTTGCAGTCATCTCCTCAAGAAAATAAATTAACTGCAAAAACTACCTTGGGAATTTATGTAGCAAATTTATTTATGCAGCACTTTAATAAAGTTATATATTTTTTTAAGAGAACCACTTATAGAATAGAAAAAAAATGTGTTTTATATAATTCAAATTGTTTTCTTTAACATAGTATTTTTAAATATGGTTAGCTTTTGATAAAGTAATAACAAAGGTGGGGATCATAACTAGTAGTGTTGATTGAATATAGTGGAAAATGGAAGATTCCTGACCGCTGTGTGAAACACTGACAAAATCTGATGCAGTGTTTTGCATCTTTTGGACACCTCCACTGTCAAACAGAAGAATCAGTACCCCTGTATCAGCTTTAACTGGCATGCAAACAAAGTTTTTACTTGTTAATGCAATTAACTTGATATTTAACAAACCAGATTATTTTGTTTATTACACCTCACATTTTAATACCCTCTTGCTACAAAACTATTTTCTATTTATGAACATTTAAAGCAGCCAATTCTCCTGCCTTCCTTTCATATAATATTTACCTCTTCATATTGTGAATAATATAATAATACCAAAGTTTAAAAAAAAGGTCTAAGCAATGGCTCAAAATTACAGTCATGTGTATCATTAGCAGCAGGGAGTTCCTAATTTAAGACCAAGGACTTGGAATGAGACAGCTAGTGCTGAGACCTCTACTCTGCACACAGTTCAACTAGCTCCACTCTTCCCTTGGACTTTCCACAGCTCCATACCCAGTCCTCTGCTTTGCCTTTTACTCAGGTTGTGAGCTCTTTAAAAATGTATCTACTGTTATGCTTTTAACATTCAGCAGAAAGGCATAAACTTTTTTGGCTCTCTTCTGGGTAATTAAATAAAAGATGTAATTGGTCCTGTATTTCTTGGGAGTGGACTCTTGATAGAAAGAAATTTCTGTTTTCACTTTTGAATGTGAGAAACACCCCAGAAAGACTGCATCAAGTCACAGATTTTTTATCATGGCATAAATATTGTGAAGACATGACAAATTTTAACTTGCTAAGAATATGGTAAGCCAGAAGCAGCACTGACTCATGCAACACTAACTATAATAAAATGTGCTGAAAGTTTTCAGAGTATTAAATAACTTGATAATTTCTCAATATGTCTGAATACTTTTTTCTACATACATTGTTATGGAATCTCTCATGTAAATGGATTAATTCACTAATTGTTTTTCTTCACACAGTTACTATTAACAAAACCACTTTTAATACTTTTCCTGTTATTTTAACCATTATTTTACTTGTTACAATGGTGGAGTTCTATGGTCTATTGTGCCATTTCCTGGCAGACCTAAAATGCCACCACCATTTCTTATTTTATCTTCAGGACTAACTGACAATTGCTTCTGCTTGTCTATGAGTGTAGTAGAGCTGGATGGAGATTCAGCTCAATTGATCATGGCAGAAGAAACAGAAACTCCTGTCTTTAGGCTTTTCCTAACAATTGTCTGTGCAGTAATGAGCAAAAGAGGGAAATAGAATAATTTTTTAAAAAGCAGGTAAAATCCTCTCAGGGCCACCTGATCCTCTCAGCTGACATTTGATAACTTGCACCAAAGGGACATCACTGCTTCTGTTTCATCTTCTGTTAATCAGTTACTTTCCCTTCAATTATAAATGAGTCAAGGAAAGGCAAGCCCTGCTTTGCACATTTGTAGCTGTTGAAGAAGTCCCATTTTGGTGTGTGATGCTCACACTGTAACACCTGCATTGGTATCAGCAAGACTCTATTGTCAACAGATAGCACCTCGGAATTTCTCCTTAGGTTTAATGAGAGCAGAATCCTGCTTTCTCTGTCTCACTGTTTTCATGTGATGCTGAGATGTCTGTTAGCAATTTAAGAATTGCTACTTGAGACTTTATTTAAATATTAAATAGAATAGGAAAATAAACAGCACATTCAGGAAAAATAAGATTATAAAAACACTTAGGATGTTTGAAACACTTATGGTCTGGTTCATTATTAACATTTCTTCTATGTTTTCATGCTATACATCTTACTAGGTATGTTTCATTGCTCAAAGTTTTAGGTGTAAGAATCATAAGCTTAATGAGAAGCAATATTTTTCCTTACATTGTGAATATTCTGACAATGACTCTGAAGAGCTGTTAAGAGAAGCACAGACAAGGAGTATGTCCTGTCCTCTAAAGCTGGGAAGTAGGTTCCACACAGGAGGAGCTCAGGCATTCTGACAAGGCCACACAATCAGCCAGTGTTAGTGACTGTGGATTAATACTAACTTCTGATTCCAATGCAATGAATGACAATTTGAGGTGGTCTCCATGGCAAGTCAGAACTGAAGCGTATCGATCTAGTTCTCTGTAAAATCTGCAAACATCATCTATATGAAACTAAAGGGTTTGAATCAGTTATCTGTCAAAGAACATATGCTAAAGCTAAGACATATCTTGGAAAGTAAATAGTGGATGAATGTATTTGTACATCAGTAAAAATCTGAGGATCTTAAATACTGTAACATCAGCACAAATGTTGAAATTTGAGACAGAAACACTAAATAGCTAGCTTGCTTTCACTTGGAATCATTGCTATTAGTGGCAAACCACGTAATTTGTTAATTTTTTTTCTCTTTTGATTCCCAAAGAGGGAAGATAAAAATTCATTGGTGTTCCCTGGTATTGACTGAGTTTTAATATTTGTAGTCAAAAGAATAATTTGTGCAAGAGAACAAGACTTATCTCTTCCAAAGGTTTGGTATTCTGTCAGGTGGTAAGTGCTGTCAAATCATGATGTCACCTGTCTCACTAAATTAAGCAGTAAATAATAAATCTACAAACATGAGTACTGTAACAGGCTTGACTGGTGTTCAGGTAATTGCACACATACTCATTTGCACTCACATGTTCCTCTTTGAAAATACGCAGCACAGACACATGATCCGCAGGAACAAGGGAAAGGCAATATACCTAGGCAGAAACAATTCACACGCTTCAAACTGTGGTTAATATTTTTGTCTGACTATTGGAAAAGCTGCCAGCACATACTTTTCTGTGACTGCAAAATCCCAGGAGTGAGGCACTCACACCATATGAAGGGGCAGCACAGGAGACCCCAAGGATGGGAATTCACAGCCAAGAGGGTGGATTTTGGACACAGTGACAATCATACCTCCTACCATTACCACAGTGAGAAAACAGCTTGGTGGGAATCTTTAGCTGAAACAGCAGAAGGACAAATAAATCCCCTGGGGAAAACAAGAATGAAAAGAGCAGAATATAATCCCAGAAATACTGGAGAGGCAAAATTTGGCTAGCTCTCATTTAACCCTTTGATAATCCATCATTTAAGAAAGAGATTTTAGATCATGATGCATTAGGGATCTGAACTTTATCTGTGAAATTAAACTCTTCTTCCCTTGCAAGATCTAAATAGGTTAAATTGTCTCACCATCCATATTACATAAAATTGTTAGAATCTTCAACTGCTTCTTCAGCCGCCTCATGAGAAATTCAAACACAAAACATATATAAATAAAATCTTAATTTTTTATGCAGGTCCTACCTAGAAATGTTTGTAAAGGAATGTTAATGAAGCTATGAGTTATACTTATCATTAGAAGACAACTTCCTCACGTCTTTTAGAGCTGCAATGAACCACCTGTGTGCCCATGGCAGTATGCCAGAAACCAACTGCATGATTTACGCCCACCAGCTTCCTATGAACTGTGGGAGTGTAACCTTAACCACCATCTCCTTGTACAAAAGATCCTGAGAACCAATTTTTTTTTCTTCCTCCAGAAGAGCACACTGAATGAAATATTAAACATACTTCCTGCCTCCACATTCTCAGAGCCTGACAGGGATAGGAACTTTTTAGGAAAGCAACTACTATTTTTCATGCAACTTGAGAAATGCTAGCTTAGTTAAAAAATTCTGTGCTACAGTAAGAGTCTCACTCTATACTGTCAGCTTTGTGAAAGTAGTTAGACACTTAAATCTCGATAGTATTAGAGAAATTAGGCATCTGAGGATTCAAGCTTTGGCACTTATGCTAGTCTTAATGCCCAGTTCCAGAGCTGAAATAGTAAACTGCTATCCTGGACATTTTAAGGATGCATCTTTACTAGAAGGTTTGTTTGTGAAATGTTGTTTGCATTAGGCAATATTTAATTTCATATACAGTTATAGACCCACATGGAAGAATTGATGAAGCATTATAGTATTTAGTAAATAAAAAAAAAACCCTGTAAATAGTTTCTTGAAGAGAAATTTTTTAAAAAAAGATAAATAGTACTGTAAACCATTGTCACTACTAGAATATCACCCACTAATTAATAGATGTTTCTCAAAACCTCAAATGTTTATAAAATACAGGTAAGAGCAATGCATAGGCTAGCTTGGATGCCAGGGCTAGACTTCTTTTCAGATATTAGGCTGTGTCTGAGTATCCACGCAGCATCACTCACAGCTAATGCCAAAGAGAGTCCTTTCTTTATTCCCTGCACAGTTTTTACAGGGAAATCTTTTCCCATGGGTACAGAAGGGATCATATTTTGTCTCTTGGTTCTCAAAATAAAAGCTCACTCACAAGTCTCTAAAACAATTTCCTCTAGAAAGAATCCAGATGGCAGATTAACCTAATTTTGTGGTGTTCTGTATAACTCTCTGAAGATTTACAACCAATTATTTTGCATACTCCTTTGGGCAGTTTACTCTTTCAAGGAGATGCTCAAGCTGGCTACAAAGAATCATGGGATCACGGAAGTGGGGTGTTGTGATTCTCTTCCCAGCTGTCTGCAGCCCTAATGTCCTTCTCTGCCCTTCCATGGTTAGAATATGACTTAGCAAATACAAGTCATTGTCTTAAAATTAGAAAGATTGAAGGAACTACCTGTAAGCAATGATTCTGGTTTTTAACTATATATAGTAAAAGTACTGCTTTTTAACACTGTGGGTTACTGGAAATGAGCTAGATTTTGTTTCTGTGATCAAATTTTGCAAAATTACATTCTCCTACTACTCATTAATGCAACAAAATGAGGACACTTGCTCACTTGAAAAGTCATTGTATGCCTTCTCACTTGTGGCCTAAAAACTATTGCAAGAAATAAAATGCACAGAAGCTGTTCTTAACAGATACTAAGTTACACAGACCCACAAGCAGATTCAGGAAGCAGGAGTTTAAAACATCTGTGGTTTTCCTACACATTTTCCAACAGTTTACACTATGGGATTTTATCTGCTTTTATCTGCCCTGATTTTCCACTCAGAATATTTCCATAACTCATTTTACTCCCATGTGTTTTCAGGACTCAGTCAGAGTCAGATTGTATTTCTTTCAGTGCCTGTGCCCAAACCCAGCAGCACTGCTAAGCACAAGCTCCCATCTTAACACATCAACTGGTTCCAGCTGGCTCTCACTGGGGTCCCTTGGAGGAGCACGCTGCCTGCAGGAGCTGGGCACTGACTGTGCTGCAGCCCTTCCTGATACACTGCAGCTGTTGGTTTGCAGAGCAGGGCTCAGCAAGGCTGCTCCTCAGCCTCAGCAGGGAAAATACCCCCAGCACTTCCTGCAGGCAGCACAGCACTGCTGCACTGCTCTTACCTAGCATTTAAAATATTAAAAATATATTTTTATAAAATATAATTTTTAATATTAAAATATATCAAACAGCCATATTTGATACCTAACTTTTTCCTGTTCTCATTACTGTCTGTAAAGAGTTGTTTCATCCAGCCCAAGACAGTATTTTAGCTTTTGTTTTCTGAGTGTGTAGTGGTTTTCTTCCCATAGTTATTTTCCTACCAGGAATCTCACAGGAGAAGGTCACATACAAAGAAGCTCATGGTTATTTCTTTGCTGACAGTGGGATTTGGTGAAGGGAACAAGGCATGGACACAGGGATAACAATAGTTATTGAGTGTATTTTACCATAACTGGGCTTCACCAGCAAGACACAAAATCATTATGCCAAAAGTAACACAGGGGTGGAAGATGGGAATATCTGTCACATCCCACAACCTGGTTTCATCTTTAATGTGCTATTGGCCAGCTGTCACAGCTGCCCCTCCCACAGCAATTCTGGTGTGCATTATCTCACTCTCCCACTCATTCATTTCTATCCACAAACTGCACCTCCAGGTGAATTAAAGGCTGTTGCTTTGTTTTCATCATCAACAAAGGCTTTTGTCATGTAGCTGTTCCCTATGTTTTCTCCACAGGACAGCTTTCCCTAGATTCTGATCATTGTCTAAGATGTTCAACTCAACTATGAAAACCAAGGAGAGCATTTTAGGAGGTTGGTTTTTCTCACTGATGATTTCCTAGCCCTGTTTTAGCAGGTGTCCTTTTTTCCAAGAAAAAAGACCAGATTTCATACACTGCAATACAAATTATCAGCTTATTAAGTGGTACTGCCAGGTTATAATAGTGCTTTATTGTAGAGAAAATTTAAGTTCATGCTGATAATTCCCATGGAGAAAGGAAAGACAAACATGCAACAAGAGTTCAGAGACTGTATAAAAAAATCTGCTCTTTTTTTCAATTAATACATCATACTGCAGAGGGGAGAGAGAAAGAGAAAATAATGTGGTAAAAAGGGATGTTCCTGGTATTGGTCAGACCTTGTGCTTCCTTTCTAGTTTGTATTTTGTGATCATAGCATTAGGTCTTCTTTAAGTTACATGGATTTGTTATGAAGGTCAGGTCGTATATTATTGTAAACAGCTGTGCTTGAACAACTGCTGGTGTTTATAACTAATGGATGTATTATTATAGTAAGATATGTACTTAAAATATAATTGCAGTATTTTTTCTTTAAAAGCACGTATCGAGTGCTAGGGATCTATTTCTGTACCTTCAGTTCAAAGTAAATCTTTGCTATTCCAAAGATCAAGCTCTTAATACTCACAAACTGCCTTTTAAAATATTAGTGTGAGAAGATGAGTAAATAGTTTTCTGTGACTCACAGACTCTAATACAAATGTAAGTTTTCCCAAAGCTCTATTATCTGATACAATCAAGCAAGCAGCCTTGTTTGCTTATCTGCTTTTGTTAAAATTCTCTGCAGTAAATTCTTTCTAACATTCTCTGGCTGCAGTAGGGAGAGAACCACCTGTAACAAGCCATCTAATCAGCAATGAATGATCCTACAACAATTTTTATGTGCAGCGTCCTTGTAATATTTTATGTCTTGCAAGTGTAAGAGCTCTGTTTCCACAAGGCTGCATGTTTAAAAAACATATTCCGTAGTCTGTTAATCACAGGTAGAAAACCCTGCTTCTGTTACAAAGCTGCATTTAATGACACAGATGATGTCTTTGAGGTAATGCATGCTTGATAAGCACGTTAAGGGAGAGATCACTTCCTAAAGCACTGTGCAAGATCTATCTATCTGCAGATAATAATTGGAATATACCACTAAACCATATAGTATTCAAAAGAGCATTCAGATTTGCAAACAGAAATTATTTGATCAGTTTAAGGTGTCCCAAGATGGTCCCTGACTTCTGCAATGAGCGGCTACCCTGTAGTACAGTGAACAGCCCTGCTTTGTAAAATGTTTTCAGCTTGCAACCAATAAAGTAGAAAGTACAACCTGAAAGTACAGTGAAGTAAATTTACTTGTAAATGTCTCAGTTAAATTTGAATTCATGTCTCAGTTGTAATACTCCATTTTGCACTGAAATAATCAGTGAGTCCCACACCAAAACATTAGGCCTTCTCCAAGCGAAAGAAAAGCTTGGGAAATTATTCACAAATGTTTGCATGAATTCTAAATTGCTTTTCTATTCAAAAGTGTTCACACCCCTTTTGGTGATTAATCCCTGAACATTTGTGCTAATGGACATCTGCCCACACAAATGTTTGGCTTTTCACTAAGTGACAACTTATTTTATTTGCAAATAAGGTATCAGTGCCCCAGTAGGCACTCACCATCATCCAGTCACAGAGTAGGAGCACTGCCACATGATTTAGGTTACTAATCTTATATAACGAGTTGTGAATAGGCAAAGATACAGCGGAATTAACAGTTGAGAAATACCACATGATTAGAAATGTGCTCTGGATAAGTGTTTGGCATGCAAAACTGAAAACAAAAAGAAAAAAAACCCCAAAAGAGCTCCCGAATTAAATCCAAAAACTCAACTCAAAACCTAGGCTGCTGTGAAAATAGGAAAAGTGCTGCTTTCAAAGGGTTGCTTTCAAAATGACAGCATTGGTCAGTGGTCAATGTGCTAATCCAGGGGCACAGGAAATGGGCTGATATCCCACCCTCAAATATTTTACAGCCTTTGAAGGACAGAACGATTTTAAGAAAAAAATTGAAAAGGGGAATTGGTTGACAGATATCTCAAAAAGTTTTCAATTCTGAATGCTAAATAATTTCTTGAATGCAAGAACTTAAGACTTCCT